>NW_023494800.1:18366200-18966200 GCF_904425465.1 Colossoma macropomum
AACTACATTTAACTTTTAGTATTTACCATGTCCAACTTTTATTACAGCTTCCATTCTTTTAGCTAAACTTGCTTTCAGATTTTGCAAGGATATTTTTCTGCACCTCCAAAGTTCAGTCTTAGAAATGGGTAGCACTTTCTGTTTCTCACAATTTGAGTAATACCAAACACATTCAATGTGTAACGAGGGCGAACTGGAGAGGATGCAGGATGCAAGTACAGGTGTTTTTTATTAAGATCAATGAAGAAGAAAATGTAGGCAGAGAAGGAGAAAACACCCTAATATAATTGAGGAAAAACAGCAACTGGAAAAACAAGAGCAAAACTGTACAGTAAGAACACTGGGAAACTATGAAACGAAGAGGCTGAGGTAGCAATGACAAGAAACAAAGCCCAGGACAAACAGAGTTACAAAGAATAAACAAACAATGCTAATGCAAAGAGCAAGACAGTGAAGAAGGGTGTATATACTTGGAAAAATAAACAAGACACACCTGAGGTTGGGGGTTTAGGGGGTTGGGAAGATTGGCGGGGGGGCAAGGGGGGCGCTACAGACCAGACACAAGTGAGAGACATGATAAAAGGGCAGAGCAAGTTAGGAGCAGGAAAAACAAAAACAAAAACAAGAGCACATGGCGAGAGACACAAGAAAAGGTAAAAACAGACAAAGGCAAAGCACAGATGTTATATAATGATATGGAGGTCAGGGATCTGGGGTGGTCAGTCCATTGTTTTGAGAACTCCAGCATCTTCTTTGTCTGATTTGCAAATGTTCTCCTTTTTTTCCTTTTCATAGTAACAGCTTCTTGACAGATACACATCCTTTCAGACTCATTGAGGTGTCTTCTAACACTGGAAGGATGGACAGAAACACCCGTGGTTTGATTTTCTCTTAAGGATGAAAGCTTTAAGCTTTATGTTTATCTATTAGTGACCATTTTGATGGTCTACCAGGTCTTGCATGGTTGTTAGGAGTCCCATTTTCTAAGTATCTTTTAATCTTTCTTTAGCCTTCAGTTTTGGAAATTCCTACTTTTTTTCACTTATTTTGCTATGGCTTTCCCTTTTCTTATGCTACTGGATTATTTTATATCTCCTTTCTAAAATAATCTAAAATAGAATATATTTTGAATTCATTTGATCTGATTTGATTGATTTTTTTTATTTTAAGGTTTTCACTTTTACTGTAAAATGTAGAAAATAGTGAAAGTAAGGAAAACCCTTATTTAAGTGGGTGTGTGTGGTACATATTTCATTCCTTTCTCTGCAAGTAAATATAAACAGTGTGAACTCTGAAACAGAAGGTTTATGACACAATGTAGGAGGTTTTGAAACAATATAGTGTGTCATCACTCACTGGCTTTCTATATACTCCTGTTCCTCTAGTTGCTCTTGTGTTAGTTCACAGTATGGGTTCCTGTCCTGATAATGTTCACTTAAAATGCATTTTCAAAAAAGAAATGAATAAATTACAGGTTCTTTGGCTATGAAAACTAAAAATTTTGGGGCTTTTTCTTATTCTTTGTAATCACCACTAATACCTAATTATTAACTTCTTTGCTTTATGTTAAAAGACACTCAAAATATTCAAGTGCCAGACTTTGCACAACACCTGAACTAATTGTAATAAACAATGGAAACAGATATATAATGCCTCACGAGTTATTAGCCAGCAGTAGTGGAGATTAAGAATCTGAAACACAATACTTTATTGTCCATTTCATTTACATGAAATACACATTTGTCTTCGGCACTGACATACAACTATTGCATTATATACAGTAAAGTACTACAAACATATAAATTCACTATAATCAGTATTTTATTGTTTGTAATGCAGTGTGTTTCATGCCAGTGCCTAAGATGAATGTGTGTTTTATGTCGGCGCAGAAGAACATATTTTCCTACAGCATCTTAAGGACAAAAGCTTGTTTTGGAGAAAAGACAACTAAAAGCTAAGTAAAGAAATGCATTGGGTTTTTTGCCCACTTGATATTCAGTGTTTCTAGCAGCTCTGTCGACTAAGCTCTAATATAAATGTGTTTATATGGACCAAAATGAGATAGCTTAATTATATTTACTAATGTAATTGTAAACTTTCCTCCAGTGCGCGCACACACACACACACACACACACACGCACACACACACACACACACACACACACACACACACACTCTACTTTACGTTCCAAAAAATAATACAGAACAAATCTATATTTTATTTATGTTCAGTTTTTTCTCCCTTTTTCCAGTTCAGGTAAAGAAAACAGCAGTAAACACAGATTTACAACATAATGGCAAAAGCTCACTTTAATCTACAGAAATCCAAAAAAATACTGGAACACAGCATGAGATAAAAGTTCTTGATTTGAATCTCATGCAAAGGATCTGCTCCAAGCCACTGCTGGTGCCCCTCAGAGCAAAGCTTTTGTTTCAGGCATTCTGTATAACAGCCACACACAACTCTGACCTTATTCTCTGTCACTATTCATAAACATCCACTAAACTAATAAAACACTCTTTTCCAATGAGTAAATAACATTAATTTCAGTTATGTATATTCATCATAAGTGGTTCTTGGTTTAGACTATAGGATTATAGGAAACCCTTTGATTGGGATAGAGCAGTGGTTCTAAACCTTTCTCACAGTGCAACCCCCTCTTTAACTATGCATCTCTGTTCTTCTTTGTGGGAACAAATCTTAGAGTTCTGCAATTGTACTTGTCTTAAACATGTTTAATTTAGTAAGGCAAAAACAACATTTGCCTGTAACTACAAACATGATGCCATAAACAACATTATGTTGTCCCAAAAGCCACGGCTGTCAGCACAGCTGTAGTGTACAGTTCCTCCCAGGAGAGTGAGAGGGTGGATTTTGGGGGGTCCGGTGCTGCTCTGTTGCTCATGTGTGTTTCGCTCTTATCTGTGTTCTGTTCAGTGGTGGACAGAGAGTGCAGCGCTGGAAGCAGACGGCGTGGCTTAGCACGCTGCGGCTCACAGCTCAGCACATTTTCCGCCTTCATATCTCACATCAGTCCTCCATTCATCAGCCATAGCTCCAAGGCCTATAAAATGTAAGCACTTTAATTCACTCTAAGTGTTGGCTGGACATCATGCTGGACTGCTCTCTAGAGCTGTACTGAGGCAAAAGCATGGGGTGTGTGTGTGTGTGTGTGTGTATGTGTGTGTCTGTGCATGTGCTCACTTATGTGCTCAGTCCATGCATAGGTGTGTGTGTGTGTGTGTGTGTGTGTGTGTGTATGTCTGTAATGCATTTATCATGTCTACTGTAGGCCACACTGTGCTGTAAGTGCTGTTTATCTTGAGCTCAGCAGCATCTCCTTTATGTGTGGAAATGAAATGCATCAGTTTGCTGCCAGACACCCACACAGCCACACAGCAACAGCAGCCATAACTTTCCACTCTGATCACATGCTGCTATCTCACATTACTCGCAGCCAGCGGGAGATCAGGACATTTATACTGAGCTGAAATTCATCAATAGAACAGACTTCATTGTAAATCCAGGGAATAAACTTGCCATTTTTACACATTTATATATACATTTATTATTTTAAAATATAAATAGCTTTGTGTTCTGAATGTATGTGAATATATTTTAAAGTTTTTCTTCTGTTGAAGACTGAAGTTCATTTTGATTTTACAGTCAAGCTGTGAAATATTGGAAAATCAAAATACTTTCTATGTATTTAGGGTTACAAAGATATCTTTAGACCCTAAACATACAGACAAAAAGGGTTCTTTGTGCAATACCATGGAAGAACCACCTTTGGTTCCCTTAGAAACCTTTCAGTGCCCGATTTAAAGTTTAAAGAACCACCACATGGTGCTAAGGTTCTAATCCATCTTATCTTTCTGAGATGCCATTGCACTCTTAAACAGGATGGTTCTTAAGGGTTCATTAGTAAAGAAAATGGTTCTACATAGGACCATGAACACCCAAAGAACCCTTTTCAAAAGGTTCTCTATAGCATCAAAAAGGGTCCTTCTATTATAACAAGGTTGATATAACAATGGAAGAACCCTTTTTGGTGCTTCATAGAAGGCTTTTTAAAAAGGTTCCATATAGAACCGTCTACTCTCCATCAATCTGAAGAACCATTTCAAGATGCAAAGAACTCTTTAATCATGCAAAGCATTCTTGAAGTGGTCATGGTTCTATATAGAACCATTTTCTTTCTTTTTTAAAAGTGTAGGAGAAGCACTTTTGTTTCCCTGAAAGCCTTAGTGCATTTTTCTGAATGAGATGTGTGAGGATTAAGAACCTATTTTACAGTTTGAAGAACATCTACAAGTTGTAAAGGTTCTACACCAACTGGAGTGTATTTTCCCTAAAAAATAACGGATGCTTTGTGTGATCCCACAGAAGAACCACTTTTGGTTCCCTAAAAAACTTTTAAAAATTAGAATGGTGTGAAGAAGTTTAAAGAACCTCAACATGATGTAAAGGTGCTACACCAACTACAATTTTTTTTTGGTTTGTTAAAAACAAGGGTGCTAAAAGGGATCCTTTGTGTGACACCATAAAAGAACCATATTTGGTTCCTTAAAAAAACTTTCAGTGGAAGGTTCTTTAAAGAACTATTTTTGTAAATGAGATGTATGAGTGTGAAGAACTTTTTTAAAGATTAAGTGACCCTTATTAGTCCCACAACGGGGAAATTTCACCTCCGCATTTAACCCATCCATGCAGTGAAACACCCACATACACACTAGTGAACACACACACTAGGGGGCAGTGAGCACACTTGCCCAGAGCGGTGGGCAGCCCTATCCGCAACACCAGGGGAGCAATTGGGGGTTAGGTGCTTTGCTCAAGGGCAGTCAGTCACATACTGTCGGCTCAGGGAATCAAACTGGTGACCTTCCGATCACAGGACTGTTTTCCTAACCTCCAGCCCACGACTGCCCAAAAGTTAAAATAATGTAAGAAGAAGAACTAAGAAGATCCCTAAAATTGGTGTTAATCCTTTACATCATCTGAAGGTTCTTTAAACCTTTAAAAGATTTACAAATCTCACAGATCTCTTTTTCAAGCATAGTTCTTCAGGGAAATAAAAAAGGTGGTTCTTCTGTGGTATTGCTCAAAGAACCCTTTTGGAACCTTTCCTTTTTTGACACTGTATGTTTAAGCCAAGACCCACCTTTATGTTTCAGAGCATGTGGAGTACTGTTACTGTGCACTGTCAAGTAAATCATCATCTATTTAAACCATTACTGCAACACTCAGATACTCCTAGTTGCAAATGGTTCTGATTGGGTTAACAGTGACTACAGCAGACTGTTAGAACTGGAAGTTGCTCCAAGGCTTCACAGCCATAATTTCCTAGAATAATTTCGGTGACATGTTTTGGATTGTGCCTGGCATTTCCTACTGGATTCAGTTACTTTATGCAATTACGGACGATTTGCTGAAAATCTGGCCGCTCTGCTGTGCGGTCTTTTGAGTCTGGCCTCTGAGGAGACAGCATGTGCTGTGATATAACCTTCTCTTTTATGCAATTTATTAATGTTTCACTACCTGGAATAGAAGTGCTTGCAGATGATTACACAACAAAGAAAAAGATTCAATTAGGCTGAACAGAGCACTGGAGCAGTTCCTTAAATGCATTCAGTGCACTTTAAAGCATGTTCAGCCAGCTGAAATGATACAATGTGCCATAGATTCACTCTCTGAATAACCGCTTGTTTTTCAAGCCTGTGTATTTTCTCCAAATCTGATTTTTGAGCATGCCATCTGAGGTTGTTGTGTA
The DNA here is from genome assembly GCF_904425465.1 of Colossoma macropomum. NCBI lineage: Eukaryota > Metazoa > Chordata > Actinopteri > Characiformes > Serrasalmidae > Colossoma > Colossoma macropomum. The sequence continues at coordinate 18,371,975 of NW_023494800.1, forward strand.
ACTTCTAGCATTTGGACCAAAGTTAGCAGCAAAACAGCGCAACAACCGTGTTATTGTCCGCGTGTCCACAACCTGAAAGGCAGGACGGCCCTAAAAATAGAGCAGCTGACAGACGCTGGCACGCGCACGAGGTCGCATTGTATTAGATTACCAAACAACATACGGAAGGGAAGCAGAGGGACTCCTTCTGACAACATTTTGCGCCCTCGCCCATGGACGCTCCGAGTGGAAAGCTGTGGAAAAAAGGTCCCTCTTAGTGGTCCCTCTTGCGCTTGGCTGAAGTCTCCAGTGAAGTTTGGCGTAGGGGACGGAGAGAGTGAGGGAGGGAGGGGGGGCTTGAGAGCGAGCGCATGGATGAATGCAGGAGTGGTCAGCGGGGATGCGTAGGGACAGTCTGGAACAGCAGAAGCACTGCAGAGCACTGCTGAGGAAAAGAGCCACAGGACGTTTGTGAATGGAGGGACCTGAACCAAACGTTTGCGTCACCTAGGAGAGCATGGAGAACTTCGGCGTAGCGCGTTTTACGCGTCGTGCGCGTGCGAAGAAGACGCTTTTCATAATGAGCTTAGGAGTTAGAACACGTGGCAACAGCCTAACACTGCACGTGAAATAACCGAACTACATCCCAAAGCGGTGTGAGGGGGCAAAAAGCACAAGAACTTACTCTGGTATGGAGAAGGTTTGTCAAGATGAACTCTGATATCGATGACCTGTGGAATAACGGCTCGTGGGAGCTGTACTTGCCCTCGCACGCGCCGCCAAACATCTCCAACTGGACGGCAGGAAACGGGTCAGCCAGTGCCCCGTTCAGCCTGGCCAGGGCAGTGCCTCTGGCCATGGTCCTGGGCGCTTTTATCGTGTTTGCAATCGTGGGCAACATCCTAGTCATCCTATCCGTGGTGTGCAACAGGCACTTGCGCATTCCGACCAATTACTTCATCATAAACCTGGCCATGGCTGACCTGCTGCTGGGCACCACCGTGCTGCCCGTGTCCGCCACGCTCGAAGTCCTCAACTACTGGGTGTTCGGCAGGATCCTCTGCGACATCTGGGCTGCGGTGGACGTCCTCTGCTGCACGGCGTCCATCATGAGCCTGTGCGTGATCTCCATAGACCGTTACATCGGTGTGCGCTACCCCCTGCAGTACCCCAGCATCGTGACGGAGAAGCGCGCGCTCCTCGCCATGCTGGGTGTCTGGGTGCTGGCCATCGTCATCTCCATCGGGCCCTTACTCGGATGGAAAGAGCCCCCGTCTGATGACGACACCATCTGCCCGATAACAGAGGAGCCTTTTTACGCGCTGTTCTCCTCTCTGGGCTCCTTCTACATCCCCTTAGCGGTCATCCTGGCCATGTACTGCCGCGTTTACATCGTGGCCAAACGGACCACCAGGAATCTCGAAGCAGGAGTGATGAAGGAGCGCATGGACTCCAGCGAGCTCACCCTCAGGATCCACTGTAAAGGAGCTCAGGCGCAGGAGGAGTGCGGGGGAGCGGGGAAAGGAACCAACAGGAGCTCCCTCACCGTTAAGCTGCTGAAGTTCTCCAGAGAAAAGAAAGCAGCTAAAACTCTGGGGGTTGTGGTGGGCATGTTCATCCTCTGCTGGCTGCCCTTCTTCCTCGCGCTGCCCATTGGTAGGTGCTTCTCCATCCAGCTCCAAAAACCAAAAGGAGTGCCTGTGCTCTTTTACTCTTTTATTCCTCTACTTGTACTGTAACGTTTTCTTTTACTGTTCTACTCCTTCATTGTTCTTCTTTATTCTCCCAGTTCTTCCATTCCTGCACTTTTACTCATTTCCTCTTCTTCTGCTCTTTTACTCCTTCACTCCTTTCCCCCTTCAACTCTTTAACTTCTTTATTCTTCTGTTACCCTGCTGCTCTTCTGTTTTCCAATGGTCTTCTACTTCTTTACCTTCCAGCTCTTTTACTTCTTTAGTCGTCTTCTCTTTTGTTTTACTCTTTTTCTCTTTCAGTCAGCATCTAAACCTGCTAACAGCTTCCCCTTGCGTTTTACAGAAAAATACAAGTTGTAATGTTGACTTTAAAATCATAGCTAATGTATTACAATAAGTGTGCCTTAATATTTTATTTTTAAGCCTAATAGAGAGATACAAAAATGATTTGATGATCTATTTTAGGCTTTCCAGTTTCACTCGAGACTCGTCAAAATGAATAATTCCTCATTATAGGTTCTTGCAAAAGACTACACTCTCAGTACCTGTAGTCAGGGAACATAATTGTGCTATAATCCACTTTTTATTTTATTGTTCTGTTTTAAAACAATAAGATATAACAAGGTACAAATGTGTACTTTTCACCTGGAACATTTGGACCTTAAAACCACTGTTGTACCTTTGAGAGTGCATTTGCATTGTTTGTACCTTAATGAATGAAAAATGTACCTGCATAGTACCTTTATTTCTAACAGTGTAGGGTACTGCTGCTATGAAAAGTGATGTGTACTAGGCAAGACAGTTATAGTATTATGTATGTCCTGACAATCAATTAGTGAACCTCAGATTATTTGTTTAAATGATTTATGTATATAGTTTTAGGTAGTTTTGATAGTCATACAGTCATACAATTAAGGCCCATTTAAATAATCCTCTAATAACTAGAAGTAGCATCTTGATTAATTGAAGAAATAAATTTACAGAGTGAATTGCTTCATGGCCTGTAGAATGCAGTTCAACAGCCAGTAAAAAATTTTCAGGGTGATTCATGTTTGTTTGCTTTGCCCAGAATGGTGAAGCAAACTAGTGGTCTGAAGCACATCGTCATGCATAAAACTGAGCTCCATAGGTGTTTAGATGTTTCTGTTTACCTTACAGTAACACTAACTAACTGACTGATGAATATGAATGATATGAATGATGAATGAACTATGATTTCATCTGAGTGATTCAGATAAAGTACCATGGCTTGTTACATACAGATTTCCCATTTGCATGGCTGTCTGCATCATTTAATCTGTTCAGTACTGGCTGGTTTGTTGTGTTGTGTTGGTCAAGTGGAATCCAGTAGGTCCCTGAAGCTTGTTGAGGTCTCCTAGAGGAATGCAGAGGAAATGCCAATGTCTTCTAAGGGCTCTCTCATTCCCAGGCTTGCTCCATGTCTGAGCTGCTAGGAGAGTGCTGAGGTGTGGGAATAAAGATGAGGTAGCATTCCCACCACATATGACCCCCCCTAAACAGATCAGGAGTGAAGCTTCTATCTATATTCACTTTAATATCCAAATGCACTGCTCTCCTATAGCTAGCCAACTCATAATATGGGTCAGTTGATTTTGACTGTAAAATGATCAGGGACAATTTTAGAAGGAAAACTTTCCATGTGTCTGACCTTTGGGAGGTTAATATTCCCTCTGTCCAGTGCCCTTTGTCTTCATATGCCATGCTGATATGATTTAGTTGAAGACTGAATGTGCATATTTCTTAGGGAGAAATTACATAAGGGGGTGATAAAAGAGTTTCATTGGGGCCTCATCCATCAAGGCCTCTGAACATATGAATTATTGTCCTTACCATAATGTTTGAGCGCGTCCTCCGTTGTGCTCTGCCCTAGCGGTGTTATTTTGCAGGCAGTATGTCAAAGGCCTATGCAGGTTGTAGTTCTGAAGGTTTGAAGGCAGTAGTTTATTGGTTATGCCCCATCACAAGGCCACTCACTGTGACACTGTTCTACTTGATGCTCATGAAAATAAAGCTTAGTGAAAATCATTGGAAAATCAATAGTAATATTCACACTGGGGCACATGAAGATAAATGCAGCCAGCCATGTTCAATAGCAGGAACCTCTAAAGGAATACTAGCATATCTATCTACTGTATGACCTCTGATAACACAAAAGAAAAATGTTTTCTAAGATTTAATGCTTTACAAATGAAAATTGACCATATTTACACATGAAGTGTTGAGAAATTATAGCTTAAAAATGAAAGTCACAGAATACAGTTGCACCCCAAGTGTAGTCGATCAGCCAAAACATGTTTAGGGTCTGAAGTTCTTTCTTTACTTTTGCATAGGAGCTATGAGGCTAACAGCTAACAAGTAAAGAAAGCTTATATCCCAGCAATTGATATCATAAAAACTTCATGCCCACGTCATCACACACTTGCCTCAAACTACATCAGGTTGTTAAGTAATCTCAAATAAAGAGCTGGGTGCAGAGATGGAGGCTTGACTTAGACTATAGTTGTGCTCGATTTGGATTTGCCCTTAAACTTGAATCAAGACTTAAGCCTTGTGAAATTACTTTGTACGCCAGTTTTGCTACGGTCATGCACAGTCATTATTGCAATGCCATTCACTAGTAGCTAACAGCTGTGTCAGGTTTGGTACAACTTTCAATACCAAGCCTTTCATTACAGAAAAACCTTCTGTCAACAACTTAAAAAAACTGGCTAGTATGTAGCCTGGATAATAAGTATGCTAGCTGCAATAGCTAATTTAGCTGAGGTTGCCAGCTTATCTAGCTTAAGGTTTGGTAAATTACAGATCACATTCCTTTAAAACTTACTAAACCCTTTTAGACAAACCAGCATAGCTGGTAGCTGGTCACCAGCTAAACTAGCATATGTTGTGTTTTGGATACTGGTATACAGGTCAACCAGTATGACCAGTTACTAGCTAAACCAGTGCCAGGCAAAAAAAACAGCTTAGACCGGCATGAATTCTATGCTGGTCTAAGCTGTTTTTTCATCAGGGAACTTTAGCTAGATTAGGTATTATGCTAGCTAGCTAGCATACTTGGTATACAAACTACAATTTAACCAACAATTTTGTCAGTTGTTTTGCCTCTTTTCACCCTTGTAGCACTTCAATTCTGTCTTTCAAACTGAAGGTTTTGCATAATATATAATGAAATTGTCTATAATATATAATAAAGGTTTCATTATTTGAAGCCGTGCCTTTTACTTTTGTACAATGTACTGTGTGCAACTGAGACAAAACTAAAATCCTCTGCTATTGACTTGAGACTCGAGTCGCATTCCAGAAACTCGAGACTCGTCTCAAACTTACATTGAGCAACTTGTAAATATACTATTATCTATTAAAATAGACCAAAACGACATGTCACACAGCTAAAAACAGTAGAAACTGCCATCTTGAGCTCCACATTTTTTTCACACTTTTATAGATAACAGTATGTCATACTTTATTCTGTCCAGCAAGGAACTAAAATTCCTCTGGTAGGGAGGGTGGTAATGAAATGAAATGACCTCATTAACAATGTTCTCGGTGAGAAAAGTCTCAATAGAATCTTGAGGATGATTTAGAGAAGGGTAAGGAGGTTTGATTTAACAGGATGATTCACTTCAGTTACTGGGAGAGTTCACGTAAGGCCTTGCACCTGTGCCTTATTGACGTGTTGTAATGAAGCTGCTTTTAATTCAGTCTTGAACTGATGCTCATTGTCGTAGGACAGCAGACATCGCCTCTGAGCTCCCTAATCTGTCTGAGCACTTCAAGTGCCAAGTTGCAGTTTGATATTCTGAGGACAAATAGGTAACACTAATTGAAAAGAAAAAGATGACATAAAGATGATATATGTCACATCTAATGCTTCAGGACGCAGGTTTTGCACAGTATTTTTTTATACTTCACTGGAAACAGTATTCTATGAGTGTCACTGGCATTTTACAGTATTCTGCAGTAATAACTCCAGAACTCAGTGAGACTGGAAAAGGCCATAAAAGGGTACGATATGGGCAGCATGCTGTAGATAGAAGATGTGTATCAAAGTGATGAATTCCTGTGGGATTTAGTGAATGTAAAAGCGGAGATGGGCAACGGGGAAGAGTCTGGATATGCCCGATGGATTTTCATGACCTTTTCTAATACCTCTTTGGTATCCAAGATGATCGAACCTGAGAGATTTTCTCTGTTTCAAAAGACTTCTCGGCTTCTGGAACGTCCACTGCTTTCCCTTGTGGATGGCTTTTAATAGAGTGTAACAAATTGGAAAAGCAACATTATTTTTCCACAGGAGATTTTAAAAATGTCTTTTTAGGCAAAGGGATAGAATAAGATAATATGTAATATCAAAAGAGCTGAAAAAGCTAAACAAGAAAAGACCTGTTTAAATGAAGTAGACTAGTGTTTCTAATCCACCAGATGTTTCCTCATTCTTGTGTTGGGGGATATAGGATAGAGATAAAATGTGGAACCATCAGGTGGGCTAGGCTGATAAACTGAAGTAGAGTACACCCGCTAGTTTAGTGGGAGATACAGTGAATGGTTTGTTGTTAATTAGATGTTTTTAGTGTTGCTGTTATACAGATGTTTTCAATGCATCTGTATAACAGCAAGCCTGTTTACATGAAGTAGACTACTTCACCAGCCAGTTTACTGAGGACAAATCCAGAATGCAATCTGCAAAAAAACATCTTCAAAACAACAAACCATTTGTGTGCGAAGTCCCTTTCTAAAGCATGTTATACATACAGTGAGGGAAAACAAGTATTCAGACACTTTTGTTTTTGTTATTCAGTACTTCCAGTGCATATCACCACTTCAAATGTACACATATTGCTGCTGTCGGAACAAAACATCGTATCTCCATAATAGTAACTTTACAGGAGAAGCTAAAAACAAACTTTACTGTCAATGTAGATCAATGGAACCAAACTTTTTGTCCAAGTAATTCTGGGCCATTTCTTTTGGTCCAATAATAATAACATTTATACACAATGTAAAGGGCAACAGGTATTTTTAAATTATGTCAAAAACTGAAAAACCTTTTTTCCAACAACAATGATATATCTTTTGACCTTGTATTTATAAATGTGAATAATAGAATGCATTCATAAGCATAAACCAAGATATGTTTAAAAAATGACAAGGAAAAACTTTTTTTAGACACCAAAAACAAATAATATTAGCACTCTGTTGCAAATCTGTTTTCTGACACATACACTCCAAGAAAAAATGGTACAATACTTCACTGGAGTGGTACAAGAGTACGTCTTCAGTACCTTCAGTTAGGAAACGTAATTGTACCATATTCAATTGAAATGACATATTTTTATGTTGTATTAACTCCACACACCCCATCTCATCTCCAACCTTTTTATTGTATTGTTCTGTTTTAAAACATTAAGGTTATGAAAAGGTACAAATATGTACCGTTTTTCTTAGGACAAACTTATGTAAAGGACACAGTTGGACATTAAAATCATTGTCGTACCTTTGAGTGTACGTTTGTGTTGTTTGCACCTTAATGAAAGAAAAATACATCTGCACAGTACTTTTATTTCTGACAGTGTACAGTAAGAAGTAATTAGGTTTTTTGCAGAACTGTGGTATGATTTTGGCCCGTTCCTCTTGCCGAACCATCTTCAATTCCTCAAGGTTACAAGGATCCCTTTGCTAGACTCGTAATTTCAAAATCCATGGAATTCAAGTCAGGAGACTGTCTAGGCCACACCCTTTTTTAGAACCCAGTCTTGAGTTATTTTAGTTGGATGTTTGGGGTCATTGTCTTGTTGAAGCGCCAGTCTTCTACCCAGACTCGATGAGATTCAATTCTCTTACATTGCTCTATTCACGTTTCCTTCGATGACTTGTAATACTAATCAAAGCATGTAGCGAAATCTTTGCTCTGTAGCTTTTAAGTGTTGTTTAACATGTTGTCCCTGAGCTCTTTAGGAAGCTCCTTTTTCTCCATGATTGCTACATGTTGCATTAAATATATCCCAAACAATAACATCATCTTTGACAAAGACTCCGGGTACAATTTGCATTAGAGTGTTTTAATAATATTAATATCTAGAAATTAATTTATTTTTATATAACCTTTAATATCTATGTAACCTATGTAACTGAACACTTTTTTCTACATCAATTTTGTTTGTTAAACATATTTTATTTCAAACATGAATACAAATACCTATTGTCGCTGTCCAAAAAAATAACACTGTGTTTACACTGTGAGAAAATTTCATGATGAATGGGCCAACATAAATTGCTTGAAATAAAATATCACATAAAAGTACATATATATATATATATATATATATATATATATATATATATATATAATTATATATATATATGCACACACACACACGCTACACACACATTTACTATATTGGCACTCCAACTTCTAAAACCAGAAACATTTCTTTTTTTCTTTCTTAATTTTTTTATGCACTGTTGCTGAAAAGAAATGTTGAAAAAACCAAGTTTAAACATAATCAATCCAGCTGAAAACAAGACCTTTCTTAAGAAGGCCATCATTTCACTGGCTGTATCTTGCGGTAACTTTAATAACCCTCAGTGTATTAATTTTTTGTTTTATCTCAACCTGTACTGAACAATGACATATTGGGAGAATCTTCAAACATTTGTTTTAAAAAAGGAAAACCGGGGATCTGCAGGATTGACCAGCACAGTAAAGGACCTCAAATGGTTTAGCAAAAAGAGAAAGCATTCATTAGTTGAAGTCTGCCACCTATTGGTGGAGATGAGAATTGATCAAGATGTAGAAAATGAGGGTATTTACTTGTATTTTTCAGGTTCTTTCAACGCCAACCTGCGCCCTCCGGAGACGTTCTTCAAGGTGATTTTCTGGCTAGGCTATTTCAACAGCTGCCTGAACCCGATCATCTACCCCTGTTATAGCCGTGAGTTCAAGCAGGCCTTCATCCGGATCCTGCGGTGCCAGTGCCATCAGCGCAGACGACAGGGCTGGAGGTCATACAACTACCGATCACACATGGGCCCCACCAACCAGTCCTATATGGACAACAGCTCTGTTTGCATGAATGGCAGTCAGCAGACACTGGCCTCTGTGCAGCCCAGTCCACGCTTCTTCAGCAGAGGCAGCGAATCTAACAGTGCGAAGGGCCATTTACCAGGCTGGGGTCCTTGTGCCTCTTCCTCAAGCTCACTGTCTCAGAGACCATTCACACCTCAGTTAGGCGCCAGCCCTGCGACTGTGCGCCAGACTTCGAACAAATCCAACCAGATGACTCTGCTTTTCCCTGGTGGGTCGCTGGCCAAAGAGGGGCTGAATGCCAGTGCGCAGAATGGTAAGGAAGAGTTGGAGCAAGGGCCAAATACCAGGCCTACACCTGAAACTACCATGTAGTTGGGTGCAGGCTGTCACAGCGGCGTTCATGCCAATGCTTGCTGCTTGTTCATGTTTATCCTTTTATTTTGTACCGATTTGACAATCTTGTGGTATCGTAGATATTCTTATAGTGCATGCTTGCATTGTGAATGACGTTTGGAGGCTCGATGTAGCTACTGATATCAAACTGACAAAACTAAAGTGATCGTTGAGCCAAATATTGGAATTTACACAAGTTTCCCTCTTACCCCAAATGTAGTCGATCAGCCAAGATGTTTGGTGTCTGAAGTTGGCTTCTTTACTTTTGCTCTGAAGCTACAAGGCTAATGTAGCTTAACAAGCAGTGGAAGCTCATATTAAACCAGTTAGCATCAAACTGAATGGCTAATTTATCACACATTTACCTCAAAACATACCTTGAATAGACTTGCTTATGAAGTTTCTGGCACAGTATCATATGCCGTTTCCTTAAACATTGGACAAGACTATGTTACAGAGCTAACAACAGTACTAGCTTCTATCTTAACCATGATTGCCAGATTTATGTATTGTAGTGACCTGCTACTGGCTCATGTTGGCCTCTAGACACTTGTGAGGCATGGCCTTTAGCATGAGAGACACAGGAGGAGAACTGGGAAAAGGGAGACTCCGGAAAAGGAACTGAAATGTTGTTTATATCGTTTATCAGTTAATGGTGTGTGCTATTTGTTTATTCAGTTATTCTGTGTCGAGGAGTGGATTTAGTTAGTGTGGGTTGGTGTTCACCGTGAGAGCTGTAAGGCTAGTGTATGTAAGTAAGTGTATGGCTAGTGGTGACCTCCCCCCGCGAAGTCAGGGCTGTCTATGTGCTTTTCTGCCTTGCTGTTTAATAAAGAGCACTTATTGCGGTGGAATAATGGCATCCCCTGTGTATTAATCTGTGCTGCAATATTTCCAGCCGCAAAATATTTGAATACAACCCTCAAAAAGTATTAGAAAAAAGTTAAAGTTCAGAATTTTACCCATACTACTGACTAATACAGCATTAAACTACCATGACATCAGTAATAAACTGCAGAGCAGGTTAATCATGAAACTTCCCTGCAGATATGTGTTTTTGCTGCATGAAACTGTTGAGTTTTTTGTTGTTTATTGTCACTGACATGGAAGGTCAAGTCTTTTTTTGTCATTTTTAGGCTCCAATCAGAAAAGCAAATAATGATAATATTCTAAGCTGATGATATTCTGACCTTTTTTAAAATTCAGCTGCATTATTAAGCAATGCAGTTTATTCATTTTATAGCCTATACTCTTTATAAAACTGCCAAAATCATGACAAATGTTATCCACCCACCAAAGCACTTTTTCCCTGCCCAATCCAACCAAAAACCAGCCAACGTACCAGGAAACTGCCCAATCTGGCAACATTGATCTTGAGGCTTCAATTTGTATGTACTTTTTTCATTTTTACAGCACACGATATGTCATACAGTGCCACTTAGCAACCTCTTGCACTTGAGCCAAGTGTGTTATGATTAACACATGCAGGCTAAATTGGTGCTTCCTTTACTCATTAGCTACACCAAACATGCCTTGGCTGATTGTCCAAGCAAGGGGGAAATGAAATTGTATCAATTTGATTATTGGCTGACCTTCGCTTGTGCTTTTTCTTTATCTTGGACTCTGCTACATACATTATGTCTGTTCTGTTTGTGCTGTGAGACTGAACATTATTATGCATAGCACAGAGCCAAAAGGTTACAATGAAGACTGTAATAAGACAATGTGCATGAACAAAGGTGCACCTCTGACCTTGCATCCACACCACTCATTACTCTCATTACTTAGCATAGGTGCTGAGCAGTTAGAAAGTTTTTCTTCTTGATTTATTCTGTATTTATTTATTCTCCTGTGCTGTTTTATCTAGACATGCTGTGCATTTGTGTGACAGTTTTTATACATATATTTGTTTTTTTGGGGAAAGACATAATCTAAACGTCTAATCCATAACACATTTGTGCCTATAGTCAGTAGAAGATCTTTCTTTCAGCGCTTCATGCTCAACTGGCATCACTAAAGCACATTATGATACATGGTCCAACGAAAAGGAGACGTTCTGTAAAGGCAAACCATTTTATATTTATTCAGCCCTATTTATTATAAGTTATGTTCTTCATTGTTACTGTGGCAGTTGATTGTATAGAAAACAAATGACCAGGTGTTTTTTTAAAGAAAAAAAAAGTGACCATTAGAGATCCAAGCTATCCTGTATAAAATGAGTATATGTAGTGTTTTATCATAACTTTTTGCTCTTTCCAATCGTTTATGCATAAACTTGCTCCCTTCATTTAGTGTCTGGAGTAATGGGTGAAAAGGTAATAAATTTGATTGATTAAGGTTCCTGTTGGGATTTTCTTTGTTTATTCAATCATATCCGCTGTGTGTGAGCCTCTTTGGTATGCCCGAGCCAAAATAAAGAATATATTTATATATATTTATATATATATAAAACTCATAACAAAGACAACTCATGACAATTAAAATGAGGGATTCATTCAAATTTAAGCAAATTTGTGACATTAACAACATTAAAGCCTTTATTCAAAAAGGTCCATTTTTTTTAGTCTTATCACTTCTACTGATGTTCGGATGACTCTCAGGTAGATTTGATCTACTGATCAGAGGTTTTTACACAAACTTGTGGAGGCTTGTGGAGTCACAGCTTGATACACACAGTTATTAAAGCAAAAGATATTAAAGAAGAGGAAGAACTTAGAAAATACTATGAAATTCTGACATTTATGTTTTTCCTTTGCTGTGCTGCTGATAATAAAATTTGTAATCACAGACATTCTATTAAATTAGAAACAAATGCGAAGTAAAAGCATTTTCAACAGTGCTCTCAGACTTTTGGGCTCCACTGTATATGCTTATTTAGCCTACAGCAGTTTAGCCTGTGCATTCATATTAACATTATAAGGAGAGTTTCAGCTGAGACTTCTTATGAATGAGGCACAGTATAGGGCAGCCAATCAGAATAAAGCTCATTTATATATATCAGGCTAAAAGGTACAGTAACAAAGCCAGCCTATTTAATCCTAAGGGATAAAGAAAGGTTAAAAACAAATATAATGAATAAGGCAGAATACCATTTTAATATCAATTTTAGGTGTTTCATATAAGAATCATAGTTTTTTATACACAATTCCCTATTTTAGGACAATCACTTAAACACATTAGCATAACCCTAAATGAAATTGTTGTGTTTAGTAAAAATCTGGTCATAATTTCTTTGTTGTCCTTGACTGTCTGAAGCATATGACCCATAGACATCACCAAAGTCTCCATATTATCCCTGACAAGTACGAGCTCTGTTGGGCCTGTAATGCAGCTATTTTCAGTTCCTGCTTATTTCAAGGATTTTCTTCCCTTCAATCTTCTCTTCACTGGGTGAAATACATGCTCAACTGGATTTGTGATAGTCTTACTATTTGGCTCTGAAACTGTATAATTTTTTTAGCAATATTTGATAGTGTACAGGTCATTGTTCAACTGCAAGATGAATAAATCAACTTACAGATTCTGTACAGAATTCATCCTGCTGCTGCAGCTCATAAGTAAAGATGGCAGTCTTTCATGCTGGTTCCACAATGTTTCAACAGATGCTGTGGGTCATGACAAAAATCTATTGAACAATTTTTAAATATTGTGTGGTTTATAAATTGACATGCTCTTCCAGAAAAAATACGAGAGAAAAGAGAAAACTGTCAATACATTGAACTTGCTTTTGGCTTCAGCCTTAGGCTAAAAATCTAACAATGAGGATAGGAACATTAAGCTTTTCATATCATATACATCATACAGAATGTGAAGCGTTATTAAGAAATAACCAACCATTAAGAAATTACCAGCCTTGCCAACATGAAACAGCTTGTGTAGACAGATCAGTGGCTTCTCAGGAGACAAATGGATATACTGATATTTTAAGGAGCTTTTCAAACAATTATAATTGTTGGGACATTTTGTAAAATTCAATAAAAACAAAAGTCTGTCTGTTAATTCTCTTGAACCTTTATTTAACTGACAAAAATACAAAAAAAGACTTTACAAAGCAAATTTTGAATTTGATGCCTGAAACATACTTAAAAAATAGGGACAGGTGCAAAATAAGAGTTTAAAGAATATTTAAGTTACACCATTTTGAAATATTCCACAATAAGCAGGTGAATTGGTAACAGGTAAAGGTATCATGACTGAGTAAAAACGGAGCATTCACCAAAGGCTCCGTCTTTGTAAGCAAAAATGGGTCATGGCTCATTACTTTCTGCTAAACTTTGTGAGAGAATTGTCAAACAGTTCAAAACATTTCTCAGCGCAAGGTTGCAAAGAATTTAGGTCTTTCACCATCTACCTTACATAATTTTGTGAAAAGATTCAAGGTATTCCAGAGAAATCTCAGTGTGTGTAGGACAAGGCCACAAACCACTGTTGAATGTGTGTGACCTTCAAGCCTTCAGACAGCATTGCATGAGAAACCTTCACGTTACTGTGTTAAATATATCCATATGGGCTCAGGAATTCTTCAGAAAACTGCTGTTACTTAGCACAGTACGTTGCTGCATCAAGAAATACAACTTGAAATAATTATTCAAGACGAAAGCCATATATTCATTTTATGCAGAAAGGCTGCCAGTTCTCTGGGTCCAAGCTCTTATCAGATGGTCCAAAAGGTAGTGTAAATGTATGCTGTGGTCAGATGAGTCCACGATTCAGCTTGTTTTGGGGAAAAATGGACATCAAGTTCTCCATGCCAAAAACAAAAGGGACCATTCTGACTGTTAGCAGCAAAAGATGCAAAAGCTGACTTGCCTTCGCGTTATGGTATTGACGCAGAGGCATGTGTTGGGTCTTTAGAGAGACATATGCTGCCATCAAGACGACACTTCTTCTTGGAAGGTCCATGGTTGTTTCAGCAAGACAATACCAGGCCTCATTCTGCACATGCTACAACAGCGTGGCTTCAAAGACACAGTGTAAGTGTGTTTGACTGGCCTGCCTGCAGTCCAGATTTGTCTCCCATTGAAAATGTATGGTGCATCATGAAGAGAGAGATGTCTACCACACCAATATAGTCAGTTTGTTTACTATTCAAAATGACCAGTGAATCCAAAGGTGTCCTCTGAGTTTTATATTTAATGTTAACAATGGTAAAATAACAGTGAATCTGGAAAAAAAAAATAGACTTTCTTTGGGCACTGTTTTGCCCTACATGTACCTCTCTGCCATGAATGAATTCCAAAAACATTACCTCATAACCATATTAAATGTTTTAGGTATCAGACAACTTATTTATGATGATTTCTTGCAATTACTTTCTTTTTATTTAAAAGAACCCATGATTACTTATTTACTACTTAATTACAAATTAAAGGTATTTGGACCGTTGATGTTGAGTCTAGTTTCTTATCGGCCAGTGAGTTTAAGAGTATCCATTTCCAAAAATGGTGCAGGTGCAAGACAGCAAGTCTGAACCACAAGCTTTGCTTTTATTTTTGGGATCTGTTAATAGTGTCTGAAAATGCAAAGACCACACACATACTCTAAGAAGTAAATAATCAGAACATCGTGTGATGACTTTGGCCTCCTTCTTATCGCTGCATCATTCAATCCTGCAAAGAGAATTCAGCTGTCAGCTTTGCTAAGAGATGCACTTCAAACATTTTCATAACATTTTCAACATGTTGGACTATCTCCTATTTTTCAATGTCTTTTCTTGGATTATTTTCTCTGTTAGATATTATTAGTAACATTGCAAATATTTAAATACAGCCAATCAGAATGTGTCACCTAAAAAGCACACTAACCGTATAAATGTGTGAGGGAGCAACATATCTCCACACATTCTCCACAGCCATGAGGAAAATGTAGCAAGGAATGCCAGACAGTGTAAAGAACATTATTTTTTAGCCTTATTTATTAATTCCTTAGCTTTATGCTGTATTTTTTCCATTTGAAAGAGCAGTGATTAATTATTGTGCACCAAGGTCACTGTTCTGGCTTTATTAAGCTTATATACATTATAGAGCCACAAAATAGACCCTTTCAACCATGTCTGAAACTAGCTTCTGTAGTTCATAATAATAACAATAATTATAATAATAATAATAATGATAATAATCACCATCTCTATTTATAACACTTTTAATCTTACATACAAAGAAGTTCTGCAACATTCTGCATGTTTATAACCTCCGTAAGTCCTGTCTACATACGGTCTAGGATAGATGCAGTGATCTTCCAGATGGCAAAGAAACGAGCTAGGCAGATACATGAAGCAGAACAAAGTGCAAGTCAGCACAACAAATCATGCCCCTCTTCCGTATATACCAGTCTCTTCTGAGAGTTCAAAAGAAGGAGAGGAAAGCTTCAGGACTCTACAGCTCATCACAGGAGTGCTGTTTTCAACACCTGTATGGCTCACTAGATACTACAGCATCTGCTTCAGGGCTCAGGAGTGCGTCCTATTGCTGTGGCCAACACAATGCCGTTCTGCTCTGATACCTCCTCCTTCTTGCTTTTTTAATACCTCTCTTTCTTGCTTTCTCTTTTCATTTTGTCTAAATTTCTATCAGTGTCACAGATTCTGATAGCATTTCTAGACAAAATGTGCTTGAATTGTTCCTTTATAAAGTCTAGTTTTTTTTCTGTGTTGCATTTTGTGAAATTTTGTTTTGTTATGTTTAGTAAAGTGATCTTGGGTCTTGAGATACATGCTACAATAATAATAATAATAATAATAATAATAATCAGTGTTGGGCAAAACACATATACAATGCTTCATGGAATTTTCTTCATGTAATTATTTTGTTAATAGGTTTTATGAAAAAATCCTTAACATAAAAAAAGTTTAACTTTTTCTTCTCTTTCACCGCCTGTTTCAGTCCACGGCTGCTCCCACAAACCCCATGCAGGAGTCCAGTATAACACTGATGCTAAACATATCACTTACAAACATGCCCACTACTGAGAAGATTATTAGTTCGATCTTTCCTTTCAAAGAGCTCAGTAACACAGAGATGTTTTATATTTATTGGGTAAGTATTCTAGTGTTCGTCTGAAAATGTACAGAATTCTAATTACCACCTTTACGAAATGTTACTTGGACCGAACACAGATACTTAATTTTTCTGCTCTGAATATATATTTCCAATACTTGCATTCCATTACATCAAAACCTTGATAATAATAATAATAATAATAATAATAATAATAATAGTAATAATAATAATAAGAAGAAGAAGAAGAAGAAGAAGAAGAAGAATACATTGCGAATTTCAGACATCAAGGTGAATTGGACTTTAGAACGTTAAAAGTAGAGAAACCGAGCGTTCCGTATTTTATGATACATTACAAACATTATATTTTAATGTCAGGGAACGCTTTCATTTAAAGCTATCCGCGAAATTTTGAAATGACATTGGACTTCATGTCCCATAAGCCTCCTGCTGCCCACGTGACCTCAGGGCTCGATAGAACGCAGGAAGAAGCTTTATACGGCGTTTCTAGAAGGTGGGAAACAAGCAGACTGGTAGGCAAATCACAACACTTTTCGGAAAGAAGGCTTGGGTTTAATATATACTAACCTTATATAGTTATTACTGCAGACTTGGCTTGGGCAGAAATGTTAAGCACTGTCTTTCGAAGAAAAGCAGGTTTCATGTCAATATAAACAAGCAGCCTGGCAGCACTAGCTAGCTGACTTAGCTAGCTAGTTAGCTAACTAGCTACATGACTGGAACATTCAGCTGTAATGTTTTAAAGCTTTACCTAAACCTAAATTATCAGCGAAGTTAGACGTTTGCATTCGATATTCAAGAAGGACCGTATCTTAATCTTCAATCATGTGACAACTTAGCCACGGTGTGAGCGGTGTTGTAGCCTATAGGTGTAAAGTGAAGTGCTTGATTGTTGCATTTGCTAACAGTGAAACAATAACATGATAAAAATTAATATAACTGACCTGACATCCCTGTCAGGATATTGGAGGCCACACAGCTCGATCTGTGTGCTTTTCTGAATATGAAATAAGCCAGCAAAACACGCTACGTCAAGTCTGTTTGCCTAGCGTAATACGTCAGCTCCGTACGCTGGTGAAAGAGTGGGATGGTGTTCTTATGGGTTCTTTTATTGTGGGTTCTTATACTCTAGAAAAGGAAGCCGACTGATGTAGGTATTGTTTTATAATCTATAAAGTAGGTATTGTTTAATAATGCGAATATTTGGAGATGATGAGTTGTCAGGTGCGTAGAGTAGCCTTAACCCATATTCAAGTAGAAAGCAAAAAACAATGTGTAGAAGTACAAACTGCATGTTTTTTAATAAAGAGAGTGTAATTAGTGCTGTTTAATTGGACTTAATGCAGTGCACTGTGTGAAATATTGAGTTAAATCTTTTTCATCTGTTCCAATTGATCTAAAAATAAATATTATGACATATTGTGCATCATGAAATTTTCTTGATTTCAGTATTGTGATGTTATATTTTGGTCATATTGCTCACCCCCACCACCTCTGCAGGTGAGCTGGATATGTAAGCTGACTGAACTGTCTTCTTTAAATGTTGTCTAGGGAGAAGTGCCAGTGGGACTACTGATGGAGGGGGAGTCTGAGGCACTCCTGAGGGCCATGACTGACTCTTTGAAGGTGTCTGACTCAGGAAGTCGTCCAGACGGCCAGAACACTACAGAGCAGGAGGACCGTTTCTATGACTGTGAGGAAGCATTTCATGCAGAGAGCAATTCGCTTGCAGGACAGACAACCATAAACCACACAGAAACAACTCAAGATGTGATGCCTGATCAGGGGGCAGATGAGGGACAGCATCTAAACTTACAGACAGATGCTCCTAGAGGTCCTGTTGTCACTGACACCTCAGACACACTGAGACCTCAGAAACAGGTTTCTGAACTGGAGAGAGATGCTGTGCTGGAAGATGGAGTGCATGATGACCAAGAGAAATGGGAGAAGATCGTAGAGGAGGAGGATAAGAGGGCAGACTCTGATTCAGAATTCAAAGAGGAGACTGTAGAGAAACGTGAATTTGATGAGGACTACCTGCGAGAAGTGGAAAAAGACCTGACAGAGGAAGAGAAAGAGGTGAACATAATTTCTTTTGTATTCGTTGGTTACATAATGAGCAGATGTAAATGTCAACTGTGAAAGTCATTTTCTGACTTGTGCTGGTTGGGGGTGGAGAAATCCAGTCATGTTACTGACAACAAGAGCACAATTGCACGTTTTTATTGCGAGATACAAAATGCATTAGTCTGCTATTTAAAAAAAAAAAAAGAGCTACAGCTCATAAGTCACTCTCATATACATTTTCTTAAATTATTCCCTTATTTCCTGTTATTGTTACATGTTTGGTCTTCTCTTTATAGAGCAGAAGAGCAGACAGTATGACACTGAAGGAGAAGGGCAATGCTCAGTTCAAGAGTGGAGGTACTAGAGTTCTGCTTCTCTTCTGACTTTTTTCTCTCTTACGTTTCCCACAACATGCAGCAATAACATTTGTGTTGCAAAAATGTTTAGCAATATTCTTGTTTTCTACATACAAGAGCATTATGGCAGTACAACATCTTTGTGCATTGCTTTCTTATGATCATATTCATTGTACATTTGACATTTTGATATTTATCTGACGTTTGTATTAATAGATCATGTAGAGGCTGAGGAATCTTACACTGCTGCACTGAAGATCTGTCCCGTTTGTTACAGCAAGGAGAGGTCCATTCTCTTCTCCAATCGAGCAGCAGCACGTCTACACCTGGTAAAACTTTACAGATCCTACTATCTTATAAATTGCACTTTCGTTTGCACAGTCACATGCAAAACTTTGAACACCTCTGGTGAAATGGCATATTTTGTTTAAGTGAAAAAAAAGTTAACACATCCTCATCCTATTTTTAACATATCGGAAAAAATAAAACCTATTATATAAAATAGCCATAGTTTTCACACAGGCTATGTATTTTTTTTTCCAGTATGTTAAATTCAACAATTAAACAGTAATTGTGAGTTAAAATGTGCAGAAGTGTATGCACCGTAGAGGATATTTACTTATTTTCACTTAGAAAATCAACAAAACATGTAATTTGACCAGTGACACCCACATTTTGCATACAACTGTTCTTGACAAAAACTATGAAATCTACATACTTTTTATTACTTTTTTATTGGGGTGTAATTTTTTTTTTACCTTGCACTGTTTTGATTCAGTTACTTAAGGAAATGATTCAGTACATTATTAAATTTTTTATTTATAATTAAAAATGGGGCTGTCCAAAGATTAAAATAATGAATTTTGATTAACCACATTGTTTTGTGAAGGTAATTGCAGTTCATCACATTTGTCTTATTTGCTCAAATTTGATCCCAAGAAATATTGTTCCATTTAAAAGGAATGTGCTTTGTTATAGCTATATGAGTGAATAAAATATGCTTTGTGGCAATTCAATTCAAAGGAGTATGTATATATCAGATTTATCATGTATAAACTCAGTTGTTTCAGCTTCACCACGATTGTAGTTTTGTTAGTTTGCTGCTCGTTGGTTTATCTGAGCTTTTTCCAGCATATTCTGCAGAAGATGCTGAAGGTATTGTTTAAAAGCTGTTTTTGAACGTGTTTGCTTAAAAAATACACAGCCCTAAAATTTACAGAGTAAATTCTCTCTGGATTAGAGCCATGGATCTGCTTTTATGTTCTTTTATTGTGTTCTGTGTGTCTCTCTCCTTTATCTCAGCAGGTAAGTCTGAAGAACGACTATTCACAGAAACTCATTACTTGCCTGGTGTCAGGAGATGCTGTAGTTACGCTCAAAGGAAAAATGAATGTGCTACTTGTAAAGATTATATGCTCTTTACATAACAGCCTCACTAGTCTCAGGAAGAAGAGTTACAGTAGGGAGCTAGTTCTCCATATTCTAAATTCATTCACAAATGATTCTCAGTGAGATATATAACAAATACACAGCCCTAAAATTTACAGAGTAGTTGAACAGAGACAATAAAATAATACCAAGTAATAATAATACCATTTTTTTGGATGTTTATGTTTGAAAATGTTTGTTTTTTTTTAAAATCAGAAATTAGTTCTAACTTTATTGAATAGTATTATAGTTAATTGTAATAGTTGATTCTAATATTGCAAGATTGTTGCAGTTGATTTGCTACCTACACAGTGCACCCATGCAGCTTTACAATGCTGCTTACCCTTCGGTGTCTTTGTTTCAGTTTGTGAACACATTTTGATTGTACAGAGGTTTTGTTTACTTTCTATACAAATGTTTATGGCCAACAGGATGGAATCTTGGTAATGTTTAGAAACAGGAACAGATGGAACTCATTTAGGTAATTCGAACAGTAAAACCTTATCAGCTACACTCTTATAAACATTGTTTCATCAGGTGTTTCCCTAATTCCATTAGGGAATGGTTATATGTAATGGTTTTATATATATATATAGGTTTCTGCTATTGTTACAAGTCCATTTTTCCCCCCAACATAAGACCGCTGTATTTTGAGATTAAGGCGAAAATATCAAGTTGGGGAGTGGAAGTGCCGTTCTTTACTGTTTTAGCTAAGACAAGGAAAGTGTGCTTACTTATGATTTTATGTCTCATTAAATGGCTCTGAGGTGTTAAACATGCGGTTTGAAAGTACAGCTAGAACAGGAATGTTATAAGCATTATAAACCCCTCAAGAAAGCACAGTGCTTCGAAAGACATATGAACGTGGCTTCGTAATCAGTGCTTGAAAAAGCCCAGTTGTTACTGTTGTAATCCATGCCCATTAACTGTTGCTATGTTATACAGTTGCTTCACTGTTCTAAGCCTGTACTGACAGTGTAAATAAAGTTACAAAGTTGAAATGGAACAGCTTTTTTACCATAAGTAATTTGTGTAGGCTTTAAATAGAATCCTCTGACTAAAGCGTTTCTCTCACGCATCCCATCTATAAAGATTGTTTACATTTTTATTTATACATTTTTACCATCTTTGAATTTCATTACCATTTACCTTATTATCTGTTTATGCTTCTCCAGATGTTCTGTCTATAAGTCACTCAAAGCATCATGGGGTGCAGTAAAAAGGTGGATATAGAAGTGTATTGTTGTGAATATTTCACTCTTGTATTTCCTTTATTAGGATAAGAAAGAAGAAGCCATCAGTGACTGCTGTAGAGGTGAGATTGTGTGTGTTGGAGATGTAATATGAAGTCAGCACTACCCACAATGCAGTGCAAGTACAACAAGCATGTTTATTTAGAAATTGTAAATCAACCTCCATAAAGGGGACAAGTCACCTTTGGCTGCTTTTTAGTGACAGAAGGTGCCGCTTTAAAGTAAATAAAAAAGGTGGGAAATAAACATACCAGTGATGTTTTTTGCCTTGTCTCAAATTCCCAAGCTCACTTGCTCAATCCTTCAAACTCGTATGCAACAGAAATGGTGTATACACAACCCTCCACTGATGCACTTCAATTGAAAAAAAAAAAACAGAAAAGGCAGGGCTAGCAGCTGGGAATACAGAGCTAGCCACAGCAGTAGGTTAAGGTCAATATGGCAGAGTCTATCGACCCATTTACATTTTCAGATTTGATTATTAAGCCATCAGAAAACGATATAGTATTTAACCAAAATTCATGTTGGATGAAGAGCAGCTGCACTCAGAGAGGAACATGGACTAGAAACTATGAGCTCAGCTTATGAATGATAAGCTAATTTCCCTCAGAATATTTCAGCTCTGCTGAGCTGAGACAGTTTGTAATATTGTCAAGCAAACTCTCAGTTATTACAGACAGCCTACCTCAGCTCTGGTTTTCTGTCTTTGCTTAGTCAAACTCTAAAGCCTTTCCTCTTCTGAACAAATGTGAATGTTTCTCAGCACAAAAGCAGTTTTTACAGTCTTTTAATAGTGTATGATAAAAACATTTTTTCATGCACTCTGTGCACCAGCTGCACCATCATTCAGCTACAAATTGACTGACTCAAATTGAATGCCACAGAAATCGTAGATCTTGATGAAGTTGCAAAGCTAAATGACCGGTGGTAGATGAGGGGGTGTGGTCATGCAGTGCAGTGCCGATAGAGCCTCGCACCCACCAATCCGAATTAACTCTGGGTAGGAATCAAGCTTTATTGGTTCTGAAATAAAAAAAAGCTTAATATCTTTAGAAGTATATCTCACAATGTCGTGATTTTTGTTAATGTCAGTGATGTCAGTGTTTATTTAGAAGGCAGGGAAATTGATAAGAGCTATTTGACAGCATGATTAGTCCCCTTTAATCACTGAAACCTCTATTCAAATTTGCAGCAGTTCAGTGTAATAGATAATAATTGATGTAATGAAGCATACACTCAAAATGCACTCTTTTCTCCAGCCATAGAGCTAAACCCAAACTATGTGCGTGCTATTCTACGGAGAGCAGAGCTGTATGAGAAGACAGACAAGCTTGATGAAGCTCTGGAAGACTACAAGACCATTCTGGAGAAAGACCCCAGCATCCCAGCAGCAAGGGAAGCGTGCATGGTGAGCAATGTTGATCATAATAACTTCATTTTGTTTTATCTTACTGAGATAACAGACTGCACAATTATTTGTGCATTAATCAAAATCATATTTTTACCCCAACCAGTTAATTTAGCATGTAAGCCTGTAATTAATGTTTACATTTGACATTTTCATTTGATACAAACAGCAATACTCAAATCACAATTTTTACTGTGTGTAATTTAAGCACTCTGACCATTTTCAGATATTTCTGTGAACTTTTTTGAGTGTGTGGCCAAATCAAGGGTTCTCAGGGAGCTGAAGGGTCATAGAATTTTCCACAGAATGTTCTTTGAGAAAAAATGTTGTCAAATCAAACTTTATGCTCACGTTCGTATTTATTATTATTCATAAAAAAATGTATTAAGAAGTATTAATAAGTTTGCATTTACATCTAGTGGGGGGTAATTTGCTGTTTATTTGAGAAAATTTGCCCCTGAACTGATTATTGAATGTACAAGTATGTATTATTATAATATTGTTAGATAAATATTCAAAAGTACAGTTTTCTTGGCTAAAACACTTGAAAAGAGCAAGGTGTGTCAGTAATATGAGTATTACTCTGCTTATGGTCTCATCGATGTCTAGTCCTTGTCACAAAAGTCAACAAATGAATAAACATTTGAAATTAAAACACAAGCACGTGTGGTGAATAGAGTTGGAGAAAATGCCTTTATTAGGCTATTATTATTGGATGTGCAGTGCTTGTGGAATGAATCTGGAAACTAGCACAACAGATGACTGTTGATATCTGAACAGGTGTTAAGTTTGCATAATTAACAAAACATTTATTCATCTCCATGCATTATGGTTAGTTGTTTAACCAGCAGATACTTGTGAGCTGTATTTGTTGTGTTAAACTGGATTTTTAGTAAAACAAAAAATCTCGAATATGAGGTTTGTAGTGTAAAATTTAGAGAGATGCAGTAGCTATGACTGATCGCATTTAAGACTGCATTACCAGTAAACTAGCATAATAAAATCATGTTTCTTGGCTCATCTAATTTTGTTTTTGATCTCTCCGCTCCTACAGAGACTACCACGGCAGATTGAGGAGCGAAATGAGAAAATGAAAGAAGAGATGCTTGGTAAGTTGTTTTTTTTCTTTGGTATCATATCTGTTGCCTGTCATAAGCTTCTTGTAAGGCTAAAAATATGCCATGAGGGCTGGACTTCAGCAGTGCTCACAAGCAGAGTGGCTCAACACAGAAGGCCAGTGAATTTTCTGATGAAAACAGAGGGGCTACTTTCATTGTTCTGTGGTTATTTTCCCTCTAATCTGTGAGCTCCTGAGTACACTAACAGGACAGAGTGAGATGTCCATATGTGCTGCTGTTCTTAGAAGAGAACACTGTGATTAGACTGTGGAGCAGAACATTTTGCTAAGGGACATAGGAAATCCAAGTCCCTGTACCCAGTTTCACCACACTACACTTTCTAAGCTATTATTCACAACAGTTAGTCATTGTCAAATGTGCTGTATCTAGGGGACTGGCATAAATTCCGGCAATTCTCACCGTTAGAATAATGTGTTTTGCTATATGCACCTACAGTTATGTACTTAATTATTTAATTAACACTATTCAACACATGTTGAAGTTTACTTATACAAGACTTTTAAGTGAGGCCATTAAATTTTATAATTCACATGTTTGGAATCACTACACATTTTTTTGGGAAAAGAAATATTTGTTTATCCCTCACCAAACAGTGTAATCCATCTGAATAGTGCTACTTCAGGAGAACTACAACAGAAATAATCAGCCAAGTCATTTTTAGAGATGTTACATTTGTGGTAGTTAAAAATAAAAAAGTGTTGTACCTTCTATTTAGCCATTACATTGTACTGCTTCTATAACACGAATGCTTTTAAAAACAGAAAGGAAAGGAGAAACCAAAAACAGCGGCCCTGTCGCTACTGCTGACCTTCAAACCTGTGTTACTCTGTAGTGGATAATTTAAGTGCTGTCTAGAGTAACTTGAAAAGAGCCATAATGTTTGAAAATGTTTGCAATTTCCATTAGGACCTTTCCTAATAAACACGTGCCAAACTGTTTTTCATGATATAAATCACTCGTTGAGCAGGCCAGGTGTGGAGTTTCACTGCATGAGGCAGAGTGGAGCTGAAAAGGCTGAGTGAAATTTACTGCATATCAGTGAGAGACCAGACAGGGGTGTGCCTTTTTAAACACTCCATATTGATCTCATTGCAGTCCCAGCCTTACAGCTGAGAGAAAGAGAGAGAGACTAAATGTGTTAGACAAAGGAGGATGTTAAGAACGTTATTTATAAACTCAGATGATTTATTTGCCATTTCCTGGGCTTATTGTCAGAAAATAATTATTTTAATTTTTTTTTTTCTTCTTCCAGGTAAACTTAAGGACTTGGGCAACATGTTTTTGCGTCCGTTCGGTCTCTCCACAGCCAACTTCCAGGTCAACCAGGATCAGAACACAGGATCCTACTCAATTAACTTTGTTCAGAATCCAAATAACAACAACAGATAGCGGCATTGAAATCCATTTACCAGACAGGCCATGAAACAGCTAAAAGACTAACAGGCTAGAATGTGAAGTGTTTCATCCTCCCATTTATTATCAGTGCACTGCAGCTCTGTGGGATAAGATTTACATTGTTGCCTGAGTTTTCATACTCATTTGTAAGGTGAATAGTGGGCTGGAAGTTTACTGCTTAGCTTGGACTCCTTCATCAAGCTGTTTTCATTGATTTTGACACATTAAATTATGAAAAAGACCCTTTTCAGATTGACTTTTGTTCATTACTTACTTTACAATTCACTGACAATATTATGTGTTGCGGTTTTATTGTAATAATCTCTTAGTATTAGAGCATTTGTAGAACCGTGTGACTCATTTCTTTTCAGAAGAATTGCGGCACATGAAGATAAGCAAGTTCTGTTGTTTCTTGTCCAAAGATGGAAGACTGAAAAAAAAACAAACTTGTTTTTCATTAAACAAAAAGCTATTTCAGATACTTTGTGGCACACACCTTGTCCATAAAGTACAGCACAAGCCCTCATGGCGCAAGCTGCAGCAGAAACATCCTCATTGATAACAGCATACAGATTTTAATACAAGGCAAAAAGCAGATGTTTATTGTTCATTTCATAAAGAGATATACATATACAGTAATAACAAAACATTTTTCCCACAACCACCATTCTTGTAAATTCAAGAGTTGTCCGATTGTACTGAAACGCATACGTACATCAGCCAGAGGGGGGTAAAAATAGGAAGTGTGGGGGGGTAAGCACAGTTGAGTGTATGTAGCACTCCCTTACTCACTCTCCTCTCCCTTTCTGCAATGCTCAGGTCAGCCTGCGTCATTAAAGACACCCCCTCGAGGTGCAGGAGGCTGCTAGGATAACACAGAGACCTCAAAGCAAAAAATCTGATATAGCAGAACTGAAGAGACTGACACTCTGGCTCACGCCATATGAAGATATGACAGGTAGGCATAGGCTGTTGTCTGAAACTGGGTCATTAGAAACATTAGAAACCAGCTGAAAAAACCTGGGCCAGAGAGGGGAAGGTACAGATATGTAGACCATCATTGGTCATGACACAGTAAGACTGATCCTTAAAAATATTGATGTGGATTTACAGCCTGTTTTCCACAAAGCCACCCTCAGCAAAATCCATCTCAGTGGAGTAAAAAAAAAGCATGCTTGTTTTGTTTTATAGTTTGTCCTTCGCTGATTTTCCTCAGACACAGAATTTTATCGATCAATTTGCAATGCCTTGTGAAAGAATGCAGCCCCTAATACTATTTTCGCATTTCATTGCCTCATATAGTAGGTTAAAAATATGAGTGTATTTTTTTATCTGCAAAACAGTATAAGCGCACCAAATTGAAAGGCAAGACTCCAAACATTTTAACAGTTTACTAAAACTTAAAACATTATGCAATTTAAGAAAGTATTCATACCCTTTGTAATTATTAGTCTCTGACCCTGTACAATATATTATCTTGCCACTCACTGTTTGTTCATTAGCACCTGTGTAGGAAACTGTTTTTAGTTTCTTAATGAAACTAAAAACATCTGTTTGTAAGGTGCAAAGTATAGTAGAACATGAATATGCTAGGACCTACTCATGGAAAAGGACACAAGACTATATTTTGGAGTTCAGTTCAGTCCATCATAAAGAAATTAGAAATATGAAACCACAGCCAGACTGCCACTCTGAACTTGGTCACCCGACAAGAAGGACAGTGGCTGCTGTGATGTAAAGGTAATGTTCACAGCTCAACAAAGGGCCTTTATGGAAGAGTGGCAAGAAAGAAGTCCTTGCTGCAAAGAAAAACATATCCTTGCTCATGAAAATCCTTGGTTGAGGCAATTGTTTATGTGAAAAATAATCAAGGGTTGAATGCTTTTTCAAGGCACTGTATGAGCTAGTAATTTTAAACGGGTCACTGCCTTTTGTTAGCTTGTAGTTTTTCAATACTTGAAAATATGCATAGAGAAATGTAATACTTTTGTTTTTAAAGTAATTCTGCAGAAAGTAGGTTTTCATTCTTCTACATAAATAGGACATTTCCCTATTCATTCTACCTAAAAAGGAACAGTCTAGACAATATGGGGCTTCAGACGGCTCCCTCTTGTAAGGCTCAGAATTTCTCTCTCAATACAAAAGGAGCACAAATAAGGTTCTGCAGAAACACTGGTGATATTATTCATGACTTCAGCACAGTAATACCCAGTGCTCTGTTGTAACGGTACTGTGAAGCATAGCTCATGCAATATTTATTGCATTTAACATAGAACACTTTTCAATCATTTCTAAATTATTTCTTCATTCTTATTTTCATGAACGTTCTTTTCAGACAGACATAAACAGACTTAAAAACCTTGCAATACCCTGTGCCTTGACATCACATATATTCAATTCAATAATAGTCAAAACTCTGTGCTATCCAGTATTGCAAATGTCCTTCCTCAAACATGCTGGGAACATGAATGCTCAAAAAAAAAAAAAATCCTGCTTTTGAAGAATGATCAGCATGATTGATTGGGCAAAGAGGTGCATGGAGTCCTCGATTCATTATTATAAATATATAATTATTCTTAAATAAAAATATTTTCTCCATTACACCTGTCTTTCCCTCTGTGAATGGCTCCTCCCATCTTACTGGCTCTTGACCAATGGCAGTATCCTGGGGCAACAGACCAATCAGCATCCCTTCAGTGTTGCAGCACTGAAAGAGAGCAAACAGAATGGCAAGTCAGAGCTTTATATCAAAGACAGGAACAGTGTGTATGACAATATCACTAGAAGAGCGACACTGCAAGTGTAGCAAGCAAAGTAACTGTATAATCAGAGCATATAATTTTGCGGAATACGTACAATTTATGAAGTAACCCCTTAAACCATGGACATACAAATGGTCTACCCAAAATGTTCAGTCAAACCTAACAATTATATAGATTTAACTAAAAAGGTTGCTTTTAATATGCCTGTTTAGGCTCAATGACCTAATACTATCACAACTCATAGTTAAGGTTAAACAAAAGGGAGACTTGTCACCAATGTTCTTTGTATTGCGTACCATGAAGAACTGCTGCACCTAAAAATAACCCTGTTTCTCAAGTGAACATCTGTTTTGCTGGTTTTCCAAAGATTATTACCTCAGGTCAAAAGCATGACTGAAAGACAGCATGATTGCAGACATCCAGACTTACATCCATACTGATCAAAGAAAAATAATTTAGATAACGTGAATTCATTCTTGTGTTTAAAATGAAGGCTACCAGAGTGCCGTCATGTAAGTACCAGAAGGGAACCTGAGTTTGAAAAATGTGAGAATACAGCAGAGGTGGGTATATATTAGACCTACACCTGCCACGGTCCTCTGCAGTTCCTCCTTTTATGATTTATCTTAGTGAATCAGAACAGCAGCACAGCAAAGCTGGAACTGATTATGGTATATACTAACAAGCTACAGTTGTAAACTATAGCAATATCAAATCTTGTAAACTGCAAACCAAAGACAAAGGCATAAGGCCTCTGGACATAGATACATGTCAATGCAGGCTTACTCCACTGAAATGTCTAACAACTGATTTTATTTCTTTGCTTATGATTACAATCAATCTTTTGGTAACGTGGATAAAATGAATCAGTACACTGTTTTCAACATCCGAGCATAATTGGGTTCAGTCTGTGCTAACCTTTACTTATCTGTTTGCAGGTAAGAAAATAAGCACATTTTCTTTGTGTCTAATTTAGCTTTGTGCTACCACATACGCCATACAAAAGCAAAAGCCATATTACTGTGTAGTTTTGTTCATGGTTAAACTGATCCAATTCCAACATTTTTAGCCAAGCTCTGGAACAACAGTGCGAGATTAAAAAGACAGCTTTCACTCAACAATTCACAGCACTGGCTAAGTCTACGCTAATAATTTGAATCCACAAACTTCGTAAGCTGTAACAGGGGGAGATACGAAAATAATGACAACTAGGTAAAAATTCTTGAAGTTCACATTTTATTTATATACTCTTAAAACATCAGAAAACATGTACACAATATCTTCAACTGTAACTTTTTTTCAATGGTTTTACAGCATTCTCTGACCTGCAAACAGATAGAAATAATAAAAGTAAAAATAAAGAGATTGAAATAAAACAAAGCCAACCACCAAAATAAATAGCATTTTTGCTCTGCTTTTGACATATCAGTCAGTCAGTGTGGTCTACCAAGCAAAGTGTTTTTTTTCCCCTCTTTCAAGCCACTGATCTCTGCCAATTTGATTGCCATACTTGGAAAGACCAGGTTACCTTACAGTAAATCCCTTCTCAGGTGAGCAGATACAGTTCAGAATGCTAATTTGTATGCAGTTCAAGGACAAATGATTACAGATCAGAGAGATTACACATTTTCTTTTGACATAACGCTCACTTGAGCCACACAAACTTAAAACCTTTTGTTCTCAGTCATGAAATAAGATTTAAGCCATTTCCCATCAAATGAATCTGGTAAAATACATTTTGAATACTGTATATACAAATGTGTATTTCCAGATGTTCAGCCCTATGATCCAAGAAGTGAAATGACAAAAAAATAAAGTTCAGGCACAACAAATAAATTTAAAACACATTCCTCATCTTGAAATGCAGCTGAGTGACAATGAACACTAAAAATTAGAGAAACCATTGAACTACTAAGCCAACAAGAAGTTCTAACCCATAACTGTAGTCGAACATATGTACTTATCGGAACTGCTGTCTTGTGCTTCAGCAGGACAGTATGGGCAGTCTTCTGTCTTATTGGTAAAATGCAACTCATTGTGATAACGGATATTTGATGCTCTATTGCAACAAAGTGTATTCATTTCATAGCAAAAGATATGAATGGCTTGGATAAACAAACAATGGCCTCAAATAAATGCTTGTGATCCCATTGGTTTGAAACAAACATGAGCTTCTACATCTACACAAGAACAAAGGGATGTAAGCCAAGCATGGAAATATTTAAGCTAAAACCAGACATACATGTAACAGTAAGAAGACACAAACAGAAACAGAGGGTAGGAAAGGAAGAGTGGGAAGACGGCTAAACAAAGCAGAGGAGAGAAGAGGCAAGCTGTGCAGTGGGTAGGTGGCTAAAGGAGGAGTGAGGGGAACAGATGTTGTAGCTGTGAGGGGTGGGAATCGGGGGGCTCACGTCAGCTGGTAGGGTCTGTCTACGCTTCTCTCGACTAAGAAATGAACAGCGCCTCTGCTCACTCCTCTGACTGGCACCACTGGCACTTGAGGTGACTTTGGCTTACAGACAGCTCAGTCATAACCCCAGCTAACTGCCTGCAAAGTCATGGCTGGCTGAGAGCCACACCCAGATCACAACTCCTCTGCTCAGAACACAGGACCAAGATCCAGCATCTGATTATATTTCAGGAGGAGCAGCACCAATCAAGTCTCTTCATCTACCTGAGTAAGAGACTGTGTACCCACCAGGGTCCTTTTTCACATTTTTCTTCCTTCTATACGCACATCCTTCTCATGCACACCAAGATGGACTGAGTGTCTTTCTGGAGTTAACAGGACCTAGTCAAGCTGAGTAGTTCACTATCAAATGTAGTTGCTATCAAAAAGACCCCTTTGTGCACTCTCTATAAATCCACAAGGAAGTGGAAACCTGGCCCAATATTCACATTTTCCTAAAAAAAATATGTTTCACTTATTTAATAGTTAAATATGCCTTAATAAGCCATGTATAACTTTTAAAGGAAATTCTGATTAGATGAATATTCTTTAAAAGAATACTAAAACAATCTAACCTCCATGACAAAGTCTTTATATTAGGATATTTATTTAAGAAAACGAGTGATTTTGGAAGAAAGAGGCTTATCTATCCTGGAATCATGTAAAAATACAGAAATATACTGATGTGACAATATCAAGTGATTGATTAGACGTGGCATGTGGGCTCAAAGGAAAATCAAATCATACACGAGAAAACTTCAACTTAACATGACTTATGACAACGAATTCATTTCATTATTACTTTTCAGCATAATTCATTTCCAACAATAATCACCTTCCCCACCCCCTAATTTCTGCCTGTTCCACGAAAATAAATAAGAGTCCGGGTTGTCTGGCCTGACACTTTCTGGGCTTTTCTATGTGAGGTGGCTGGGTACAGTAAGGGGGCGAAGAGTTTTTTGGGAAGGGCTACAGGGCGAAAGCGGGTGCCTGCTTTGCCTACCTTTCAAAGGCACACAGCCTCACGTCTCAAACTGAGTTAGCAAGGCGCGAACCTCAGGAGTGAGCTGTTTGGCTGCCTTGGCGGCTTCTGTGATGGCTTTACGGTACAGACCCTTTCTCTTCTTGTCGAAGCGAGACTGGAAGTTTTCTAGAAAGGGGGCAAGCTGAGTAATTGCCAGGAAGGAAGTGGTAGGCGACCCAAACCAGGAGACGCGGGCCTCCTGTCTGACTAACAGCCCATTATCTTTGCGGCTCACTGTGATGGCTAGGATGCGGGCGGGCCACCAAGGGAAGCCGAGGATTTTGGCCCACACAATGTCCCCTACGCAAATGGTCCTGCCATCCAGGGCAACGCACTTTGAGACATTTTTGGAAAAAACAGTGGCTTTGAGGGATTTACTGCGCTTTTTTTCATCCTTGGGAGCAGTGGGAGAGGTGGAGGCAAAAGTGGAAGATGTGCCGGGGGCAGGGGCCGAGCGGAAATCGCCGGGAGGGGGAAAGTCAAGGGTTTCAGTTGAGCTACACTCAGAGTTTGATGACTTTAAATCATCTGCACTATCAATGCTGCACATCGAGGTACTAGAGGAGTCAGGCTGGCTGGGATTAAGGGTCATGTAGACCACCAGGTTGCCCGCCTTGCTCCCGCGCGTCTCCCGCCCCTCCTGTTCCTCTGGCTCGGGCTGGGGGTCCCTGTGCTCCGGAGGTGGGTGGGGGTGTGGTTGGGGTTTAGGTTGGGCCTGCTGGCTCAACGGGGGCTCGAGCGCCCTGTCGGGCCCCAGAGGCTCTGCAGCAGCGGCGGCCTGGCCTGCGGAGCAGGAGGAGGAGGAGGAGCGGGTGGAGGTGCAGCGAGCTGCAGCTAGCTTAGGCAGCGCTAAACGTCCCCCTCCCGGCACTTTCTCCAAGCAAGGCGGCCTACATGAGGAAGAATCGTTTTCTTCGTTACGGTACCTTTGGGGCTTGATGCGCATCCTGGGTGGCAGCGGGTTCGCCATGCCCGGTCCTCCTCCACTGATCTGTTGCAGTCGTCTGGTGAAGTGGACCTTCTGGTGGGATTCCTGGAGAGCAGCAGCCCTCGTCATGGCCTTGGTGTTACTGCTGCTGCTGCTGCTGCTGGTGACTGTCTCTCTCTGCCTCCTCTGAGCTTTGGCCAGCTTTAGCACTTCTCGTGCTTTAGAGTGGTCAACATTTTTGCTCTGAAGCACTTTCTTGGCATTGAGCTGCACTCGGGAGCTGCTGTTGGCGGAGGATGGTGCTGCAGTGGAAACCCCTTTCACCACACGGTTCCCTGCAGCTGTCCCCTTAACCTGGCCCAGAGCAGAAGAAGCAGAGGAGGAAGTGACCCGTATGGTTGCAGCCTGCCGCTTGGGTCCGTCAGCAGCGCGGCTTCTGTCCTCAGTACGAGGCCGCTTCCCAGCAGCCGCAGCTGCGCTGTCGTTTCGCCGTCGCTTTGCATCATCGCTCCGGCAGTCTGAAATGGGGCCTCTACGTGTCTCACGCTTGTCCCCTTGTACTACAGCCCCTTTGCATTTATCACACAGCACTTGCCTCGGTCGGAGCTTGATGGCATTCATAATAGAAGTAGGCTCCTCTCGGTATAGCCTGCGTTTCGGCCGTTTGATCTTGCGGGGTGGAGGCTGAGGTAACGACTGGTTGTAGGTGTCCCTGATGAATATTGGAGGCGGGTAAGGTGCCCCCTCCTGAAACAAAGGGGGTGGTTTTGAGGTCCATGGGTTGGGCTGAGGGTTAGGGCTGGCTTGTGGAACTGAAGGGGTTTGGGCAGGTTCCTTGGGAGGGGCATCAGGAGATCCTTGAGTGACGCCCTTCTCAGTCTCTGACTGGAATGGCTCCGTCTTTAACTGCATAGATTCTGGTTTGTCCTTGTACTCTCTCTTTGGGAATACAGTTATTGGAATTCCATAGGGTCCAAACCTGGGAGAGAAAACAAAAAAACAACATTTTACCAAAACAGAAGCAAAAACAGACACTGTTGAATTTTCTTCACCCTTATTCATGTTCTAAACATCAGAGTTACTGTTAAAGATTTGATTTTGTTGAATTGTTTACATTTTAAAATATCTGCATAACTTTGTTTAAGACTGCACAATCATCAGTGTATCTCTCACTCCCTTAAAAGACAGGACAACACTTGTGGAAATCAAAGAGACTGACACAGACTGTCAAAGCACTAAACTACCAAGGGTGACCACATCATTCATTTCTATTCATATCCCTATGAATAGATCTGGATCTGGAAAAAGACTGCTGGAATTGTTCTGACTTTCCATTTCTCTGCTTGCCCTCAGAATGACAAGGTGGGTCAGATAGTTTTAAACTTACCTAATATTAACCCAGCAGCAGTAATATTTTCACATCTATATCTTCTGATGGCATTAAAATGGTCCATCACTTATTTGTCATGAACATTATGTCCACTCTGCAAAACATCCCAAGTTTAAACATTAGTGATGTACTGACTGCAACTTACTGCTTCTGGTTCTACAAACCTGAATAAGCCTAAATCATTTTGGAGATTTGGGCTACATGGGAACAGTGTGTCTGAAAGAGAGAGGAAATAAGCAACTAAAGCTGAACTCATTTCACCTAAGAAATAGCTGCAGTGTGAGACCTTGATTCGTTAAGCATCAAAGGCCCATGAATTATACATAACAGGTTAGGTTCAATGATTTAGTGGCAGGAATCAGAAGACCCAGTTCTCTTTAAAGAGGTGATGAGATCTAACAAACCTACCAGAGACCAAGTTAAGGCTAGAAATGATTGCGCATAGAAAATGCAAATGAAGACTGCCTTAGAGCTCCTCGAGGCTAAAAATAAACTGGACAATATGGTTGGTAAGTCACTTCAAAGCCATGACACTGAATGGTTTGAGCTGCTTGGGTTCAGCAAATGATATGCAGTATAACAGTCCAAACTGGGAGTAAGGTGACTAAAAATGACTAAGCTGTACGCTTCAGATTTTAGCTACACTAAACCACGTATGTAAGTGATGCCTATTGATTTATCCATTACACATCCATCTTTGTAAATACACCAAAATAGTCCAGTTAACATTGATTAAAGAAACAAAGACAGAATAAGAGTGAAGAGAGACATTCAGTTGTAACTTAGGTGTCTTGATGAATAACACTCTTGCTCACAAATATAGCAGGCCCCAGTAACACAATCTCTGTTAGCAATCTGATTATGAGGTGATCAAAAACAAGAGTTAAGTTTAACTAAAAAAATTATGCCAATTAAGTATCAAGTGGAAAAACAGCATGACATAAGTACTTCACCTATGTATTGCTGCATCTGTGCTGACCACATGGGCAGCCATATGGCTTACCACATCAGAACTGACAGAAACCTACATTTGTACAGATGACTACAAAAAAAGCTGGTGCTTTCTCCAGCAAGCAGACCACCATAACACTTCACTGTGTCAAGTATTCTAACCTTTCTAATGATGTGCTATTTGTGGGAATAAAAGAGTACTAGTCATAACTGGCATTTCGTTTCTGTAAGCAGTCTGTAACTGCTGTTCAAAATACAAGCTTTTTTTTTATGAGTGAGTCAACGTACTTTGCTGTCTGGTCAGTGCATGCATGGTGTTTGTAACCACTTTTACTAATCTGACAAGGATGCAGTCCAGCCATGACATCTGAAACCGAAAAACAAGGAGAAACTACAGTGATACAAATTCAATGCAGTTGTGTCACAGAGAGGCAGTCAGAATCTACTAAATTTAAGTTTCTTAGTTTCAGCAGAAAGAAGGGTAGCGCACTAGAACAGGCTGCAAGAGCCGTAGGCTATTGACAGCAGACTATAGCGCAATACTTTATCTAAGGGTTATAAGTGGTTAAATAGATTTAGAATTAAGATACAAGCTAAACTATTTATGGTTGAGGCTCCAGTGAATGTTGTGACCCAGGAACTAGATCTCATTCATATACCAAGGTCCAGCACTGTCACATACAGCTACCCATAAGCCGACACTGTACATACATGTTCGTTGACATTGCTGCCATCTTGGATTTGTCCAACATTCCACAAGGCTTCAGAAAATAGGTTGATGTTGCAAAAGTCAAGATGGCTGCAGTGTCTGCTGATGCCATATTGAATAAACTTAAATGCATAATTTGGGATATGATTTTCTAAAATCAAGCAGACCACACAAACATTAAAGGACTCCAGCCACCCAACCATGCCTTTATTTGGCAAGTTAATGAAGAACACAGTCATGACTGTGCACATAACCTATGGGTGGGTGCATGAATTAGAAGGTCGGATATGTATGAATGCTGAGCTAGACTGCATCAAAGTATTAGGGCTAGTTTAAAGACCACAGCAGTCTCTACTAGCCTCTCTCAGAGTTTGGCAAGCTTTGTGTCAGACAGGTTTGACAAACAGTCACTATGAAGTGACATAACACTGATGAGATGCAACTAGAAGTCTGTTTAATTTTCTGAAACAACACTGCTACAGTGGTCTATGATGAAATGTAGGGGCTCATTTCCTACAGAAACAGAAAGTCAATTTATTTCAGAGGTCCTACACCAGTATTTGGGAGATATTAATCAGGTATTATAAAAAACGCCTCACTGACTTATACAGTGGGGAAATTAACAACATTAGCGTCATTATCTATTATGCAAAATGAACATGATCATTGCATATGGGGCACTGAGGCAAATGCTTAGCTTTGATCCCTAACGTTGACTCGAAGTGAAGAGATTTGTGAGGAGGGGTGTTGAATAAAGTGAGAAAGTGTTGGAACAAATCTTAGAGGAACAAGAGGCTGGGCGTTAATAAGCCAACAGAAACGAGCCATGTACAAGCACTTCCTAAACACTAATTTAGTGGGAGAGCCCAGTGGGTCTAGCACGGGGTGTCCTCACTGCAGCACTGAACTGCACAAATAATATGAACGCTTGGTGTGACAGTGGCATGAAGAGGGGCTTCAGACACCTACAAAAAGGTAAACGAAGATCCTGACAATGAAACTAAGGACTGAGAAGTGGGAAGAAAACAGTCGGGTTTCAATCCCTTGCTGTAAGCAGGGCAGGTGTTTACCTTTTCGAAAGGTCCATGAGCACCCCGGAGAAGATTTTCTCTCCTAAACGAAAGGACACAACAAGTGCATCGTCGATGATGTGATCCAGTGAGACTCGGACCTCCGAGCCGGGGACGAGACCCATAATGCTCTCAGACTGTCTCTCCACGCTTTCTGCGCGAGGCACCTGAGGTTTGAGCTCGGGCTCGTTCAGGTCCGTTTTCAAACTCAAAACAGGATGCGCGCGCACATCCTCAGATTCTGATGAGATGAGGGACTGCTCCGCCGCCGCCGCTTCTGCTGCTAATGGAAGTTCGGCGGAGTCCTTCATGGAGCCGTCAGAAAAGTCACTAACGCAACTCTGCCCGACCGAGTCCCCGAGCGAGGTCTCCTCTAGAGTGGACAGAGATTCGGGATGGTCTGGAGGCTGAGGGAGTTCGTGGAAAGCGTCCTCAGGAGGCTTAAACTCGGAGCCGGGAGCGTCGTTGGCGGCTTCGGGCTCCACGTTTGCCTCCCGAGAGGGCTGTATGAACCCTATGGAGTCAGTAGGATGAGTTGACTGCGGATTACTGTAGTATTCGGCTGCCGATTCGGCAGCCTCGGCCAGAGACAGCCCCGTCTCCGATTCAACAGGGTGATTAGCGGGCAGAGAATGCAAGAAGACCACGGACGGCTGAGAGTCGGAGATGGAGCTGGGCAGAAGGCAGGCGCTGGGTTCTCGAGCACTGACCTCGTTAGCAGCCTCCACGCTGGGCGAGAACGGCTCTTTTAGTCGCTCCCCCACCACGGCAATGTCTTTATACCCATAGTCCGTGAGAACGTGCTCCTCGGGCTCGTTCACGCGGCTCCACGCGCCGCCCGTCTCGGCGTGTCCATCCTCTGCACGGACAGCCAGGGCTTTTCCCGCGGCTTGGAGGTCCGGCCTTCTCATTTCCATTTGGACCTGGCTGCATTCCTGAACCGCATCCACATCCTCGGCCGGGTGACAGAGGTCCATCTCGGGGACGAAGTCCTGCGTTGAGTGGGTGTCGAGGTCGGCCACATGCTCGGCTAGCTCCGGCTCGTACTCGACCCCGTCCCCCGCTGTTGTTGATGCCGCCGCAGCAGCAGCTCCTGGCTCTGCAGCCACGGCCGCCATTTTCTTTCCGCTTTGCAACTACTACTTGGCCCTCTCCTACTGATAAGATGTGGACCCGCCCACTAAGAAACTACGAGCACTCGCGATTGGTCGAGCCGACGCAGAGGCGTCGTTGATTGGCTCACATCCGTGCCATTCAAAGAGACCCTCTGGAAACACAACCGTGATTGGTCTCTGTTTTGTCAATATGGTTTTCCTTAGGAAAAATACGTGTTTGGCGCCACAAGGGGCAATGTTGAGTTGGCCGGGTGTGATGGGGCCTTTCGGGGTGCACACATCGGTATGGATAGGAACAAGGACAGAAAATGACAGCTTTACTTTGGCTTGGCGTATTGAGTTAAATTAAAACAAAATAAGAATTTTCACGCAGATCATACACACCAAAACACCGACCATTATTTATTAAACGAATAAATAAAATGTAGGAGCACTCTGTCTCCCAAGATCATATATTTTTTGCCATTACTTTAAAATTGTCCACATACTGACTTTGGGCTGATGAGCTGAATAGAATCATGGGCCCACCATGAGCATACTAGCATCTAAGGTTTTCATATAGCCTCAGCCTTCACTGTAAAAAATGACTTGTCAGTTCAACCTGAACAATTACTTCACCTCTTAACAAGGCTTTTTAAACAGGCTTTATTTCACTGATATAGATACCTTTAATGAAACAATGCAATGCAAACTTTTAGTTTTGATTATCAAACTCCACTGCAGGATGCACTGTCAGAAATGTTCATTTTCTTTCTGTTTTGATATTACTCTGTATTGTTTAAATGTAGGATTGTGTATTATTTATAAAGGGTAGTCAAAATAAGCTATAGCTTCAGACTATACCTTTTCAGTCAGTACTTGTTTTTGTAAGGATTATTATGTCCATTAATTTTATATCTATAATTTTTACTTTTATTTTTGTGTTATCTATTATTATATTTTTTTCTCTCTTTTATTTTTTGGGTGTAAACACCTTGATAAACCAAAATAAACTTAATTATAATAGAAAAGATGTACTGTCCAGGTCAACGACATTTTCCTATACAGTTCAACTGTGTACCTTAAATGAGATTTAAAGGTACTACATTCATTTTGCCAAAGGGCCACATTTGTAACTTTTCATAACTAAACTTTTTTTCTGAAATAGAGCATAAAAAATATAATAGCCTACAATATGAAAGTGATGATCAACTCGGCTTCTCTAAAAATGTGAGAAATGTGTTTCCTGGACTTCCAACAGAGTACAGTACTTTCATAGCTTTGTAGAACTATGTTTATTTCACTAAATGTATGAAAGTGTTCACCATGACAAGCTACAAAAACCAACCAGTGAAATTTATGTAAATGATTCGTCACCACAGCCAAGTTTCGTCACAATTAATGTCAAACCTGGAGAGACGCTGTGAATGACAGTATTGTAAAAGTTTATGTTTCACTACGGTTTACATTTATCAAACTGATCTACACTTGGGAACTGTTGCTGAAGGACACTAGTTAAACAGTCATTTAGTCATCATGCTATATAATGCTATTTTAACGATTTGTACTCTTTCATCTGCACTGGCACAGCTTGAAGACCCGTGAAGTTCACACAAGGGCCAAGGAGTCAATGACTTGCTGGCCACATAGGAAATGCCATTTAACTATTTCCTCAGTGATATTAAAATACATTAAATTAAAATTCAAAAAATGAAAACTTAAAAGCAGCACAATTACTAGGCTAGTTAAGAGAAATGTACAGAAAATATGGAACACCCAATACTCCTTTTATTTCATTTATTTGTTATTTAATATTTATTTGCATTCTATGTAATAAATTGTATACATGTAAACACTTAAGCTTCATGTCCACTTTTTCTGGTTCTTATTTCAGCTTTTTTCATGCCATACAAATTAGCAGATGCATCAAAGTGCTGTCCTGTGATAGTCCTGAACTTTCTACTGATGATATCTCTTGATCAATGGCCTTTCATTGTTAAAAAAAAAACCCTGACTAATGTCACGCCATAGCCCGTTACTTAACCTCCATTCTATCTGAGAGTGAATGTGGGCATTCAAAGGCCAGCTTTTGGAGCCAGCTCAACAGAACCGAGGGAACCCTGCCTTTACAGTGTTGTATTTATCTCTCTAGCTCATCATTTTGTGTCAGGCTTAAGGCTGCACTGTTATTTGCAAAGCTAAGGTAT
Source organism: Colossoma macropomum (assembly GCF_904425465.1). NCBI lineage: Eukaryota > Metazoa > Chordata > Actinopteri > Characiformes > Serrasalmidae > Colossoma > Colossoma macropomum. The sequence continues at coordinate 18,411,738 of NW_023494800.1, forward strand.
TTCCATACATCTCAGAGGCTTCAGAAGAAAGGGAATAGTGTTGCTGTAAAAAACAACACCACCACATATATCTCCATTTGTTTTCTACATAATTTGAGCACAGCAGCTGCTCTTTATATGGTGTGAAAAATTATGATAAATTCACCAATACAAATGCTCCAAAATTGCTAGGATAAAAATGTAATTACAATAACTTGCATTAAAAATACAGAAAGTTTTTGCCTTCTGTAAAGTTATCATTTTGGAGAAGCGTGGGTTTTTTTTGCATAGCCACATGTAAGAGATGATTTGACTTCTGCAGGGGGAGGATATGGGGCAATGAAAGTTGTAATCCTTGAGAGGCAGGCAAGATGTTTTATGTGTTGAAGGGCATTGACCTGTGGCACATTTTTCTCTCTCAGCAAACTCTTAAGACATTGTTTCAGGCCTACTGTTCTGAAAAAGACTTAAGAAAAGTTTGCAATTGTCCATTGCAGTCATAATACAAAAGGTCTTATACAAAAGGCAGAGGTGGTAAGCAAGCCAAATAAGAAACAGAAGGATAGATAGACATTAATCCCAAAAGCAATAGCAGAGTTGCAGCAGGAAAAAACATACTGTCACTGAGAAAACTTGATACCAATGATACCATTTTCCCCCTTTATGATGTGTGACGTTTCTAAATAAATAGAACAATAGAACTTGTTCAAAATGACTTAACTCACATTAAATTAAATATTTCTGTCTTCAGTCAAAAAAATCAGTTTGCATAATTTCCATAGAGCAGCACTGCCAATAAAATGGAGCTGCTGCACATGAGTTTAACATCACCATGGCCAATGGAGTGAAACTGCATTCTCTGGAGTGATGGAGCTCCATCCAGTACCTTTGGAATGAGTTGAAGTGGCATTTGTGATTCAAAACTAATTAAACCACATCCGTACCTGACCTTACAATGTTCCAACATCTAGTGTGAAGCCTTTTCAAAAGAGTAGAAGCTGTTATTGCAGCAAAGAGGGGGACAACTTACCTATTAATACTCTTGATTTCAGAAAAAAAAATACTGGATGAGCAGGTGTCCACAAACATTTGGGCATGTAATCAGGGTGGGGATGAAATGGAAATCATATAATACAGTTACCTTTTACATTTTTAGGCAAATACTTTTAGAGTACTTATGCACTACATTAAATATATATATATATATATATATATATATATATATATATATATATATATATATATATACCATTTTAAAAGAAACACCATCAATTTTAAAATCAGCATATGGCATGTAAAGACGTACTCTAAAGAACTAAAAAAAATGGCTTCTTTACAAACAACGTAGCCCCACCTAAAGCCTGAGTAGACTGATAAACTAATGTGATGACCAGTTATTAATCTCAGTGTTACTGTAGCTCTGTTAAAGCCTGAGTAGACTGATAAACCAATGTGATGATCAGTTATGAATCTCAGTGTTACTGAACACTGCTAAAGTCTGAATAGACTGATAAATCAATGTGATGACCAGTTATTAATCTCAGTGTTACTGTAGCTCTGCTAAAGCCAGAGTAGACTGATAAATCAATGATCAGTTATGAATCTCAGTGTTACTGAATACTGCTAGACTGATAAACCAATGTGATGAATCAATTTTTTTTTTTTGAGGGAGCTGAACAGTCTCCTTAGCATGGACATGTTCATAAGTGATAAGCTTAGCATTGGTGCTGTACTTGACTAGTGTGTGTGTTTCTTGGCAAGTTACATACATTATATTATCTGAAAATCATATCTACCCACCTTAAATTGCGACATGGTGAATTGTTTGCTTAGTTAATGAAATGGCAGTGGGTTTATGATAGCAGCACTGGGCTGAAGCAGGCAGTGAGAGCTAAAATTATGATGAGAATATAGAAACCTCATTTAAATCAGCGAATTTTTCATTAAATGTTTTAACAGAAAAATATGTGATGAAAACTGCCAACCAGTAACCATGTGGAACAACGTGAATTAAGTAATGACAACAGCAGTTTTTTTTCCATGTGTCTTGACTATGTATTGTGAATGTATTCTAAATGTGTTCTGAATATGTTGCATTTTTATATATTGTAATAAAATATGTTACTGAATACATTTAGGACAGTGTATTTAGTATTCAGTAATCATTACTTTTTCAAAGTATTCTGCCCAACTCTGCATATAATATATAGTAGGAGAAGCTATAACAGTTTACAGATTTTCTGGAACACATTATGGGTTTACAAATAGTGCTTGAATGCAGATGAACGTTTTATAACTGATGTTTTATAAAGATGTGATTCATGAATATTATGCACTGTTCCTGTTGAGACGATGGCAGAATAACACTATGTCCTAAGATAATTGCAGACCGCTATGAAGGGCTCGTGAAGGGTTTTATAGTTAGCTGATGTGTTGACCTCGTCATTCAGCCTTATTTTAATGTGCACACTGATTATACACGTACAACTTAATTGCATGTGGAAATAGTTTGGCTCGTTTTCGTCTGCGATGGTCCAACTAATGGAGCACTGACCTGTCTCATCATATTAAGCATATTAATCAGTAGTAATTTGTTTACTCGCTTGCCTGCATATGAAATTTTGTAAGTAATGGGTGTTTTTTTATGATATACTGAAATACACTGCCCATCATCAACATTACTCAATGTATTCTGTCCCCCTGTGTAAAGAGCTCACTGCCTGCTCACAAGCAAGGTCAATGCACTTGCTTTTCTGTGCTGCCAAGTTGCAAAGCCTCATCACATCTACCACTGCAGTCTGTCTGTTCAGCTACTGTTCAGTACTAACATGGTTATATCATATAAAAGGATGGATATGGAAAAAGGAAAAAGCATCATTTTGAGACTGAAACCATCTAAATAAAATATAGTTTAGGTTAAATTATTCTCAAACTTGTGAAAGTTGGTGTGTAAAAATGTGATCCATCATGATTCAACTGCATTTATTTTGAAATGAAAGCATCACAATTCAATTGTATTGAGTTTTGGAATGTTAGAATTGATTATTGGCTTTTGTAATGATATTCAATATTATGCAGTCATCTTGGAAAAATAAAATTCTTGGTCTACTTTAAGCATAAATCTTCCCCCAAAAATTATTATTATTTTTTTTTTTTAACACAGTACACAGTACTGTGCAAAAGTCAGGGACCATTCTTCATTTATTACATTTCGGGTTAAAATGGATATTGAATACAAGTTATTCATTTTTCAGCATCAGACAAAAACAGCAGAAACATATATTTAACACATTACGCAGAAACCTCAATAGCTACATTAAATGTCAAAATGGTCAGTATTTAGTGTGTGCTTGCTTTTAGTTATTCAAAGAAATCTACAGGGATATTTTTCCATATCTCCATTCATTCTTATAAACTGATTGCATTTTCTGTTTTTCATGATTCCAAAAAATCCCAACACATGCAGTGATGTTGAGGTCTGGACTCTGGGGTGGTCAGTCCATCATTCAGAGAACTCCAGCAGCTTCTAGGATTGAATCGCAAATGTTCTTTTCTCAGTAACAGCTTCTTGACAGCTACACATCCTTTCAGACTCATACTGTTGAGTTGTGTTCTCACAGTGGAAAGATGGACAGAAACGTCTGTGGATGTTGAACTTTCTCAGATCTGAAGAGTGGAGCTTGATTTTCTCCTCTCTCTCAAAGATGAAAGCTTTAAGTCCTGTTTATCTGATGGTGGCAGGAGTTCCATTTTCTCTTTTAATAATTCTTTGAACTCCACTTTTGGAAACAACTTTCTCCTTTCTTATGCTAGTGGATGATCTTCTATCTAATCTCCCCAGAAATATTTCTTGCTAAATGAAGAACTTGTTAGAAATAAATTAAGGGTGGTCTCTGATTTTTGGACAGCTCTGTATATTCCACTACTGTGTAAATATTTATGGCTATATAACTGTGTAATTGTGTATTTGGTATATTTTTTGGGATATTTGTAATAAATAATTCTAAATTGTGTCAATAATAATAATTGAACCGAATCAATACTTTGTGATCACTGAATTGTTTCCTAAACATTATTAAATCGAAAATCAAACCAGTGTGAGATTAACACACCTAATAAACGTGTTTGTTTAGAGTAAGATAAAGTGTATAATTAGATTTAGAAAATTAGAAAATTTAACTGCCCTTATTTTGTAATTTATTACATATAATAACAGAAAGCTTTAGAAGTGTAAAAATTGCTCATGTTCTTTACATTCTTCATTGAACTGTGTGTCAAAGGCTTTAAAAAGTGAGTGAATGTCCTTTTTACAACTACAGTTCTTATTTAAATATAATTAGTAGACCTCACAAAAGGTACACCAAGGTACTAAAATTACGCTGAATTAAAATGTTACTGAATGAATGAAGTCACTTTTTGTCATCTTGTGCCAACCTCGTCTGCAGGTGAGCAACCTCGCGGTCAAATCCTTGATGACATTGCCATTTTACATGCAATGTGGTGCCATCGTAAAAGTTTATGGCCTGATTATGATGGGGACGGGCTCATCAGGTCATAACAAAAGAGGCAGAGGAGAGAGTATTTAAAAAGAGCTCATTTATTCATCTGTACCTTTCTCTGACATCAGCCCTCGCTTTACTTCTCTCTCTCTCATCAACGTCATCTCTGACCAACCATGGCTTTCTCTGGCAAGTGGGAGACTGAAACTCAGCAGGGATATGATGAGTTCTGCAAACTTATTGGTAAGCAGCTTATTCTTTAGAAACAGAGAGAATATTCTAGTATGTTACAAGACATGCTGTAATGTTTTGGTCTTCTAAGCAAGACCAAACAGCTAAGATCAGTTTGAATAGACTTTAGTATTACTAGAATAGTGGAGTTAAGTGTTCACTGTCAGAACAAAACCTCAGAACCAAACCGCAAAAGTGGTAACTTTACAGGAGAAGGGACAAAAACTTACTTAGTTTTAATGTAAATTAATGCAACAACATTTTATTCATTTTGGACTATTTCTATCGATCCATTCATTGTGAAATGGTTATACAATGTAAAGCAGCTGGAATTTTCAAATTGACTAATAAAAAAACAACAAAAAAATAGTTATGAGGTTTTGATTTAGCAGTGCTGAAATGTTGCACTAGAATGATTCTGCAAAGCTTTCAACTTCTTACTCTGGCATTATTTCAGAATAGCTATGGGCCACAGTGAGTTTCAGCTATCTGACCTTGTGATAGTTACATTGAGCCAAAGAGAGTTCCTGTATGTCAGCTAAATTTCATCAGTTTTCCTACACCAGGAGAAACATCTACAGTACTACATTCACTCATTACTCAGTTTGCACTGAAAATGAACGACATTTCCATTTAAAATGTGAAAAAAGTGTTTTAAACCAGACAACCAGAGAGAAAAGTAAGTTTAGTCTGCCTTTTGCACAACAGGTATCCCTGATGATGTGATCGAGAGAGGTCGTGACTACAAGCTTGTGACTGAAGTGGTTGAGAATGGGGATGAGTACTCATGGACTCAGCATTACCCAGCCAACCACAGCGTCACCAACAAGTTTGTCATTGACAAGGAGTGTGACATGGAGACCATTGGAGGGAAGAAGTTTAAGGTAAGACTGAGACAGTTCCACTTTAACCACTTAATAACAATAAACGTGTGGCCTTCAGTCAGTGAATAAGCTGAATCTGGCCGATGTGCATATCTGCGTTTTGTTCTTAAACTGAATCAGTCGATCAATCAGGGATTAGATCTGTGAATGAGATTCATTCTTACGTTATGTCACCAGGCAACCGTCACCAGGGAGAATGGCAAGCTGACTGTGCGATTCCCCAACTACCACCACACGTCTGAGATCAGCGGGGGCAAGCTGATTGAGGCAAGTCACTGAATAGAAAAGAAAAAAGCTGAAAAGAAGTGAAAACATTAAAAGAAAACTTTTGAACATATCATCCACATTTTCTGAACATTTCAGTCATGTTTCACTTTCAAACATCTACATTTGCTCCCATTTTCTTAATGTATCTTAAACTTTTCCCAACGTCTGTGTTTCTCTGCTTTACAGACCTCCACAGCTACTTCAGCCAAGGGTACAGTCGTCCTGATCCGCACCAGCAAGAAAATCTAACTGAATCGCTCCTGTGCAACTAATGGCCTCAAAACTTAAATGTTGATAAAAAAGAAAATAATAATAAAAAAAGATATATACACTGCCCAATGCCTGCATCTTTCTTTATGTGGCTCACAAATTCTCACATTATATGATAAAAAGGTGTTCTTATATGAAACAAACTGGGGTTATAAAGCAAGAAAATCTAACTGGATGACTCCTGTGCAACTGATTCCCTAAAAATTGGTTAAATAAATTGGATATATATATATATATATCACTCTCGTCACTGTCACGCAAAAACCTTGTAATTTTTTTTTTGCATAATTTAAAAAACTCCTTTTTCATTGTCTTACAATTACATGATGAATGGGTCAATAAAAATAACCCAAAACTACTTTTAAAAAAATCTGGTTACATTAACTTCTATTACAAAATATGTGTGCATTTTTTATAAGGCTCTCAAATTATCTCATTATATAAGAAAATTTGTGTTCATATGTGTGGGAAAAAAATTGAGAAACACTTACTGAATCACTCCTGTGCGACCGATTCCCTCAAACTTACTTAAATAAATTTTTAAAAAACTAAAATAAAACAAAAATAAAAAGTGCACAAATGCCGCAAAATGCCTGCATCATTTTATGTGGCTCCCATTATATAAGAAAATCTTAAAAACCTTTGGTTATTAGGCAGCTACCACTGGAGGGCAGTCAGCCTTCAAAATGCGCATCCACCCCGAGGGCATGTTGTACCCCTAACAAAAGCCTTGGCAGCCCTCTTTGTTATAGCATACTGTGAAGACAACATTAGCAGAGCGTCTGAGAATTGATAAAAGGATTAACTTTGGCAGAACATTCCTTTTAATACTCTGTCTTAATCTATGACCAAAAGAGACAAACCACACAGAGATCCCTGCTTCCATCTGTAAATAACTACAGTAGCTAAACACATGCAATCAGACCAGCTTTGTTCATTTTAGCACAGCACAACAAAAATCCTCTGGCTCACTGTAAAGCTTATAGGATATATGAATGCTGTTAAAAGCAGACACACACAATACAGTAAAACAATAACCGAGAAAGGGGGGGTTATTTCAGTTAGCAAATACCCGCTCCTAATAATTAAAAGGGTGCCAGCCCCTCCCCCTCCCTGCTTTGCAAACAAAGGTTGTGAAAATGATCCATTACCCAACTGCCCCTCTACCAAGTGCCCCCTCCCCTCAATCCCCTCGTCACACCGGCTCAGACATGTGGCCCACCTCCCTGGGCCTGCACATGTGCCCCCCACAGAGTGCTAGCACAAAGGAGACTCACCCCTCCCTCCCTCTCTGTCTCCCTCTCAGCCTCCCCTCCTCTTCCACCCAATCTCTTTAATTACTCAGATAAGATGGCTCCTCCAACAAATGCACTAATCCAGCATTACATGCCTACCTATCAGCTCTGTTATTCCACAATCCAAGTCTATATATATATATATATATATATAGATAGATAGTGATAATATAAGAGTAGAATTTATAATTTATATATCACCAGTAGAACCGTGTGTGTATATATCACAATTCTACTAGTGATATATAAATGATAAATTCTACTCTTATATTATCACTGTTTCCTTTTTTCTCACAGAAGCTGTCATTTACATTGTCTGGACAATTTATGACAAGTGAAAATCTTGTTATACGATTGTATGCAATAGTTTAAGCTCCCTTCCCTCTACTTCATATTCAATTTTAGCGCACAATCTCTATTTGCTGAGTTTAACATATTAGGGGAAAAAACAAAACATGAAAATAAAAAAGTAGACAGGTCCATTCTTCTCTGACCAAGCAGCAGCACGTCTACACCTGGAAGATCTTTACAGATCCTACCATCATACAAATTGATCATATGTTGTCATATGCAAACATTTGAACACCTCAAGGCAAATGACGTTTTGTTGATTTTAGTGAAAATAAGTTAACACATCCTCTACAGGAAATATTTTTTTTGCAAAATTTCTATTTATTTGCTGAATTAAATATACTGTAAAAGTAAAACATAAAATATGTGTCCTAACTTCTGTACAGGACATACGTTATTTTTTGTTAGCAAATAAACAGTAATTGTACACAAGTGTTCTCTACAGAGAACATGTTTTCACTTAGAAAATCAACAGAACAGGCCATTTGACTAGGGGTGCCCCAACTTTTTATACACCTACATACGTTCTTTCTCGCTCCTGAAAAGTTACCATTTTACACTTTTTATTGTGGTAGCTGGGATGAATACATAAAGTAAGGATTTCGTGGTACAGGGCAATTTGATTTTCCTTGTGGACATGACAAAGACTTGAATCTAAAATAAGTTGTGAAGATATTTGTTAATCCAAGTAGCATTGAAATTTACAAAATTGATGACTGCGTTGTACAACACAATGTGAAACTCAAACTAGCTGATTAATGTATTTTCAGTTAAACATCATTTTTATCACTGAGACAAGTCTGGTAACATGTAACAGCAGCCACATTAACTAAGAACAAAATTAATGGGGAATTCATCAGTCTTCAAAATTTCTGCATAATTCAGTTACTGAGATGTAAATATCATTGTAGAGGAACAATAAACCTTAATTTTTGTTTTTTTTTGTGTTTTGTATATAAATGTAATAGCATCAAACCACAAATGACTTTGTTTACATCTTCACAATTTAATTACGTAGAAATTTTAATTCTAAGTTTAAACTTTAGCTGTTTTTAGGACTCTTTTTGGGTAAATTTCATGAAGTAAATGTGATCAAATCACTGAAATACTTAGAACAACTTGCTTTCACAGATACTCTGGTGATGGTGTTTGTATTTCCTTAAATGTTTAATCTCTGCCTTTTCATGGTACTGACTGTTACACTGCATCAACTTCAAATTCACTAAAACCATTTCCTTTTATCTACACACTGTATTTTTATCAGCTAGTCTTTGAGAAATGCAAAACAGTGAGCAGTATGATTGCACTTTATTTGTTTAGGGCTGTTTAGTGACAGGAAAGAGAGCCACACAGGGCAGGAATCTCCTTCATTGTCTTTAGACCAGCACATGGGGGGTGGGGGGGGTGGGGGGGGGGCACTGGTATTTAAGGGCGGTGCTAAATGGAGGAGCACCCTCCTCCCCTCAAAGCTTTTCATGTGCAATGAGTCCAGACATTCATATTAAACAACCCTTGAGCTATGCAAATTCACCACTTTCAGTACACAGCACAGCATGCCAGTTAAACAAAGACATTTCAATTACTTATGCTTATTTTTTTTATTTTTTTCACAAATTATATCAAAATTACAAGTTATCCCCCATCCTCACAAGCTTCTTTCTCCTCCTACACAAAATTAGGCTTTTAAATAAAACCATAGACCACTGAATGAGCTCTTTCAATACTCACTGGTCTACTAAACTTCTAGAGATTTAGGAGACATTGGTTGCAATGTGCAACATTTTCTTGGTGGAAAATAAAAATCACTGCCTTTCAGCAGTAATATCTTGTTATACAAACGCTAATGCTAAATTAGGGAAAAAAAATAAAAAAATCAGTGAAGTAGTGGTTAAAAAAAAAAGTTGTCTAAAGTAACAGATGAAACTAATGGTTACATATTGCACACACAGAGGCTTCACTTTACAATGAACTGAAATACAAAACAGTGCGTATATCTGTTACAGTGAACATGTTGCATCTACCTACATAAAACAGGGGACTTCAACATAAAAGACATAAAAGGAGGAATAAAACATTTTGGAAATAAAAACAATACTGGACTCTGTGACCAATCAGAAAGAATGTATTCAAATAATAAAAGTCCTGCAGAATCAGCACAAAAAAAATTGGCATACGTTGAGGTAGTTCAAAGTTCAGGACTATCTGAGGATGATTTTGATCCAAAGTCCAGTAAAGTGGTTAAAAAGCTTATTTAGCAGGACATAAAGCAGACACTTTGGTCTTGCTGCTGGTTAACAACACACTGTGCAGTCGACATCCCTGTAAAATTCACCAAAACCTGAGAGAAATGGGTTTAATGTTAGTCTAATCTTCAGTGTCGATCACATCAATGCCATGAAAACTAAGGTTGAGTGCTGCAGTCTGCTTTATGAAAATCCTGCATCACTTAGAGTTGGTCATCAAAGCAAAATATCCTAATGTTACACTTTCTGTGTCCTATTTTCACAACACAAAAGAATTTGGAATGACAACGTTCCATGAAATGAGAACGTTCCATGAAAAAAGAATGTTACAGAACTTGCCTTTTCAGTTGTCTCAGCTCATCAAAGTGTCACCAAGTTCCACAGATATCCATGTATGAGCAACCAGAACTCCCCAAAAAAGACAAAAACTATCAGTAGTATGGACTATGGAACCTTACAACATTTTATACTCTGCTCAACATGATAAATGTGTTCTAGCCACCACTTCCTATAAGTTACAAGCAAGTGTGAATGGACAATGACTGTCTGAAGTCACAGCAGCCGTGTGAGGTAATTTGCATGGACCACAGTGACTAAAAGGATGAGGTAAAAGACAATGAAGACATCTTTCAACTGTAGTGAGCTTAACACGGATGAATCAAGGCTTTCTCCCCCGTGGGCAAGAAACCTGAAAAGCTCAGCTTCCTGCAGCATGAGCTACAGAGAAGATAGGACAGATGCCTCTATTCCCTGGGGTTTTCCCCCTCCATCTGCCTGCAGGAAAACCAGAGGGACAGGGCCGTGAGCCAAGAGCGGCACAGTGTAATATCAACATTCTCTACAGACATTTTCACCTTTAAAGCAGATCAAAAGAGAGAGAAAAAAGGAACACATTTACAAATTAACCGCTTCATACAAACATCGGCTGTTTCAATGGCATTGTTACTTTTTTCCTTTCAAGTAGTCTGTGCATCCCTGATATGTGGTTGTCACTGTAAACAATACCAAAAAGGGAGACAGGTTTCTTGGTCATAAAGCCATCATTTCATTTTAAGGCAGCAGCATCAAAGGACGACACAGTAAATCCAGTGTGAAATTTCAGGACTTCTTAATTTTTCCAAGGCAATCTGGATCATCACTGTTTCTATTCTTAAGGCTTTGTATGGATATAAAATGCTCCAGTGGGACATTTTCAAATGTCTAACAGTCAAATATCTGGTGCTGGAATTCTTTTTTTTCTCCCTATTTTCTCCATGTAGGTCTTGTAGAAAATTCATAATGTGTTATTTTAGAGTCACCAAAGTCTTCAGTCTTTCCAATCAAGAAGCTTCTTTCTCAAATGCCTGGAGAAACAGACACTTGCATGTGGGAAAAAAAGAAAACAAAAAAGAAACTTCACACGAGAGCCTGTTTTAAGTTAATACTATGACCTCTGCGGGGTCCGCTCGGCTGCGCGTTTTCTGTTTGGAAAGTCTGCGCCTCTGGCTAAGCCGGAGTCCCTCAAAGCCTGTGCCAGGGGCCGTGGTGGTGGAGGAAGAAGAGAGGGCAGACGACAGTGGACGGGCCGAGTTCAGTCTGTCCTCCCTCTCCTGGCGTCACCTGTCGAAGCAGCTGGCCGTGAAGGTGTGGTGGGATCCCAGGTAGCCGTTGCTGTAGGCCAGGCCCACACAGTGACGAGGCTCAGCCCCCACACCCACCTGCATGGAGAGAGGGCCCTGCAGGGGCAGGCCGCACAGCCCTGACGCCAGGCTGGGGAAGGATGGGAAGGAGCTGGCCGGCAAAGAGGCGGACAGCAGGCTGGAATGGTGTGGCTGGAGGTAGTCCCGCGAGCCCACAGGGCCCAGCGCCTGGCACTCAGCCAACATGTGCAGCTGAGACAGAGCAGGGGAGTGCTGCGAGAGCTGCGGGTAAGCGCCCGCCTGCAGTAGCAGCTGCTGTGAACTGGAGGCTGGCTGCCTCTGCAGCGACGAGGCGGCCGGACTAGGGGAGGCATGGGCCTGCGTCTGCAGACTCACCTGGCCATGTGAGGGGGATGATTTAGATTTGTTGGCTTCTTTCACATCATTGTCATGTGCACTGTAAGAATACAGAACAATTATTCTACTATACATTTTATTCTTACGTTAAAGGAATCAATCTCCGACCTCATACGATTATATTATAAGTAAACAATGTGGTGCAAAAATTTCATTTGAAAAAAGCCAATTTTTTTCATTTTGGCCGTACAAAATGACCACTTAGCTAGTGGGGCTAAGCCCCCCCCCCCCAAAAAAAAGCATCAAAATATGGTTTCATTTTTGGCATCCATATCATTTTACAGCAGTTAATAAAGGACTAGAAGCTGACTATTTTTGGACTTCTGTGGACGCAAGAGCAACAGCACCACCAAAAGGTTGTAAGAAAAACATAAAAAGACAAAGATGAGGCTGATGCGCATCTAGCCCAAGCTTTAGATTCACAGTTTATCTGAACATACATTCAGGTAAGATATATAAGATAATTTGTTAAATTGCTTTTTTACAATTCACAATTTGAACTTGGATCTTGTCATGTTCTGTTCATGCTGTTGGCTTGCCATAGCTTCTAGTTAAATGGTACACAACAACATTTACACATTTAAGTGTGTCCAGTAGCTGGCTAGACATCTTATTTCATTGATTTATTGTTGTAGCTGGGAAGGAGCACTCAAATGTGATGCTATTGACAGGTGTTTTTTTTTTTTAGCACTGCAATCCAAAATGAGCAGCAGTTATTGTATTTCACTGAACATCATAATAACAGATTAGAAATATTACCCAAAAAAAAAAAAAATAAATAATCAAAATCACCACCTTCCCACTGATGCATCATGATGAACTAATGCGCTTTTACATCACTAACATTTACACGTGTTTAAAATCCTGATCTTGATTTAACCCCCCAAAATGCGTGTAAATGGCGGCATACACTTACAGCAGCATGAGCTGGATGCACTGGGTCAGGTGGTCCCAGGAATAGCCCGTGAGCAGGTGGAGCACTGTGGTCCAACTGGGAGAGATCTGCAGGCAGATGCGAGAGGCTGCAATGCAGGCTGCTGCCACCTGAGAGGGTCTAAAGCTCAGAAAAGCATGGTCTGGAAAAAAGATGCATTTATTCAGTCTGAGAAAACAACACTCACTGGCCTTTTTCAGCAGCAGGTTATCTATTTCATCAGCAGTTAAATGATTAAACTGAAATAAGTTACACCCTTCTCAAAAAATAAATAAATATGTACATTTGTAATATTAATAAACATTAAGGTATAAATGACTATAAACATACATTTAGATTTTATTATTATTTTACTAATTACATAATGAAGTATTTTACTAATTAGACAAACACTACTTTTGCTTATAGTACTCAATCACAGTTTCTCTCTGAAATTCACCTTGCAGGGAGACTTCCAGGAAGTAGTGTGTGTATTTGTCCATAAAGGCTTTGGTCTTGGACAGTGAGGTCAGGGGCCAGCCATTATGCAGATCTCCTTCCTGCACGGCCGCGTGGAGGTAATAGTCGATGAAGTGAGCAGGCGTGGGCATGCACAGGTTCCAGCCAAAAGTCTCCAGCAGCAGCAGCTCCATTTTGATAAGGTCACGCTTGTTGAGAGCCAGGTTCAGACTGCACATGAAGCCCAGAGTGTTCAGCTGTTCCAGCTTGGGCACGCGGTCCTCTTTCTCTTCAAACTTACCTACAGGCAGATAATGGGAAAAAGAGAGACTTAACAACTGAGCAGAAAGACACATTTCTTTCTGAGACTGCAGAGAGAGTGTAGAATATGTATTCAGAACAAATTTTAAAAAGTGATGTGCAGAGCTCCATGATATGGTTAAAAAAAAAAAACTGATACTGTGATCACATTGTGATTATATTACTACATATTGCAATTGCAATGTGTCTTTCAGTATATCACAAATACACATCACTGCTGTCCAAAGAAAAACATCTATCTTCGATTTTTAGTTTTCTGCATCATTTGAACACAATGGTTGTCCTTTATATCATGTGAAAATTTCATTATGAATGGACCAATAGCAGTGCTCTAAAATGAACTGGAATGAAATATTTATGTATGTGTGAATCAATGAACTGATATGGCTAAATATTGATGTGCTCTTGATCAAAATTATTTTGTGGAACAACGTGATTCATCAAAGCACCCACACAATCTGGAACTGTGATTGGTCAAGATGCAAGATGTTAAGAAACACTGTGATTGGTTAAAGCAGGGGTTCTCAAATGCAGTTCTGGGGTCATTACATAAAACATTTGATGTGAATTTTGTTGAACATTTCAAATTGCTGTTTAATTTATTATTTATTATAGTCGGGAAAAGCAGAAACTTTCAGAAATGCTGGGCAGCTGTGTTTCTGCATTTTATTCATTTTTCTACATTTGAGGAAGTGTTACATTTCTCTGTAATGCTAACCAAGGTAGATGGAGTCCCAGTGTCTACATTTTGTAAATGTACATGTAAAATATCAAATATCTGCATCAGTCGACAGTTCCCATATCAAGTCAAGTTTTTTTATGCAATGGTCATTTTTGAGTAGCAAAAACAAGATGTGCACAGTATGGAGTCCCTGGGACTGAACCACTGAGAGGGCTCATTTGCATAAAGCCCAATGTCATAAAAATCACTGGGCAATCCTTGATTGTAATATGCTTTTTAACTACAATAAATCAAGCGAAAAAAGAAATAAAAAAAAAATCATGAACACTTCCTCCATAACCGATCAGACTACAAGTAAGTTACATTGTGCAGACAAAGCACAAAACAAAAACATCCCTAAATACTATGCAACAAAATTGAATAGAGAAGGTAATTTATAAGAACCTCCATTCACACATTTCACTGCTGGCATTTCAAGCAATCTCAGAGATGTCGCTCTACCAGCCAGAACAAGCAATTAGCACACATGCTAGACCTGAAGTCCCTCATCAGGTAGTGTGTTCACAAAACAGAATGCATCTGCAGATTCAGCTTGTTTCTGAATACGGCTGTTACAATCAGATAAGGTCGTGTCTAAAAAAATGTCTCCATACACACAAGTCATATCTTTAAAACTGGCATGCTGAAATGATTAAGGTACATACCAGAGGAAGCATTTTGCATGTTCCTTTAATGAGAGAGAGCAACTGGCCTGTGGTGACTCAAATTCCTTTCCCCTATTCGCTCCCCCCTCCCTTCTTTCTCTCTCTCTCTCTGCTTCTTGTGCTAGGTGTTAATATCTTTATGGCAAAGTCCTGGTCTCCCCTGTATTACTTCCCCTGCAGTCGGATGCCCCAACAATAAAGGCCCCATGACCTATGACCTCTCCAGCTCATGCTTCAGCGCTCACAGGGGGCCCCGGTCTTCAGATCAGTGGCGGGCGTGAAGGGGACCCTAAGCCAAGGAGCAGGGGTTCAATAAAAATTCCCTACAAACGGTGGTCACACCTGCATTCCTAGAGGAGAGCAGCTTCCACCTACTATGTGCCATGCATGAATATCCAAACTGTTAGCACATCTTCAACTTTACATAGATAAAATGTATCAGAAAAAATGTTTTAGACCAAAATCTTCTCAAAACTGTTGTAAAACGTCTTTCATTGGATATTTTTGATGGGAAACCGAGCATTAGTTGTGGTTTAACCTGCTGAGTTTCCATTCAAAGGACAGTTTATTCAAAATTTTAAGGCGTGTGCAAGACGCACTAGTGTAGCGACTTGACGGTTTACAAATCAAATCCCACTTCAACAACAATTCATCTAACATGGTAACTTGCTGACGGATCATTAGCTTCTCTTATTATCTTAATTCTTTTCATTCACACTGCATCATTATTCAGTGATTCAACAGCTAATACATTTAACATTTGTATTAGTAATGCACTTTGCACATTTAATCTCATTTTTTACTTTCATAGATGTATTTTTTGACAATATTTCTGTAGTACCCATGGTACAAGACTCTTTTTTACTCAATTATCTGGGGCGTATTAATTCCTTTCATTAGCATCAAACCTCAGGGGGACGTCCGTCACACTAATCTGAATATCAGGAACCCCTGCTGTGTGTTTCAGTTCAAACATGCCCCTCCAGGCTGCTCAGACACCCCCCTCTTCCTCTCAGCCTGAGGGAGGGAGAGGGATGATGGGGGAGAGTGGGAGAGAGAAAAAGAGAGAGCAATGGATACTCTATACTGCTTTCTCAAAAAGGTGTAAAATGGTGTACACTGACCAACGTTAGCCAAGCTACAGATAAGTTACTATGTGAGTCTAATGTGAGTTTAATTCTGCACGTTCACCTTTTTAATAAATAGAAAAGCTTATTAAGTCAGAAAATAGCATCACAAAAAAAGTGTGGGGGTGACATTTATCAGCCATTTTGAATGACCCATGACTGGCTAAAGAAAATGTAACTCTTTAAAGTCAAGCTCTTTTGACAGGCATTGTGCTGAGACATGTGCTAAACTAGTTAGCATAACAAACCTAGTGTTTCCCGAGCACGAGAGGAAATCCAGCATGCATGTTTAAAGGCTACTCTCCTCCCCCTCACTCGCACAAAAACACAGCTGATAACACCAGACGCTAGGGTGCATCCATGCATACCGCAAACCTGCACAAGGCCACCTCTCAGGCATTACTATCAAAACATCGGCTCTAAGGGCGGTCAGCAGTTAGTCTCGACTTTATCAGCACGCTGCGTCCTGCATGTACTCTAAAATCCTTTACACCAGAGAGTTAACTTGAGGTAAAAGACCTGCTCTGAGGCAGACAAACTTAGATGAAAGCCCAGATTAAACCACATCAAAGAAACTTGGAGGTTTCTGGGGTTTTTTTTGAAAACAAAGCAACTGTAGACAGCGACAAACTGAAATTAAAAAGCTCTCATTGAAGCAGGACTATCTAAAAATACTTAATGGGTTCTGTCGAGCATATGGTTCTATACAAAGTGAGCAATCCTCCTCCATTTGTCAAAATAAATAATGTCCTTGGTCTGAATGGACACGTAGCACAGTGTCCCCCGGGTTAGGCCTGGAGCGGACCTCTAGTGCCCTTCTCAGAGTCCGCACTCAGAAGGCAGGCAGCGCGCAAAGCAACCCAACAATAGCAGCAGCCACGTGAATCAATGAGTCAGGGAAGGGAGGGATGCTTTAAACACGGATCATCAGCAAGGTCATTATTCATTCAGCCCAACGCAATTAATTAATGCCTGCACAGTGCCAACTGCCAGCCAGCCCAAGCAGTGCTTCCTCAAAGACATAAGGCGCTTCATGGACGTCCGAGGGAGGGAACAAAGATTCTGGACTTAAAGAGGCTGTTGTTAAAACAAACAGAACCATGTTTTAAGTGCAGGGGGAAAACACAGAGGGCTTAGTGCTCAGCAGTATAACACTGTTTTTCATCAAACATTACAAGTCCAGGAATGCTACTTAGTTCTAAATGTACACACTGACCGAAAATCTCACAAATGAAAACAAGAGTGCTTATTATTAATAAGTTTAGATTTTAGAACAATGCTGGTATTCCATGCTCTTGTTAAAATGTTGCTGCTATATATATATAAATAAATTTACACACACTATATATATATATATATATATATATATATATATACATATATAAATAAATTTACACACACTATATATATATATATATATATATATATATATATAAATATACATACATATATATATATATATATACACATACATACATACATACACACACACACACACACACACACACACACACACACACACACACACACTAGTACAAGTAAGGAGCATTCAACTCTTTTGTAAATATTGGTGCCTTCTAAGTTTCTAATCTCAATTTCCCACAATGCACTGTATTATTCTGTGGGGGTTAGATTTACGGTACAGATTCTAAACAATGCTACACGCCAACACACTGCCACACAAGCAAGGCCCTGTATCTCATCTGTACGTTATTTTGTTTGGTTGTAAGCAGACATGGCAGTAGCTGATAACACATCTCACTGCACTGCTTTAAGCACTGATAGATGGTTAGTCAGTGTTGCCAGTTTCCTGAGCAGTAAATCTTCCGAAGCTATCTGGCAGTGTGGCCACACCACTGCTCCAATGTCTAATTCTTGCAGCCTTTTAAAAATCCCCCCTTACTTCAGCTGTAGGTCAGGAGGTAGAGGTGACAATACTTAATTGTTATTGTGATAAACAATACGCCTTTCTGAGCACAAATTGAGCATACTTAGTCCTGCTTAACTGTTTAGTGCACTGCAGTATGTGAAACACTGAATACAAATCATTGTAGCTTTTGACTTTTTTTAATGTAACACTACTAATGCCATGTGTATCAATTGTATGTATTGTGAAAATATCCTGAACTACAGAGATACAATGTTGTCACCATATTGCCCACCTCTAGTCAGAGGCACATCTAAAACTACATCCACGCATGCCAGAACAGCTGTAATTGCTAAGCTCTGGAAAGCAGGGGACCTTTGAATTTGTACATGTGAAAGTTGCCTTGGAGACAAACTGAGGGGTCTGTGGGGCCATGGCCTCTTCTGCACACAGCTGTCTGAGCACAATGCAGCTGCTTTGTCACTGAGCACTTTCACAGCACCCAGCACAGCCAGCACCAGTCTGTAGCGTCAACTACAGTGTGAAGATAAATACAAACACCGAACTAACCACATTTAACCAGCCAAGATCATGAGTGCAGGCTATCATTTTATTTCGACAGATACAATGATTCTGACACTCATTCCTAAACGATACCAAATTTGATAGCTGATAAATATACACAAGAGTTTTACCTTTTCGTATTGACAAAGTGGAGCAAATAAAGTACTCCTTTCAATACTACTTATATTGCATGAAATATATTAACAAAATAAATAAGCAAATCATTAATAAAGGCAGACCCTCCCTCCGAAAATATTGCTTACTATTTACCTCAAAATAGAGAGCAGGGATGAAAAGCACACTCCTTATAAATGTATATTACCTCAGAGCAAACATATTAGCCTGCAGCTAGCGCATTATTATAAAATACTGTCCTTTTATAATATCGAATGTTCTTGAAAATGAAAGAGGAAACATTAAAAAATTAACATTAGGCAGATTTCCAGCCACTCTTATTGTTTCTGTATGTAAAAGTATTTGAAATCAAGAAACCACCACATCGTATTGAACCAAATTATGAATGTTGTGAGTTGTTTCACCCCAACAATATATACTGTCTTCATTTTCTTTTTTAAATTAAATACTACTTCAGACCTATTTTACGGTTTTCGATGATGTAACCCGAAACACACTCTAAGACTAATGTTTAAGTTCATGATGTGTAGTTTAGACAGCCAATCATAGCCAACAGATGTCGGAACAAGCATGATTAATGGTTCACTGACTTTGGTATCAAATGACAGACATTTTGCAGCAATTCCTTCAACACTATAAAAGTACGAATTTTGCATAATGGAGCGTCCTTGTAGTGTACAATACTACTGTGGGTGCCATTTCAGCTACAGAACTCAAACTATGAATTCAAACCAACTGGTCAACTTACTTGCTAGGAGCAGGCAGGAAAGAGCTATAATGTAAAGCTGCCTCACAGCTACATCATAGTGGTCCATGAAGAGGTCGAGCAGGTAGACAGCAAGGTGGCGCGCTGTGGGGCACAACTGGTAGCGATTACTGAGGACAGCTAGCAGGTCAGCAAAGTAGCGTCTCATTCCTATTTGGGGGGAATGGGCATGGTATGTGGGCAACTTCAGCTCCTGGAAACAAGGGAGAGAAATAAATAAGTCGGAGAAGATTTACATGTTTTTAAAAATTATTTACATGAAAGGAGCATCAACACTATACAATTAATTTAGAGATGGTATTGATTCAATATCAGGTATCTGCACCAGGCCAGTATCACAAGAAAATGCTGGAAAAAACTGTAACAAATCTAGCCTGAAATAGCTCACATTCACACTGGGTGATGTGACGTTAGCGGACTCTTTGCTGTAGTAAAGTGTTCGAGTAGCTTTAGCATGGCAGCCTAATTTTAGATGCCCATCTTCAATGAAGCAATTCCATTAAAACACAAATTTAAGTTGCAGTATTTTTTAAAGAAATAATACTGTATCAGACAATCCTCAAGGTTCAGTATCAGAAAAAAATATGGTATCATGCCATCTCTAAATTACATTACTCCAAACTCAGACTTTGCAAATAATGTACATTTCTTTATCACATCAGCTAACTAACTAAATCCTGATGGGGAAAAAAAAAAGCAGAGCTTTTTGTTTTGCACATCAGATTAATTCAGACACCACAGGCTAGGTCTACACAATATGAACAAAATATTAGTATTAGATATTGCTAGATGTTGTGATTGCAGTAAGCCCTGATATATATTAAAACACATTGCTGAATCAATAAATGTGACATTTACTTTTGTTGGACAACATGAATTGAAACTCATCTGGAGCTGTTGGTCAAGACGCTCACAGCATACATGGTTAGAGTGCTCATTTGCATACAGCACTGTTCTGTGATATCCATATTGTGAAGGCCAACACTGCGGTAATGATTAACACACCATTTATCATGCAGTTCTACTGAAAACAAATTAAATCCTAACAGAAGCTTAACATGCATAACACAATTCAGTAACACTTCAGCTCCATAAGCTCGCCAGCGATATTCTCTAGCTACTTTATGATGGCTGTTTCAGAAAGAGCTGATTCCTTTGCAGGCCTAGCCGCCATGTCTCCCCAACCATCTGTCCCTCAGGGGGTGAGGGGCTGGGCCCTGACCCTCTCAAGCAGCCCTTTTGTGGAAGCCGTCCGCAATTCAGACAACTCTACAGCTGCTGCTTTCCTTGAATGGCCGTTCAGTTTGTCAACTACACGTCTTCATGCTAAACACGGCCGTAATTCTTAAGATGGTTAGTCTGAAAAATGAGAACGTCTTTTTGATTGGGCAATTTGAAAGAATTTCTAAATAAAATACAATGGCGGAAGCACAGGAAGTAAAACTAGCCTAACCAGTTCAATCATTCATCTTATGCCTTCCCCCGCTTTGTCGCGTTCATTTTCACTAGGTTGCTTCTATCGCAGGAGAGATAGGGAATGGCTGAAATTCTACTTCAAGCACTTTTAACTAACACAAACAAAGAAAAAGTAAACCACTGGAGCCATTAGCCTAGGACAATTAATAGCATATGTACTGTAACCCTAGTTACAATGCTGCAGAGCATACAGTCGTATGCAAAACTTTAAACACCCCTGGACAAATGTCATGTTTTGGTGATCTTTTAAGTGAAAATTAATTAACTCATCTTTTACAGTGAGCAACTCTAAATATGGCATTTTCTAATTTTAGCTTATAATTATAATTTATCTGCTGAGTTTAAAATATTGGAAAAATAAAACATTACATATATTAATATGGCATAACTTTTGCACAGGCCACATTTTATGTTTCAGTTTATCCCCCAAATATCAAATAAACTATAATAATGTAATTTTGCATTTAAATGTGCAGAGATGTGTTCTCTGTAGAGGATATGTGCTCATTTTCACTTAAAGATAAAAATAAAGGTGTCAGGCTGAGCAGACATGTTATATTAACCAGTATTTGAAAGGAGCTGTCTGTCATTACAGCGACGTGTAAACAGGCTGGTAAACCCAACCAATTCAGCAACAGGGGAAGGAAATAAAGACAGTATCCACAGAGAAGCGCGGTGGGGTGGAGAGGGGGGGCGTCTATGCAAAACAGGGAGCGAACCTTCGCTGATTTATGCAATGATTAATTCCATAAAATATTTTTGCATTCCATTACTGAGTAATGTGCACAAGAGCACACAAAGGGATTAGTCTTATGTGCTAATACAGCAACAATGAGGCTTGTGTACATTTCCACAAAAATCTTTATTCCAACAGCTGTGTAGCTTTAATTCTGTGTAAAACTCAAACTTACTAAAGTGCTGCAATGGTGAAGGAGGGAACGTAAACCTTTTGGAAAAAGCTAACAATAACTTTTATTAACAAAAAGATTTAACGTATTTAAAGTAATATTCAAAGTAAGTAAAACACACTACAAAGAATTTGCATCTGTTTATACTCTATTTTTCCACATGACATGCTGTATCTGCCTAGCAGCACTGCTCTTTTTTACTGATTTCCATGAGGTCGCAATAGAGGTTTTTACAGGCAAAATATAAAACTCCTTGCTTACCAAAGATGTGCGAGACATGGTACATCAGAGCTTGAGTGGAAACATACCCAGCTCAAACCTCATAAAATGAAATTGAACTGCAGCTAGAGTTTTCATTATTTCAATTCCTTCATATCTACACTGAAGACTAGTGGTTTCATAATTGAACATACATCATACATGGCCTGTAACTTTGGACTCTATAGCTTCCAGTGAAGCTTTATTAGTGAAGGAAACCCACAACTGTCTGGACGCAGCCATCAAAATACAAATGTATCCAGTACGGGAAATACACAGATGGATTACCAGCTTTCTGATACACAGACCTCTCTCTCTTTGCCACTCTTTGACAGTAACAGAAAGACATTTATTTGGCGTTAGATACAATTAGCAGCAACGATGAACCTTGATGCCTTCTTGTGAATAGTCAAACTCAAGTACAAACAAACACAAGCAGAACACTTCCACTTCACATTCCTAACCGGATGTGGGCTAAGATATACAGCCCCCCATAAACAGGTCAGACAATAAGAGAACGACATGCACATACACTTCAAGGACAACAGGCCAGACTGAGCAAATGCACTTATCCTCCTACACACCGCTCTTCGCAGTTCCCCTCAGCCTGTCGGCACACAGCAAACTCCTCCTCTAGTCCAGCTGGCTCAGGTCTACTAAAGTCATTTCCCAGATCTCACACATAACAGACATAATTTGTGCAAGAAAGGCAGCTATTTAACTACTAGTAAGTGTTAAATAAGTGTACTTTCTCTATATCCTACTGATGCTCAATGATGCCATTATTTGCTTAAAAATAGTTTCTAACAGATAATCAGTATTGCAAACCCAAAACTTAATGGCATATTTATTGTACTCTAGTAGATTAGAAACTTCAGGCGAACACAAGGTGGATACATTTTACTGCATTTTGCTGCTGTCAGAACAAAACATTGTATCTCCAAAAAGGTAACTTTATAGGATGAGGAAAAACATTCTTAACTTTTAATGGAAGTAAATAGAGAAATATATTTTTCCCCAAGTAATTTAACCATTTCTGTTGGTCTGTTCATTACTAAATTTGAAAAAACATTAAATTATGAGGAAAAAAAAAAACATGCAAATACAAGGTTTTGTCATTTATAACTCTAAAAAAATACATTTTATTTTTAATGCCAACCCAGGCAGATGTAGGTCTAATTTCCACATTTATATGTTCATGTATTTCTCATGCAGATACAGGATCTCAGAATTGGCATGTAATTCCTAGTGCATTCCTAACCTAAAGAAACGGTGAGAGAGACAAACTCCTTTTAACGGTACCATTACTGAGGATTACTGCAGGGCAGAAACACCATCCACCGGTCAGATGGAGAAGACTGGAGGGATGTTTTCTAAAGGACATGTGACATTTCACACCTTTGCTTCAAAGATTGCTGAAAATCAGACCACTCTGATGTGTTCTGACTTAATCGGAGACAAAAGAGTGAAAAAATGCAGCTGGACAAATAAAAGGACGGACAGAAGAACGCATGGATGGCAGTTTTGCGGGTGAACAAAGTTTAAGCCAAGAAAACTCACCTTAATTCTCAAAGCCTGATGGATGTCTGCTGCGAGCTGGCTCTTCCACCACTGTCCCTCTGGCTCCATCTTTCCCATCCAGAAAGGCCCGTCGCCTAGAATAAAACACAAAAACTAGTCATTGTTTCTGGAACACAAAGGCATATGAGCTCAACACAGAGCTACCAGCCTGCTTCCCCATAAAACTTAACATACACATTACCATTTTAAAATTCTTAAAAGAGGTTTTCTTTTGTTAAATCCTTAACAAAAAAGAACAACAGTAATACTATAATAAACCCAGGTTTTATGTAATGCTGTGTAACGTCTATTACAACCTAGAACGTTTTTCTTATATTTTATATTATATCCGTAGCTATATTACTTCTGTACAGTCGTGTAGTGTTTCACAACAATACTGGTGTAGTGTTAACACTGAACTACAGTAGGTTATTTAAAATCCTGTATATTCCTGTAACATTACTACAAACCTTTTTTCAATGAGGGAAAATGAAGTCTACTCGAGCTGCAGCCACAGCAGCTTTAGCTCACACCGGTGAGAGTTCACAAAGTTGCTGAACGCAGTGACTCAGGCTCGGCTACACTATAACCCGGCCTGTATGTATCTGTGTCTTGTTGCCATCACGCCACATTACTTTTCCCCCTCATATAACACCGCCTTAGTCAGCTAACAGCCATTCACTCGTTTGAAGACACAGCAACGTTAGCAAGTTTTGCAGTAAAAGCGAGCACCGCACCAGATTTCAAAATTAAAGAGCCAGAGGTGAACCAGCCGCTACCACGAGTCCCGTATTAAAGCCACAGCGCTACGAAGTCGGCAGAGTTGTGGCTCAAAACACAACTTAAACTCGACAACTAACAGTCCTCCAACTTCACAGAGTGTGAAGCAGAACAAACCATCATTGAAAAACGCGAGAAACGCTCAGTTTGAGCGAGCTTTACCTCACAGCCCGTGTCTTTCCACCGAAGAGACCACGACGCTCCAGACCCCCTTTGTTTCAGAATTGGTGCATTCTGTGTATCCTTCGGACGAATGAGCACCTTTCATTCGCGGAGAAAAGAAAGCCTGGCCGAGCTTCTCTTCATGTACCTCATACACACTGCGATGTGGAGGAGTTTTTCCTCGCTGCCGAGCGTGTTTTCTGATAAGTCTGACTTATTAGAGAGACGAGTGTGTTGTTTTTTTTTTCCTCGTCGTCCCGTGTGGCTTCCCCCAGTGGCCAGAGCGGACACCCTAATGAGACTGCAGTGAGAGGCAGAGTGATTGGGCAGAACGGGGAGGAGTCCAGGGCCACTAACGTACACACAGGCGCCCTTAAGCCCGCACGAAGGGCTGAAGTTGAATTCTTATTCGAATTTTCCGGTCCACCTTAAATGGTGCAGCGGCTACAACCTGGCGCCAGTAGAGCCTGAATGTAACTGCTGCATCATTTAAGGTGGAACGAGGAATTCGAAGAAGTCGTCAACTTCAGACTCATAAAACATAAACTACAGCTATAGTTATTTCTCTTATATCTCCTGTCCTGTTGTATTATCCAATCGATGGACGATGAATTCCACTATAATGTTGACACATTTTTATTATTGTGTGTATTTTGTGTTACTCCACAATCTTAATTTCCCAGTAACGTCTATAGTGACTCCAATAACACCGTATCAGCTATCTGATTATAACGTACTTCGCGAGCTGAAAGTAAGCTATTTAGCTTGTACTGTTTACTAGCATGTGCGTTTGGTTGAATGGAGTTAAACAATAGTGACCGTTTTCAAATTAAGAGCCCCGGCATTTAATGCGCTTTATCGCTGGTTGACCACCAGATGGACCCTGACACTCGTTACTCAACCCAAAGGTACATATCTTACACAGCGTGGGCAATAATGTATAATCCCAACGAAATGAAAACGGTCCCAAAACTTCTCACCAGCAAACTGAGGTCAAATTGCGCTCTTAATCTAATTTTATAATGATTTTTTCGTATTCTAAAGATTTAAGAACTTTTAGGTCGAGCAGTCCGATAGTCTACGTATAGGCCCATCAGCTACGTGTCCCTCATCTGGTTGCCAGCGGAAATTTACCAAAGTGGATATGTATGCACAGTTTGACTTTTAGATTTGAGTCCTGCAGATAATATAAAAAATATGCAATATTCAACAATTTATATACAAATTATACGATTTATAGTTTCACATAGCACGAAAAAGAACGACTGACAAAGCATCTTGTCACAGAGGAGTACATTCCTTTGTTGTTCAAATAACTTGTTTGCAGTTTATGTTTAAAGATTGTGTAGTATTATTAACTTTTGGACATATAATACCCCTTTCACTCAACTTAGCACCCCAGGTTTAGTGGTCTCCTGTGATCTGCTCAAAGGGTGTTATGCACATCTGAGACATCCAGAGTGCTCATGTGCAATGATACCAATGGGTTCATATTCATACAGCCCATTATATCATGCTGTTAAAACATTTACCTCTGCCAAAACCAATTGGTCCACATGCTTTAGCTGTCATGGCATGCATTTCATTCTGCGAAGGTCTCAGAGCAGACTGGCATAACACAATAAACTCGCAGTTTATGCACATCTTTACCAGGTAAAATCATGCAGTATTCCAAAATCAACTTCAGGAACCATTTCAGTTAGTTTAGATCCACTAAAAATATGTACTGGGTGGTAGGGCAGAACCAACGACACCCATATTACCACTCTATTTAGAGTGACTATTTAGAAATCCGGTACTTCCCAGCGCTTTCCATAGAGTCCTAGCCCTATCTCTCTGATGATAGTGTTATGGGGCTGAGGGAGCTATATTTAGCTGGCCCTGTGACTGCACTGGCCATGCTAGCTGGATTCCAGAGGCAAGCTCCAGCTCAGCCGGACCAGCACCTGCTGTCAAAGCTAACTGCCACACCACCACCTAAACTCCTCCTGGGCCTGGACCCCATAAACTGGGCCAACTCTCAGCAGCTAAAAAGTAAGGTCTGATTCATCTCATTTGCAGCTCTTGTTTTAACACAGGCTATAAGAGGGTACTTGACCTAATTTCTTGTTGTAGCTCTATATGCAAAGTTATCTAAAGGTGCATGACAAGTTTATAGTTTTTCTATGTCATTTTTTTCAGTCCATGACAGGATTCAATTCAAGCTGGTTTGAAGACTTGCACCAGGTGGGTATCTTGGATCAGGTGAGAGCTTTAGAACTGGCCTGGGGGCAGGACAGCTTCATGTACAGTAACTGTAGCTGTCACCCTGGAACATCCAGAGTCAATCACAAACACTGGAAGAGCAGTCTATGCTTTCAGGGACCATGGGACCATACAGTGCACTCTCTCTTTAAACAGTGTAAAAGTAACAAGTGCAATAAAATTAAGGTAAACTAAGTTTGTCCAGAATTATAAAACTAACCTAAGTAGTTGGAAGGTATCTTTCTTTTAAGATGTTTCAAGAGTGGAATTGTGATGTGTATTTTGTCTTTTTTTCCCTATCTTCCCTGAACTCATGGCCACATAAGGTAGCATGTGACCTACTGTATGAGTGCTGGGCTGGATGTGACACCTCTGTCTCAGGCCCACAACCCTCACAGTACTGAGCATCTGACCCACCTTATAGGAAAGCTGCCTGCCTGTTCTACTGTGCTACAACAAAGAAATTCATTCAGTTTTTCCTAGTCTTTTAGGGCTACCAGCCTACACATTATGTTAAAGATAACCTTTCCAAATGACATTTTGAATGATGTGACGCCCTTGTCCTCTACTTCGAAGGCCAATGAGCTTCCAACACAAATAGATGAGGAGGAGAGTATCTCAGTGCTGGCTGATGATGCCTTGGATGACTCATCAAGTTCATATTGCACTGCCCTTTGCTCTCTTAGTGAGTATAGTGAGGCTTTGGAGGATGAGGCACACATGCTTTATGCCCAGCCACAATGCGAGGCTACGTCATCTGAACTTACACTCTGTGTAGATCCATCAGAAGAAACAAGCTGCTCACCTGAGATTAATGTCTTGTTGCAAGAGCTCAGATCAAAGGAGAATGAAGATAATGGAGCTTCAGAGAACAAAAGTGAAGAATCCCTTTGTGGACAGGATGAAGCCTCTTTGTCTGTCACTGATCCTCTTTTGTTAGAATCAAAACCTTTTCAATCAAGTGCTAAAATAACAATTCTAAACCTGAATCCAACAAATAGCAATACTGTGTATGCTGAACAAGACAGTCCTCATTCACTAAACATATCTAGGAAAGATTCTTTATCGAAACCATGGAATTATTTCAGACGAAATAATCAAAATGCTCAAACTGATACTAAGCTTGATGAGAGCCTCAGCACTCCGCAACCCAGACTCGCCCCAGCTTTAACTGAAGAACACCAATATAAGCTACATGAAGCTTCTTTATCTGGCACAGATACTCTCTTGGTAGGAACTAAATGTTTATCATCAAGTCTTAAAATACAACTTCAAAATCTTAATACTACAACCACAGACTCTGTAGATACTGGGACAAATACAGCTCAACCATTTAACTCATCCAGCACAGATTCTATACTGAAAACATGGAATAACTTTGGGAACGGCAAGACTACTGCTCAAGCTGATACCAAACATGTTGAGAAATCTGACTGCCTGGAATCCAGATTAACCTCCAACATTGTTTTGACCACAAGTGAAGGAAATCAATATAGCCAGGAAGTGTGGCAAGAACAAACTGGCACTAAGCCAGAAGAAGACCCGCCAACACATCAGCAAAGCTTGACAGAGAGTCCCAATAAGCTCAGTGCTGAGGATAAGCTTGAAGGAGGCGGGTTTATCATTGGTCCTATGAAATGGGAGGGGGCAGAGCAGGGTATAGGGGTTGAAAAGGAGCAGGCAGAGCTGTCACTCAAAGCTAGAAATAGAAAACCGCCTGCAAGCTGCATCTCAACCCTCACAGCCAACAAGCAGAAGTCAGGAATCCCGCCACACTGTTATTCAGAGCGTATCCTCGCAACTGGGCACCAACACCAGCCACGGAGCCCTCCTGTTCCTTGGAGGTGGCAAAAGCAGAGCCGACAAGGTGTCTTGCTGTCAAGTTCGCTTCCCCCAAAACCCTGCGGCAGCTCCAGGCAACACTGCAGCACTGTAGACAATACCAAAGGAGCGTACAGCATGGCAACAAAGCTAGCCGAGACAAACACTGAAGTGAGGCGCCTCGCCACTCTGGACCACACAAGATCCTTATGTCCTGAAGCAAACTACTTGGACGTTTTCAACTCCAGCTGCTGGTCCTCAGATGGAGCCTTCCATGATTGGTCCTTCAACTTGCCTACAACATCAACAAACAACCATAACACTTCAGCTTGCTCAGAGGCTAGCAGTTTTGAATGCATTGATGTGGCCTTGGAAAACCAGGAAGAGCTGAACAGAGGGGCAAAGACTGTACCAAAGAGACAAATTCAACTGAAAAGACGGGATACTGCTGAGCCTCTTACAAATGAAAACAACAGCAGTGGTATCATCCAGGTCCCAGCTACACCCACCCGTCCTCGGGACATCCTCCAGCGTCAGCACAGTACCCCTGCGGCATTTCACCAGGACTCTCATGGATCAGAACCAAAGTCAGCCCAAAATGAGCGAAAGCAACGGTTTCAGAAGTCACTTTCCCTGGATGAAACATCCAGCAAAACGAAAAAGGCTTCCTGCATCATTACAACTGTCCTTTCAAAGAAGATGCAACAAGAAGAGAACCTTCGTGCTCTGGAAGTTTCTGACCGAGCCTTTGCTCCCACAAAAACATATAGCACGACCAGCAACAATGAATGCCTGACCACTTCAGCTAAGGAGGTGTGCACTGAAACTACTAAAGTGAACCTGGCCACAGGTCCTCCCTTAAGTTCTTCCCAAAGTCCTACTCAAAAGACTGACTCACAAACAAAAGTCAGCTCTATTAAAGAACATATGGGCGTTAGCTCCAAAACACAACCCAAACTGATAACAAAACACAGCTTTAATCCTGTACTCAGTAACCTGGGCAGGACTGAGTTTCAGGGCAGTGGTACTGAAATAACCGCCTCTCCAGAAAGTGAGAAAGAGAAGCTGAGCCCCAGTAAGGAGGTGGTACGGCTTACCAGCCAGAGCCCAAGACAGAAGCTATCCTGTGACTCAGCAAAGGGCAAAGCATGGAACTCAAGTGCAGTGATAAGCAGAGCCATCGGCAAACAGGCCTCAGTGAAAACCACACCTGAGGAATGCTGCACAGTGCAGAGAGGCCATAAACAGCACAATATCAAGACTGACCCCAGTACCAGTGCGGACAAGCAAGAGAAACAAGGTGAGAGCAAAGAAAGTACACAATGTCTTGCGATGGCTGGCTGTTTGGCTTATGATCTGGATGCAAGAACAGTGAGTAATGTCCTGTCCCAGCCTACTCAGTGTAGTCCTGTGAAAGAGCAGGAGAGTGATAGTGGAGAGCCCAGGCCACCTGGGCAGCCAGTAAACATGGGTGTTCAAAGCCAGGGAAAATTTAAGGCCATAGCTCCCGTGCATGTGGTAAGGGATATGCGGAGCCTGGTGAAAAACACATACAACCGGTCATTCAGGGGTCCTGGTGAGTTTGAGGATAATATCCATAGTTTTCCACCTGCAACACCTCACCAACTTAGCAGCAAGGGGGAGGACAAGGGAAAGGGATACAAGCAGGACGAAAAGCTACAACTGCGGAAAGTGACTCCACCACTTGCACGGGACAGGATCAGGGATTTGGCCTCTCTTCATACCACTCCCAGAGGATGTGCAACTAAAGCTACCTCTCTCCTGGAACCACATGACAAAACTCCTAGTGCTGGATTTACAAAGGTCAACCCAATTATCGCAGCCGAGGCAAACAGTTGTGCCTTGTCAAAATCTCCAGAGGCAAAGGACAGCCAAACAGCCATCAGCCAAGTGGATGTCCAAGGTAGCAACACAAATTTGAATCAAACAAACAGGGCAGGCATTTCACTACAGACTAACAAGAGGACCTCAACTGAGATATTCAAAAAAGGGCAGTCTGTGGACTCCAGCAACCCAGGATATGAGAAACGCATACTCTCTGAGCATGAAAGGCAACCTCTGGCAGCTGCACTGCAGTATGGTCCACCTGCAGCAAGTTCTGACAAACTAGATAGCTGTAAGCAATTAGAACAGGCATGCTCTACAATCAAAGATGGATGCCAGACCCCAGGCCCACCCCCCAGATCACAAAGTACAGCTGGGCCACCCTCTGCCTGCATCTTAACTGTTGCTCCAACACAAATACTCCCACCATACTTCTACAAACCCAACCCATTGGGCTACCAGACAATCTCTCCTCATATGGGAACAGTTAGCTATGTTCAAGGCCCTGTCTTGGTGCAAACACCATCTCACAACCAGCCTGCTGTGGCAAATGGTCCTGTCCCTTTGATGAGATCGCTATCGGAGGAAGTAAGATTGCTATCTCAGCCATGCCCAACAGATGGAAATGCAGCACAACAAGGCTCATCTAAACAGACAGAGAATGGAGATACCAGACAGAAAATGCCTTCTCCAGATACTCAGCAGTGCACAACTTTTGTTGCAACCCTCGGCGCTGAAGTCGTACAAGGGAGTGCCGGAATGCTGTATCCGGAAGTAGGTGGAGGCTTGGCGCAGAGTCCCCGCCACCTGCTGCTGGACCCTGAAACTGGCCGCTGCTTCTATGTGGACATGCCTCAGCTGCCACAACGCAAAATGCTGTTTGACCCAGAGACCTGCCAATATGTAGAGGTCCTACTGCCACAGCAAACACTTTCCGGCACAGTTATGCCTTCCCCATGTGCCATACCCCTGCCCTCCCTTCATATCCCTGCCATTTACAGTCCACATTGCCTGCCTTATGTCCAGGCACACCCTCAGGTGCTCCAACCACCAGGGCCTTGAGACCTTACAGGACATATGGACTTTATAGTACAACTGAATGCAGGCCTTTTGAACTAGATGACCCACAGACTTTTAATGCTGAACATGAGCTACTTAAAGACTATGAAATATATGAGATTATACACTGCTATCTGAAGAAAAACTATAACAGACAAAATCTTAACTATACAAACTATCTGATCAATATTCCATCTCTGATTAAAAAAAACAAAAAAAAAAAACTACCTCCGGAATTTTCAGCTGACATGGGTGAGTCATGCCATCATTGTATTAATTTTTGCAGGAGCCACATAAAACTATTTAAACACTTAAACGAACAAACATACGCACACAGTTGCTGTACTTGTAAAACACATTTTGGTATGCGTAAGTGTAAGTAAATTTCACTAATCTCACAAATATACCTGTCCTAAATCAGTTTTGCCATTAAAAAAATAGAATGCATTGTTTTTTCATAAACCTTCTAAATGGGTAATATCAAATGTCAGTTACTCACATGCGAATACCCCATGGTCCTTACACGCATATATACATAAATAACCACACATTAAATTTGCAGCATATGTGGGTCATTCTATCATTGTGGTGGTAAACGGGGTATGAATGTTGAGATGTAATTCAAGTGTAAAGCATAATTGTAATGCCACTGACTGTAACACCGCTGACAATAATTACAAAAATCTGAGCTTTTGTCAGTCACTTTATTTTCAGTTACATCATATCTAAAAAAAGCTTTTTTCACATTGTTATTTTATTTCAATTTAAAAATCAGGCCACTGTCAATCTTTTTGCAACACATGAATCTGTTAGTACTTTAGCCCAAATTTATCAGAAATATAAAACTTCTCAGAGTTAGTCCTTCTTCCTTTAAACAAGTCATTCAAAAAGATCTTCCAGTTTTGTAAATGACATTTTATGTTTCTGTAACACCACTGACAGATATCAAAATAAAATTCTCTTTACATATTCAAAATAATTTTAACATAAGACAGACAATAATTTGAATACATTTATACATTTTGAACTGAAAAACAGCATCAGTTCCTTGTTTCAAATACAAATAATCAGTGAAGCCACGGCTATGACATGCTGTTTTTCATGCACAACAAAAATCACTAAAACTCAATCAAAAATAAAAACTATCATAGTTTTGCTGAGTAATTTAAGAATAAAACAAATATTACATATAGATCAACCTTTTGTGCTTTACTTTTTTTTACGCACATTTTCATGGCTGCAAATTTGTGGGACATCATTTGTCACCACAGTGGTAGAATGACCCATGGAATGGGAGAAGAAGCTTAGGTCAACAGAAAATCCCAGGTACATGAAAGTCTTTAACATGTTTAGCATATAATGGATGGGTCACTAATTAAGTGGACAGTCTCTGGAGCTTGAATCAAATCAAATGTACATTATTGACTGTAAACATTGCTAAAAGCACTTTCTTGAAACACTTATTAACAACAAAAAGAATAAGCTGCACAGTGTCATTTTATTTTGAAATAGTTATGTTCATTATAACTATTATATGAGCTGAAATGTTTCATTGGAACTGATCCGCAAAGTATTGTAAAGTATGTACCGGGTCACTTCCCTTTGGTGCCTTGTAGATGTGTTTATTGTTCTCTCTCTGATGCTTCTCCTTACAAGAGGTCTGTAGTCTCACTGAAGGCCTCTCAGCAAATCCCACTGGACTTTTGTAATGAATGAGGTAAATGAGGGGACAGAGATCTGTCTGTGCTTCCTTTAAATCAATGAAAACAGAAACAAAGGGACAGATCCACAGGCCAGTGCCTAAATCAACATAGTATTTAGCTGAAATGCTGCACTGCCCTTAGGCTCTTTTGTACACATACACATACCACTTAACGATTCATTTACTAAGACAAAAGAGAGTGTATATTTTTCACACTTTAGGAGTATGTATGTCAGATATATTGATTCTTATGTTTTAACAATATAACAAGCCTTTTTCTTAAATATCCTACATCACATAGTAGAACTGTGTTCATTTAAATAAATGCTTAACATTGTATTTTTACACTGAGACTTATTGTGTTTGCATCTTAAGTCTTGAAGAATCTGAACCTTTTTTGAGTTTCTGGAAACATTTTGTTTTTTTTGTTGATCACTTGTGAATTTTGTATACAATTAAAGCAAATAAATAAATGCTCACAAACAATTTACGCTCCATTTATTTTAGCCAAATTAATCACCTTCTGCTCAACATCATTCTGAATTAAAAGACCCACTCACAGTTTGCCACAGTGAATATGTGTGTATTTATAATTTAAAGTGTGAATTCAACATTAGTGCTTATAATGCAGTAATAAACACATAACAAATGTCCCTTGGTGGCATTTTTAAAAGTACAATAAATTCGAGCAATAAAGTACATATCTATGGCTATACTTTGGTGGTTACATTTTCTGGAGTGTCCCTCATCACACTTTTAACTTTCTTGAAGTCCTGTTTCTCACACAAGCTGTTTCTGCGCCGGCGTAGCTTAAATCCCTGGAAAGTGGGGCAGATAGGCAGGTAGCGCAGGCAGCCAAGCCGCCTTACCAGCCCCATGCCAACGGGGAAGTTATATGTGTCCGAGTTCACACCAGCCGTAATAAAAGAATCCTCAGCCTTCCACTCTATGAGGCCACGCTCTTTTCTCGTCCCTGTATGCAAACATACAAAAATAGAGTAAAAGTGGCTTAATGACTCATAGGACTTGTTCTATCAAATTTATCAAAGGATATGTTTTGTTGATTTTCTAAGCGAAATTAAGTACACATCCTTTACAAACGAACAAACGTATGCACACTTTAATTCAGTAATTATTGTTTATTTTCTGAAGAAAAGCCATAAAATGTGACCTGCACAAAAGTTAGAGCACATTTTAGATTTTATTATTTTTTTCCCCAATATGTTAAATTTAGCAAATAAATAGAAAATGTGCACTAAAATTTGCAAAGAAATGTCATATCTAAGAGAATATGTCAACTTTTCTCTCTTAGAATATACGCAAAGCGTGTAATTTGACCTAAGCTGTTTAAACTTGGTAAGCTGTATATACCTGGTATGGTGTTGTCCAATAAAAACGCTAAGAATCCTCCAACAAACATTTCCGTAGTCAGGAGCACTGTAAGGATTTGATCCAACTCTGGCATACCTATTGAAATACATTAGCAATCTAGATCAGTATGTTACCATGTACACTGGGTCAATTTTCTTTATAATGCCTCCCATAGAAGGCTACATGGTCTCAGCCAAACACTTAAACGAGAGGTCTTAGACCGCAGACAGACCTGTCTGAATGCTGCCTGGATGAGTTTCCAGATAGTTGGGAAGCATAAGGCCAGAGAACATAGAGAAGCCCAGAACAAAAAGGTTCCGTGAGGAGTTCAGATCCACACTCTGCAGGTTGGACAAACCCACAGCCGTGATCATACCTGTGAAAAATAACAAGATCAACTAAATCAAAGCTCAATCAAAACTGAGTATTGTAACGGACATCAAAAATAATTAAAAAATCAAGCTGAATACAGGCGTCAAACTGGGCCAAACAATCGGAAATTAGTTACGTCGACCCGTAGGTAACCTTAAAGGAAGGTGAAAAATTCCTCTTCGTTTCTGATAACTGATTGAACTGGAGATCTGAATTTGTTTATCAGATTATGTGTAAATGAAGCTAGCTAGCTTGTATTGCATGTAACTTGTGGCTTGGTGATTAGCTAGCTAACAAGCTGTCTATTTAAGGGGAATTTCACTTTTTAAAACGGTTAAGATGTAAACAAAGTCACACAGAGTGGTTTGAAATGCTCCATTCTAGAGAAATGTTCAGTGTCACAATGGTGCACAGTGAGAGGAACAAGACATCTGGAGAGTTTAATTCCTCTGAAATAGGGTGACCCGATGTTCCCGTTTTCCCACTTTTTACTGAATTAAAAACACACCAGAAAGTCCTAAGAAAGACAGAGCAGCAGAGCAGACAGGCAGACGTCTCACACTGTGCTTGCAGGGAGCTGCTACCTACTAACCACTTCTACCAATTATTCACCTAGTTTTAGAGAATTCTGCTGTGTAAAACTCGACCAGAATCTAGCAAGTGTTGCGCGAGTCCATAACATCACCACAAACGTCTTTTCCAGACACAAAGTAACCCAGAAATTAAAAGCAGGGGTAGGGTTACAGTACTACCAGGTGATAGGTAGGTTATCTGATTTGTATGGGCATACAAACTATTTCAATGTAGGCTGCCATGTGATCTACAAATAGTGCATACATTTTTTTTAACTGTGCCACTTTTTCAGCCATCCATGTATGATATGTGGCATATGGTAGGCTACGGTACAATTTTCTGACACAGTTTACAAATTTACACTGTCCCCCCTTTTTTATTTCATTGATAAAAACATTGGATATTTTCATGATATATTGACTGCCAAACTGGAAATGTCCCTGGTTTTCATTTCAGAAATCTGGTCATCTTACTCTACAAGGTAGAGTTGGTAAGTTTTTCCAGATGAACCATTTCAAATCAAAGCACTCTAAATGACTTTATTTACAATTCACTGACTGAATTATATAGACATATTGAAAAATCGCTATTGTAAAACCCATATTGTAAACATGTATTCTAATTACAAATGACATGCGGTGTGCCATCATGCCGCGTGGCTCTACACTGCCTCCAGGTGGACGCAGCTCATTAAAATTCAAAGAGCTTCTTACCGAATAGGGTACAGAACATGCCACCAAGCACTGGATCTGGGAGTGAGGCAAATAGAGCTGTGAACTTGCCAATGGTCCCCAAAACCAACATTATGATTGCACCATACTGCACCACTCGTCTACTGCCCACCTGCACAGGGATCCATGAAACAGGCTCAGATTAATAAAGGTTTTGTCAGCATGCTATTTCAATTTTGGTCATTTTCTTCCAGTTCAGTCTCAGCCTATATCCAGTGTAGTAGACCTCTGCTTTATTACACATTCCTATTAACAGGGAAGATGAAGACCAGCACACAGAAGATGAATAAATTAAAGATCAAGCTTAAAACTGAAGGAACAACATGTGAAAGGGCATTGCAGATACAGTTATATCTGTATATAATCTGTTCCACTCCTGATAACATGTCACATGTTGACACCAAACAAGCAACACGTGAGTTGCTCCATATACGGTACAGCTTGGAATTTAAATGAGAATGAAGACTGGCTGTTCCCACTGCCCACCTTGGTGATGCCAAGCACTCCAATATTAGGACTGGAAGAAGTGGAGCCATTTCCTGTGCCCAGCAGGCCTGCAATAATGCAGCACACGCCCTCTGTGAAGATCCCTCTGAAAAAGAAGAGTCAAATTCATAGCAAGAACTAAGAGGGAACTTTACACTCACAATTTAGAGTTGATAGTAAACAGCATTAGGGCTGTCATTCCGGTGGTACAGCTTTTCTCTGACCTGTTGATGGCATGAACAGGGGGCGGGGGAGCTCCAGAGAGACGGGCACAGGCGTAGTAATCTCCAATAGACTCCACTATGCCAGCTAGAGTGGCACTGAACATTCCCAGCGCGCCAGCTATCGTTATTGTGGGTAAGCCCCACTGACCTGGGGCAGATAACATCCAAAGTGTTAGCATCCAATTTCAGTAGGCCTACTAGTACAGAGCATAATAATCACCCACCAGTATGTGAAAAGCTCTATGTCAACATAAATGTAACAGCTTCAGCTCAACGAAGAACAGTACTCTCCACTATAGATCATCGGCATTCAGGCACACCAGTGAGAATATTTCAGATTATCATTCAATGCAATTGCAAACAAATCATTTATGGACCTATTTAGCAGGGCTTTTTCGTTTGCCCGATTTTCCCCCCAGTTTAGTTACTGCCAATTCAAACCTGCTAGCTAGGTCTTCCCTATCACATAATGGTACCAAGCTGGGAGGGTAGTACATGCTTCCTCTGAGACACGTGAAGCCAGCCATCATTGAGCTACTATGAACAAAATGTCTTTGGACAGCTCAACATGCTTGGAAGAGAATGCCAACTGCCAGTTCAGTTAAATCTACTAACGGACGCCTGCGTTGTGTAGCACTGCTCTAAATGATGTAAGAGGGAATGTGCACCATCCTATCCTGCTAGAGAGAGCTTGGTCTGATGCTGAAAAAATTAAAGTGTACTGAAAAAAAAATTAAAATTTAAGCATTGGTTATCCAGTAAGTCCTGAGTTTATAGATTTTCATTTTTTTCCATTTGCCTTTAATAGAGTGATTGGTAAATCCTATCCTGTAGTTCGGTTGGGGTGCTTTTATACCCAGCCCTTTGTTTTGAACTCCACACTGTGTTCTGGTGCTCACTAAAAAGCTTTCCTTTGCTGAATCAGAAAGCACCTAGATGACACAGAAGCACATGATGAATATATTTTTCACACTCACCACCAAGTTTACAGTTTTTTACTGGCAGAGAAGGTGGAAAAGAGGTTGCATTATACGTCACACCAGCTTGTAAATACGAATACACTTGTAAGTCGAAAAAAGTGGTATTTTCCAGTTACAGACACAACCCCAATGTAGCATAAGGCACTTTTCAAGGGCACTTTTTCTACATCCATATTCACAATATGAGTCTCCCATGCTGAACTTTAAAGATGCTAAAACCTTTGTCCATGTCTTCATTAACATCCAATTTAATATCCTATGGTGTCTCGTTATTGGCATTCCTGCTAAATCTTTATCTTTTTTGAAAATGTGCAAAATAAAACTCTTGCTCTTTCTGTAAAAATCTGCACCACCCCACTTATCTGTCAGTTGAACTGGCTATTTTGTTTGTCCAGTATAAATGTACAAAGCCCAAAATTACTCCTATTCCCCTTTGCCAGTACTTTCAGATCTTTTAATACAAGTCTCCTTACCCTCTCAACTTTCAGACTGTCCATTCTCTAGGGGAGATCTCTGGTCTCCTATTTCAAAGCCCAGCTCAAGTCTTTCCTTCATTCCCAGTACTTTCACTGTCCGTCTCATCCGTTTAGGTTTTAATCAGTTCTCCTGTTTCCGTGTTGATTATATACTATAGGTCTGTCACTGTTTGCTTGTGTGCTTAATTCTGTATGTTTATCTAATACCTATCCTGGTGTAAAGTGTCCTTGACTATGAGAACAGAGAAATAACATTTAAACTAATTATTATAACTTTATTATGACACAATATCACTGAAGATCAGTTCTTGCCTTTAGAATCATGTTTATGGACTTCAGCAAAGCAATATGTAATGCCTTTATGAGTATGCGCTGTGATAAGAGAGGGAGAAGGAGTGCTCACAGGGATAGGGCATGCGGAACCACGGAGCCTGGGACATGATCTCCCCTCTGGCATCAGTGCGAGCCTTGTAGCCATACTTTGATGGGTCACTGGGCAGCACGTCTGTCAGCGTGAGAATATAACACACAAGCCATACGAGCATGATAGCCATGATGATCTGCCAAAAACAAGGCAAACATGCACTGAGGACAACAGAGATTTCATTTAGGACAGCAATGACACGCTCCATACAAGGTCAAAGGGAACTTGGCCACTTGGATGTGGATATCGGCAGGTTTAATTAGAATCCGATATGTGATAAAGTTCAAGCTTCTGCTTATTTAAAGGTTTATAGCAGGGATTTAACTGGGTCAGAGTGACCGAGAACAGATGAGCCCTCATGAGCAAGTTGCTAAGCTAATGCTGGTTCATACCGGAAACATCTTGAATATCTGGAAGCGAGTGGTGTGACAGCCTTTCTGTCTAGAATAAAATGGAAAGGGGAAGGCCCAGTTCCTCAGATACTGAGCGAAGAACACAATGAAGAAGATACACCTGGAGAAACAGAGAACACACACACGCACCACACATGAACAGATGGGCTCATGAAAAATTCATGGTCATCCATGAGAAAAGAACAGCGAAGTTGACATTTAAGATGGATTTCATCATTGCGTATTAGAAATAAATATATTCTGCTTATATAAAAGATATACTACTTGAATGCATAAAAGGGAATTTTTGTATATTTCTACAGAATCTGTGAAAAGTCATTCAGAGTGGTGCAATCTAGTTACTGACTCAGAGGTTTTCTTTTTTTTGTGGTGGTGATGGGAACTAGGGGTTGCAACATCTACACTGTAGATATTTATTGACTATTCAAAAAGACCAGCGAACTGATATGTGTCCTCTGAGTTTTTAAATGTAACACTGATAATGGCTAACATTGGTAACAGTCATTGGTACGCCCTGCATATATCTATCCACCAGGAATGGATTGTAAAGTACACTTGAGCTTAAAACTACCGTAAAACAATGTCTCGCATATCAAGCAGTGTATTTGTAACCCTTTCACGTAACAGTTTTCTGTGATTTTAGAGGTATTAAGCACTTCAGATGTCTGGTTCCCATAACTGCTATAAACAATTCTGACTCATTTTTCTAGAACAGCGTATTTCACATGAAACCAAATTGAAAGACTTTGTTTAAATGACAACTGAATTATGCAGACATTTACAAAAACTGAATTCCCTGTTAGGGCCAGATTCATATGTAGTCATATGCACAGGTTAGAACAACCCCAGTAAAATTACATATTTTGTTAATTTCTAAGTGAAGATAAGGTAACCCATCCTCTACAGGGAACAAACTTAAATATGAGATTGTTTCTGCAAATTGTAGTTCACAATTCTATTTATTGAGTTTGACATATTGGAAAAAGTTACCAAATAAACAGTAATATTTTTGTTAAAATGTGCAGAAGTGTGCTCTTTGCTGAGGATGTGAAAACTTATTTATACTAAGAAAATCAAAAAATGGTCATTTGACCCAGGACGCCCAAACTTTTGCATACAACGGTATATGAAAATGTTTGCACTTCATAACTGACATACATCATATAACTTATCACTTAATCTTATCCTCCTGGCACAAACTATAGTGTATATACTATATACTCTAATAAAAAAGGCAAATCCCTTAAACACAATGAACAATCCATGAAAGTCAGTAGAAAGACAGTAGAATGGTAGATGAAGCTGAAGGCTTAGTGTGCTTACAGCAGAGAGAGGCCCCAGTGGCTGCCTGCTCGCTCTCCTGCAGTCTGAAAGACGGACAGGCCGATGAGGGACACGGTGGGGGTAACAGTCAGTGGCCCGATAGAGTTGAGCAGGAGCCCAGGGAGCCCCACCAACCCAATGACCACCTCTACCAGACTGGACACGATGATGGCCCCCTGAATCTGTAGACCACAGACAAAAAAAATCCAAACAGGACTGTGTGGGATTGCTCAAGGTAGATGTTTCTGATCAGATGTAAATCAGATTCAATTAATGTTAATTCTACTTAAATACTGCTAATTAGCAATAAATATTGTCACAAAGAAGCTATACAGGTCCAAAATCCCAATAAACAAGCTGAAATACACTGTGGCATGTCCCTAATAGCATTAGGATGAAACCTCAAAGAGCTAATTTTTACAGCTAATTTATAACAATAAGGCAGCCTCAAGCCACAGAACCATCGCTATGAAATCACTGCGTGCCAATGCAGCTTTTTTTGAGGAACAGACTGGAATGGAACGTTCTACTGACAGACAAACAACAGGAT
Organism: Colossoma macropomum; assembly: GCF_904425465.1. Lineage (NCBI taxonomy): Eukaryota > Metazoa > Chordata > Actinopteri > Characiformes > Serrasalmidae > Colossoma > Colossoma macropomum. The sequence goes on from NW_023494800.1 coordinate 18,453,069, forward strand.
ACAGTAAAATCAATCAAATCTCACTATATTTAATTCCAAAGTTACATCTGCATTCTTCTGGTACCAACACTAACAATGCTATGATTGTAATGATATATATAAAAACAATAATAACAATATAAACAGAGGTTCCCCTCATATGAAATAAGTTATACAGCACCAGTCCAATTACAATAAATGCCATTTATGCAGCAAAAAATGGAAAAGGACAGTGGCTGTGAAAGTGTTTGTTAAATTTGGATTGATGAATGTTGCTTTTGTTCATGTGTTTTAATCACACAACTTACTGGACTGAAACAAAATGGGTTAAACAGCTTTTTTACCACAAGAAATGTAAACTTTAGGTCATATTGCAGCATACTTTTACAGTGTAGTTATGCATGTCTTTGAGTGCCAAATTAAAACATGTAAGTTCCTTCATACATGTCTTATACGTAGTCTTACAGTAACTGCCCACAAATTAAAAGAAGACAGACCACAGAGGGTGCTGCTGATACGACATCCAATTGTTCACTAAGAATGTAAGTTTATGTTTATGGTAATATTTCTTGCACATAAACATTTGGAGTGGGCCTTTAGAAGCAGTGTGATTAATGGGTCATGTACCTACCTCTCTAATCCGGGGGTACCAGATATGAGTGGTGTTGAGAGGAAGGGTCCAGTCTCCATAAATCTCCTCTGCAAAACACAATACCACGCAGCGCTAAACTTACAGGCATGTAGACAACGTAGAGTACAAAACAGAGACACAGTGACTGCTGTAAGTAATGCTGGATAGCATACAGCAAATACCAAATACCTTCAGGAGGACACTTCCACCTCTCCAGTCCTAGAATGGCCTGAGCAGGGATGAGGAAAGCAAATGCACTGGCCTGGAACAGGGGCAACCTGAATATGACGTATATACACACATGAATCAGAGTGATAGACAATAAACTCATCTTTCAGTGCAATGAGGATTACATCTACAAAAAAACAGGGCAGCACTTTGCTCTTCTCAGAAATTTGAGGAGCTTCGACACCAGTAATCCTGACCATTGTCTACAGATCATTAATCAACAGTGTTTTAACATTTAACGTTGTCTCAGGGCATGGAGATCTCTTGGGCAAACAGAAACAAGAAAACAAGATGTCACGGGTCATCAATCAGGCCAAATTCTGAACATAAAGTACTGTGCAGAAGTCTTAAGCAGCAAAGAAAAAAGATTAATCTATCAGATAAAGTCATATGCAAATGTTTTGGCACCCTGGTAAAATGACATTTTTGTTGATTTTCTGAGAGAAAAAAAATACACATCCTCTACAGAGAACACACTTCTGCACATTTTAATGCCCAATTACTGTTTATTTGTTGAATTTTGCATATTGAGGGGAAAAAAGCATAAAATGTGCCCTGTGCAAAAGTACACATTTTATGTTATGTTAAACTCAGCAAATAAACGGAAATTGTGCACTAATATTTGCAGAAAAAAAACGCAGAGAATGCCTTTTCTCTTTATCTTGTCCTTTTGAGCTTTCAATCAAAATATTAGCAAAAATCTTTTTTTGAAGTACAATGACTGAAAAAAACTAACTCTTATCAGAAAATAAATATCTTTCTCAAATGTGTGTGCCACAACTGTTAGCACCCCTTCATTTAACACTTTGTGCAGCCTCCTTTTGCAAAGATAACAGCTCTGAGTCTTCTCCTATAACACTTAATGAAACAGGAGAACACAGGGCAAATGGTCTGAGACCGTTCCTCCATACAGAACCTCTCCAGATCTTTCAGATTCCCAATGTCCACAGTGTGGTCACTGAAGCATTTTTGGGATGTACTTTGGATCATTGTCCTGCTGGAAGATCCTGACTATGACTCAGTTTAAGCTTCCTGGCTGCAGCAGTCAGGTTTTGATTTTATTTCTCCTGGTACCTGATGGAGTCTGTGATGCCATGTATTCGAATAAATTGTCCAGGGCCTTTGGGAGAAAAACAGCCCCACAGTATCACAGATCCACCACCATACTTCACAGTGGGGATGGGGGACTTTTCTGCATGTCTATCTTGTCCACGTCAAACTCACCTTAGGTGTTTGTTGCCAAAATCCTCTGTTTTGGTCTCATCTTACCAAAGAACACGCTCCCCATGAAAGTTCCAGTAACGTTTGACAAACAGCAGGAGCTTGATTTTGGTGGTCTTTGATTGCAGAGGCTTTCTTCTGGCAATCTCCCCAAACAACTTGTGGTTATATGGTTGGTGTTTGATTTCAACTGTCTGGCTCGTTTTTTATAACCATTTCCTGATTCATGCAGCTCAGCAACCTTTTGTCGCACATCACTGCTGTATTCACTGATCTTTCTCCGAGTGATGGATGACTGAGGGACTTTTATGTATTCTCCAGTGAATCAGGAAATCTTGGCTGACCATTCAAGTGCCTAATTGCCTAGGTGAACTTAAAAAACATTAAATATGAATGGGAATATACTTAAGTTAGATTTCAGTCTTAAGGAGTTCTAGGGCTCGCAATAGCAGGCATAGGTTACATAAATTTAACAGAAATATCGCAGTGCAGAGTGCAGAGCAGCACGGTTACCGCCATGGCAGCAGTGAGAGACTTTATTCGTAAATAAGTTGTGTTTAGTTTAATGAAGAGCAGTGTTACATATTAAGAGTTCATTTGCAAAAAAACGATAAACGCCATCCTTCGACAAACGAGCTGTGGTGGGTTATTCATGCGTTTTGTCACAAAACCCGTTATTGTCTAATTTCGAGGAATTACAAGTTCACGTTTTACAGCAGAAACAACCAAACGCCAGTGCTGGTCATCCTGCGGAACCTGATAAATCCGTTCAGCCAATCAGTGTGCAGTATTCGGGTCAGGTGACGCAACGATGCCGCCAACTGTTTTAGGCAAAAACGGCTCTCTTCTCCTTACAAAGAGCAGCACGCAGGTCTTAAAATAATGGCTACAGCATCTAAACAGAGCTGTGTCTAACAAAGAACCACGCTGGATTCAGCCATGTGTGTACAATTCATACTGGACATAAAGTGCCCTGAAACATGAAAAAAACATTGAAGCTTTTGCCAAAAAAAAATAAATAAATAAAAAAATAATAAAATATATATATATATATATATAGATATATATATACATAATATATATATATATATATATATATATTTTTTTTTAAATTAAAAAAATAAAATAAATAAATAAAATCAAAATGCCCAACAGCAGTTAGATGATTTATGAAAATTCAATAAAATGGAGATATCTGTTTTTGCAAATGAACTCTTCATATACAGTATACAGTAGTATGCAAAAGTCATATTGTTTAAGACCATTTATCTTGGCAGTAAATATGCTTTTGCCTGTAAAAACACCAAACACCATTGGAATAGGCAAATAAACATAAATACAGTAAAAAGTAACAAGAATTTCTTATTTTTAAAGTCTTGTGAGCTAGTTTAAAGAACAACATTTGGTTTCAGGAGTCTCCCCCAGCCATTAAATAAACTGTTAAAATTATATCACGAGCACATTTAATTTAACATAACGAAGTACAGATGAACCATGCTTTGGATTCTAATTACAAACAATACAGGAGCTCCTCGAGGTGAGGTTTGGAAAGAGTTTAAAACATTCAATCCAGATTTAGTCATTTTAGATGCTGTTAACAGGCTGCTGATGGAACATTCCAATGGTCAGGAAGAAGGGCTTTCATTTTGTCAGCAGTGACTATTCTCAGTCCATGCTTATTTAAAGGGATTTGAACTAACATAACTAACAGCTATCAGAAGAACACAATACACAATCTCTTATAACTAAACAGCCTCTAGCTCACTCACCTGATTCCAAAGGTGGTCTGTATGAGAGTAGTGATGCCCACACAGGTAAAAATTGTACCAACTAGTTGGCTGACAGTGTACTGGTCACGCCCCACACACATTGAATCAGCTAATAGGAATGGCACAGCGATTGTCCCGCTGAAACACGTCAGGTAGTGCTGGAGAGATAAGAGCAGTTAGAATACTGGGAGTGTAAAAATGCATCAAAGTAGCATCCTGCATTCACTTAAACCCCACAGCGGAGATTCATTAACTAAATTGAGTGCATCAATTTTCCCTTTTTAAGTTATGACACCTTGATTTAGTGGGATTTTGATTTAGAAAAAATGTTTTGTTTGAAAAGTTTTGTTGTTTGTTATTTTTTAATTTATTTTATTATTTTCTTGTATTTTATTTCAAAGCCTGTTTTATTATATTCTATTTTTATTTTGTCTTTTTGTTTATTGTCATACAAGTCTATTTCCTAATCTGCTTTTTTTTGTTTTTTGTTGCTTTTTACCCTCTTGTCTCATTTGGCTGCACTGAAAATGAGGACTGCATGTATGTCAGAATGCATGTAACTAACCCTAAACCTGTAAATTCTTCAGACTCCTGAGTTTTGAGGATAAAGACTTTTGTAGTTTCTGGACACCTGCTCACCCAGCATTTCTTCCGAAATTAAGGGCATTAACAGGCAGGAGCTGGAGCCTATCCCCCACTCACTGGGCAGAAGGCAGGAAAAACAAGTTGCCAACCCATCACAGGCCCAAAATAAATTAAACAAAGCTTGGCTCGGCTCAGCTTTATTGGCTATATGCTACATATTTTAAAAAATAATTCTGAATACCAAAATAATCTATTTGTTGTGAAATCTGAGATTTTATGATGTACTGAATTGAATTAAAACCTCCGATACACGCAAGAGAGGGAAATCAACACTGCCTATTGTTCTTGTACCTGAAGTCCAAGCAGCACACACAAGTACCAGGGTGGTACATCCTCGATTCTGTAGATCATATCGAAGCCAGGTGCCTGAATATGGGCTCCTGTAGGGGGCCTGGACTCCTCACTGGGCTGCTCCTCCACCTCGGCTGGCATGCCGCCATCTAGAGGTGAACACTAGGGAGGACAGCAAACTCATTCAGGCAAACATGGCTATTCATTAGGTTTTCAGTTTTCATTCTTCACTTTAATAATTAACTGTACTCGGTTAGACTGTAACAAGAAGAAAATACTTTCTTACACATTTCATATCACGCTTTGATGGTCAGAGAGTGGCATCTTTTGTTTGAAACATTGACAACGACTTAGGTCAGCTCACTGACCAATCAATGGCATCTTAATCAGACACTAGCTGACATTAGATTCTTTCTAACAACTAATAAAGAACCACTACATAAACAAAGATGAAAAGCAACAGAAAAAAAAACAATAGATGGAATAATACTATATTAATGTAATATTTATTTACATGATTTACACTGCTGTCGAGAAGTCAGAGACCACGCCTCATTTATTTAATTTACAATCAAAACAGCCATAAAGAACAAGTTATTTATTTTTATATCTGAGGAGATATAAATCTGAGGAGATAGATATAAAACATATCCACTTGCCTAAGGAAAGGGAAAGTCAAAGGAAAATAAGTGAAAAACAGGAGTTTCCAAAACTGGAATTTAGAAAAATGATTAAAAGATTTGTAGAAAATGGGACTCCTAACAACCATGCAAGATCTGGTAGACCACCAAAACTGTCACATCAGACAAACATCAGGATATATCAGGAGAATATCAAGCACTACACTTGACTGAAGGTGTTTTGGTTTACTTGGATCATGAGAATCAGAAAAAGCAGTTCCTCACACTGAACTTTGAAGGTTTGGAAAATTTTCTTTGATAAACTGAAAGAGAGTCTCCTAAAAGAATGGGAGTTGTAATGGAGGCAAAGGGTGAAAACACTATCTTCTACTTAATGGCTGTGTAAATGAAGGGTGTTCTGTGACTTTTGCTCTGTATTGTTTATTGCATTTGTGGTGATGTTTATATGGTATTTTTGTGCTGATGTTCCTCCTTAGTAATCAGTGGCTGGGGACCAAAACTGGAACTAATCCTTATCTTAATTTCATATCACATTTCATCAAAGCGCACAGCGCAATGCTGATACACAACGTAACACTTACTAAACAACTTTTTCCTCTTAGTCTGAATATGTTAAACATAAACTACTACTGAGTTCAGTAATTTATTATGAACAAAGACAGGGTTACAGTTTAAATGAACTGGTCCCTGAAATCTGAAGAAAAAAGTTTTGTCCTTACAGTTTTATTACAAGAATTCAGGACAAACAAAAGAGAGATGTGGGAAAAAGTCTTGGCACCAAAGAGTACTGTACTGTGTGCTGTGCATGGCCTTTAGCAAGGACAATTGTCTATGAAAGCTTCTTGTCACCATTACTTACCATCACATTAAGCTGTAATCCAAACTTGCATTTCACTTTTCTTTCTGTTTCAGTTAATTTCGGAAAAGTGGTGAAAACAATAAGGAAGATAGATAAGTTTGACTACACTTAAACCTCACATGTATTTACATAAAAATCAAAAGTCAGTTACAGTAGAGAAAAGTTAGCTCATGTTTAAACATGTATTCTTTCTTAAGGACCTGATACTGGACATCAGAACCAGTAAGCACACAAATGTGCTCCATAATCTCAATAATGGAAATCATGAACTGTGCTCATGCCAAGAGCATGAAGATTCATATCAAATTACAGTGCACTGTGTAAGATTACTGCTCCGTGATAGAGGAACAAACCTGATTTCACAGTTTCACAGTAAACATGCACTTCATGCATTATTGATTTCCTTCACAGAGAGATGACAGAGTATGACAACACAATCTTTCTGTTTATTTATTTTACCTCAGGCTCAGCTGCCATGTCTGTGTGCTTCCTTGGCCCTTCACAGAGGCTGGATGTATGTGTGAGCTCTGCAGGCCCCATGTTGCTGTCGTCGAGAAGCAGCAGCCACGTGCCACCTCATTCTCTGGAGGGCCTCAGGGAGCCAGCTTTATAGAGAAGAGAGAGTATGACTAGATTAGGCAAGTTAATGATCTGTCTCTGGTTGGACTTTACTCACCTGTGCTCATCAGCTCACCACCTTCTAAGAAAGCAAAATTTACAAAGTGGCAGGAGATTCTTTAGGAGCAAGAACGAGAAAAACAGGACAAGTGACAAAGCACGAGGTTTGATTTTAAGCCAAAGCCTTAATGTAGTTATCTGGGCGGTAATGATTGGCTTGGGGGGGTGGGAGTGTCAGAAAGTTTTGATTAAGTTGTTTCATAGGCATGATCAACTTCTTCCTTTTACAGTGAAGACTTGGGGAAGTATCATGGTGGTTGACCACAAGAAAGACATCAAAAGGGACTTATGAAACTTATGAACTTATGAAAACAACACAGTACATTTGAAGAAAAAAATGAGACATACAAAAAATGTGGGAGAGATTTGAGCCGTCATTCAGATGAGTTTTCAATGCGTTTTAAATGCATTAGTATTAAGTACACTGTATTCAGTATAACCTATGACCCAGCGACGGTTAAATGCGATTACATCAACCTTCACACCCACATTAAATAGACCTAAGAACAAGTCCATTATCAGGCCTGATGAGAGAGATGAGGATTACGCAAGTTTGGCGTAAAAGTAGAGGTTCCCATTCGTGGTCTTAGAGAACGCCTGTCCTGCACAGCGTGGAGTTTTTATACTCTTTCACTCCCACTCAGGAAGAGCTTGTTAATGAGTTGAGTTTATAGCTGGGACACACTAAAATATGCAGTGCAGGGAAGCTCCAAGACCATGGCCTAAAGTATGTGTTATACTGCAGCCAGCAGAGGGAGCTGCATGCTAACATTTGACCTGGGAAGCCACCATGAGGTCAGATCACCACAATTATGCATGACTCAGGGTCATTACAATCAAGGGGGGTTCAAACCTCTTAGCAGCCTGGATCTAATGTAATTACAATGTAAAGAGAACATGCTGTAGAGTCTGAAAGCAAAAACCATGGAGTGCCTCATAGGGTGGGATGGAGATGACTTCACTCTATTACAAAACATCATATTCAGAATACATTCCTGCTGTAGATGGATGTGTATCTACATGCTGTGCTCACATGTGTACACAGTGAAGACTGACGACAATTAATCACACAAAAGTGTGTATGAGTAACACAAACAAATACACACACACACCCCTATAGTCTCAGAGCATCTGGAGAAAAAAATGAAAATGAAAAATGAAAACTCAGTGGAGAGAAGAACAGTATCCAATATATAAGAAAATCTTACAGAGCAGATTTGACACAAAGGAAAAGCCATGGACAAGGAGAGAGGATGAACAATATTCTTGTAACCAGAGATAATAAACAAGCTGGATATTGTTTAAGGCACATGAAGTTTGGGATATGGTGCAGCAGTTAATTGTGGCTGTCATTTTTTAAGCCTGTAAAACACTATGTAACATTGGAAAAATAAGAATAAACATGAATGCAGTACAAAGTAACAGCTTTGTTTTCAAAAAAGTAGTTGATATTTTATGAGCTGTTAATTCTGGTTTGCACAAATTTGTTAAATCTATCCATCACCATCACACCTGATTTCATTTAATGACGTATTGATTAGCTGAACTAGACAAGAGGTTTGGAAATTGTTAACACATTAACATATCGCTGCTGTCAAACCAAACCTCCTATCTCCAAAATGAGAACTTTACAGGAGAAGGAAAAAAAAACATGCCTTGCTTTTAATGTAAGTCAATGGAACAAGACATTTTACCCAAGCCATGTTGGGCCATTTCGTTTAGCCTATTTATCTTGAAATTTACACACAATGTAAAAGGCAACCGGTACTTTCAGATTATGACAAAAACTCAAAATTGACAAAAATTGAGATATACAATGTTTTGTTCTGATAGCAGTGACATACAAGTATTTATTCTAATATTTGTGTTTGTCTGAGCACTGTTTATATATATATATATATATATATATATACATACACACTTCATGATTTTGACACAATGTAAAGGACAGATGACAACTTCATATTATTTAAAAAAATTTAAAACCCACACAAATGTAATGTTTTCCAACAATAACTTATACAGTGTATATACTATATATATTTTAAGATGGTGAAATACTATAAGCTATACTATACTATATATATTTTACATTTTAATGTTCTTGGGGAACACCAAAAAGTTAATAAATGATATTCTGTTTGATATATTTGATCACCACTTTTCAAATACAAGCCATTTTGGATTTTAATTTTGGTATAACTTTAATCTCAATGATATACAGCTTTCTCAGTCATTGTGGAATAATCTGCAGCTCTGTTCATCATTCTATACACATCTAAAACAAGTAGAAGCATCATAATATAATCAGAGATACACATGTAACTGCAAAAAAAAGGTTTATACTGTAAAACATGATTCTGAACTTTTGAATGGCGCTGTAGATGTGTATACACAAGCGTGTATACGTAAATGAGGAAGACTGTGTGGAAATGTGTCTGTGACGTCATAATGAGACTATTTTGCAAATTATGGTAGTTCCGTATGGGGATGGGGAGAGAAAGGGGGGAGTGGGAGGCGGATGGGTAAGGAGAGGGAGGGAGGGAGAGAGAGTGAGGGAGAGAGAGAGGGGGAGAGAGAGAGAGAGAGAGAGGAAAGAGGGGCTGGGTGGAGGGGAGGCTGGAAGGGACACAACAGGAAACCACTGATATAAAAAGCACAAACAGAAATTCCCCAAAACAAACATGCCACAGACAGTAAACGTTGGTCAATTCATTACACAGCACTGATACTATCTAAATTACTGTCTGTCACACGCACAGTCAATGAAATCCACAAACTGCAGCAGTCATTTCAACATTCACCTTTAATACCACACTAATGCCAGGTTAAATAAAGCACATTTACAACACAGTGTAAAAGGAAACAAGAGTTCATAACAAAGTGTTCCAGAACAGTCAGATCATACAGACAGCAATGGCTAATACAGCTGACCTAAATATCATACCCATTCTCTTCCAGTCACACTGGCTTCATTCTGAAGAACAATGATCTGTGTTCTGTTCCTGGAGGTACTTGTGTATCTCCAGATATATGTAAAACATGTAAACCAGTAGCATGGTGTGTAAAGGTGAAAACAGAGAGCCATGTGTGTTTGCGGTTTATTGGGCCCGCCTGGACATTAACATTTCTCGGATGTTGTCCTCTGCGTCCTTCACACTGCGCTCCAGATACGTCTTCTTTTGCTGCAAAGAGAACAACTACAGCAGCTAACAATGATCAGTTAGAATGAATAAATTGTTAACTTATTTTCACTTAGAATATCAACAAAACGTAATTTGACCAGGAGAGCCCAGAGACGCTTTTGCATACATTTAAAATGTGGTGACAAATTTCAGGGGGACAATTTATCAAGAAAATACTATAAATAAATAGTTACAGTATATCATTTATTACTCAATATTCCAAAACACTTGAAATACTGAATATACATCTTGAAACTGAATAAAATTGCAGCATTTAATAATATGACATGTGATTTCAAACATTTAACGGCTAGAGTATACATGATCAGACTAACCCTAAACCTAATTCTAACCTTCACTGCAGCAACCAAAAAATGGTTTTGAAAGGTCAGGACCACTATGCCATACATGACGGAGGTCCTGACGAAAACAGGTTAGCCCTGTTTTTCTCTGGTTTTCTTACAAAGTGAAAATACTTCTGTCCTATATGAATATATGAATGCACCTTATGACAAATTTGTCAGTCACTCTTGTACCACCCTTAAATGAGTTTTAAATTTCAGATTAAAAATCTCTTTTAAATTCACACATATAAACATTCACCAAGTGATGAATCAGCAGTTGGAAGCCGAACCAATGAGCATTTACATGCACTTGGGTAATCACATAATGGGAAACTCCAGATCAACATGAGTCCGGCAGTAATCAGAGGTCTGCTTTGCAACCAACCAGCCAATAAACTCACAGAATAAGATGTAACATAAATAAAACATATATATCAAACGTCATGCTGCGGCTTTTTTTCTTAAACATCACTATTAGCAAAAAATACGATTATACACCATCCAGAAGATGAAGAATATTTAAATTCTTCATTTATTCAAGCATGTATTTGGTTTCAGCATCACTCCACAAGCGTTTTGTTGCCATCTTGTGGGAGCGTTAAACCCTGCAGGCTGTTTTCACACATGCACAGACTGAGAAAAGTGAAAGAAATCAGAGTAAGGGTATACGTGCACTGAAAAACCAGATTACCAAGCTAAAATCCAGCTCTCTTTATCAGATTTCTATATCAGATTGCTAAGCCTTAATCTGATCTAAGAAAACAGTATGCTGTTTCCGTAACCACTTGAATAACGAGATAACCACAGAAGTCTGACTACTTCTAATTATTAAGGCATGTAAATGCACTCAATGTGGTGTAAATCATTTCCTCTTTTCAGCTGAAGAATGAACAAATAGGAACTGATAGTTTTAGGTCTTCTGTGAAGGCAACCTAACTCATGAGGACAGAGGTGGAAAGTGTGGGGGGATGTGTCAGAATGTGATCATCCCACCTGTATACCTGACTAGGTGCTGAGTGTGTGGCTGAGGTACAGTGGTGTTGGGAAACAGGCTGCTACCTGAAACCTTCCAACAAACTTTTTATAAGAATTCACACACTAACACGTTGCAGGTCGTCTCTGTCTCGCAGGCACTTTGACCACATGTACTGCATCACTTACATCAACAAAACCAATTCCACAAGGCATGAGTAATATCTTTGACAAACATCTCTCTGGGCTACTGCTCTGCTTTACATGTATGGGAGCTGTGGGCCGATGCCAGTACCTGACACACTTACTGTGCATATCTCCCAATGCCAAAACGTAAACAGGGTGTGGGGTGATGGGGTGGTGGGTGTAAGGGTTCATAGTGGGCTGGTGATGGCAGTTGGTCAAAAAAGTCAGTAAAAAAAAAAAAAATAAAATAAAAATAAATAAATAAATAAAAGACTTACCAATATGTCATTAGCGATAAGTGATAAATACGTTGAGAACCTCAGGCTTAAATATTCTGCTTTTCTAGAGTTCAGTAAAGTTGTCAAATATTGGTTTGATTTATCAGTCAAATCTAAATGTCTGTCTGATGGCAATATTTTGTTAAGCAATTTTCTGCTGATACTGATACAATTCTGAAATTACTGTGCAACCCTATTTTAAACTGTAAACAGTTTGGTTTGCTCCTGAATCCTCACTATATATAACAGTCCTGTATTTGTTTAACGTGCTGGCAGTCATTAAGCTTAGTGTGTGCTTGCATTAGCCCACAAATTCAAGGTTGAGAGCTACACCCTTCTTATCCTTACTTGCTATAGTCAATATATCTATGCATACTTGTAGCAGGTTCACAGGAAATGAAACATAAATGTAAGCTTTTGTGGATGCACACAAAGAAATGGGTACATACTTGTAAATCTAAAACATTATTTACACCACAATGCAAAAAGCTTCATTATTCATTGTTTGCTGTTGCATGTAATGAGGAATCAAATTATGTGGATATGTTAAACAGCCAAGTTTCCTTGACACCAAACTCAAGGAACTTGTCTACTGCTGTGTCAACAGGGAAAAAAACAAAGGCTACACCAATTACGCCAAAAAGCCCAAGTCTTAACGTTATTGCTGAAATGTCATCAGATAAAGTGTTACAGCCATTGTTCATTGAAGGGAAGATTTAATTTTAGCACCTTGTTGATCCTGTTCACCAACAGAGCAACGTGTGTGTTTGTGTGTGTGTGTGTGTGAGAGAGAGAGACAGATGAAATGAAGTCAATGGAGTTCTTGTAGCTACATGCCAGTTTGTTTTGGAAAAAGAAGGTAGGTCATGACAAAAATTTTTTTCTGATTTATCAACAACTATTTGTTATTTGGAGTCACCTTCCAATACAGAGGGAAATATGCTCTCTGCAAGCTTGATCACACTTAAAACAACAACTGGTATCTCCCCATACCACACATTCCACCCTGTTATTACAGACAGGTTCCAAAAAGCTGCTCATCATTAAAAGGTCACTGCAAAAAGAGGGCACTTTTAAAACAACCAACTGGAGTACATCTGGTGGGTGGTTTCCTTACATTGTTAATAATAAAAAAACAATAATCACAGAACACTGTTTGATGCTATATAGCACCATTTTAAAAAGGTTCTTTAAAGAACTATATACAACAGGTTTTCCATCATGGGGACCACTTAACAATGCAAGTGTCCATTTATGCATTTCATTGATTCTTTGCCATAATTCTATGTATAACCATTACAACCATTACTAAAAAAAAAAACAGTTAAGGGTGCAGTTCCAGGTTAGACACAGTGCAAAGAGTTAGGTGTTGTTAATATTATTATAATTGATTTTTTACTCTGATCACCTGGTTCATAATTCCTCAAAATGGTCCAACAACAAAAAGTTTTGTTACGTTTTATCTCTGACCTTCCAAATGTCCTTGGATAAAAATCTGCTGTCGCTTGATCTTATTGACTATCACTGAACGCATGCTGTGCATCATAGGCTACAGCTTCATCTCCATTATAGCCTAACTGAACTTACTACATAAAATGTTTATGTGCTTTAATCACACATTAGAAAGTTAAATCAAGCGTGTTTGTTGCTGGGCTGACTCTTGAAATTGAGAGAAATACAGCTTAGCTAGCTAACTCAGTCTAGGGATGGGAATTTACTAGCTAATTTTGTAGTCAAGTCAAGCACAAAAACACAAAAAACAGCAATCATTTACTCAATTACATGTACAACTGTTTTATTTTACAAATCATCCTATTTTAACAACACAAAGATCTTTTAAGCAAACATAACCTACCAAAACAGTAATACAAACGTTTTTTTATAACTCTGCAAAAGCAGGCTGGAGCCAGTGGTCCTATCCTTTTTTTTATTTCAAGCCTTAAGAGGGTATGGATTTAATCAGTTTTCATTTTGCTTTTACTGGTTTCGGAATGTTATGTTGGTGTTGTACATGGAAGAATAAAAAGGCTGAAGTATCAGTTTTTCATTTTTAACAGGTACTGCTTTCAGTGTCCTGATTTTTTACAATTCAGTTTCTGAACCCTTCAAAGCTTCATACAGAACTAGAGCAAAGAACATAACGAAAGTCCCGGATTTCCGCTCAGGCCAGGGGTATCGCAACACTAGGTCTAAAGACGCATTTGATTCTAAATACTTCGCAAGTCAGGAGAAGAGAAAGCAGAATTAAAGAAGTGAAAGATGTGGTTCACGGAAAGCACAAAAACAAAGGCTGCAATATTACAGGAGTAATAGATGTCAGAAGTGATGTTCAAACAAGCAGGCCTATAATCTGCTTTCCAACTTGTGAGACGATTCACTGCAGTTTTTACTGGTCTCAGGCAACAAAGGCCACTGGCCCCAAATACACCAACAGATGATGCCAGCATCAAACAAACACTCCACCTGTTACTAAAGGCATATCACATGCAATGTAGAGTCACATATTAAATGACATATGGAGTTACATACTGAGTCACAGATAATTATGAACTCAGTTAATTACATATTGATTTACAGATAACAGACAAAGGTCGAAAGTTAATTACTGATTTTTTTTCTACGTCCAGATGTTGGGGTTTGACAGATTAATTAATATTATTTATGATATTACTACCAGAAAGCATGTCATACACTTGGTAAAGTTTGAATATACCTTGTAAAATCTGACAGTGATCTTAATCAGTGCAATTCGTTTTTCAGTTACTGAAGTACACTCAAAGAGTTCACTTCACTTTATTTAGTTTTCTATCTTTGGGTAAAAAAAAGTGGTTGAAGCAAAGGAAATAGTTAGACTTACCTTAAACACATACAGTACTGCATAATTCTCAGAAACCACCCTTCATTTATTTAATTTCAGGTTAAAATGGGCATATTTTTGAAGAGATTAGATATAAGATAATCCATTTTTATAAGAAATAGGAAAGTCAAAGGAAAATAAGTAAAAAAAAAAATAAAAAATAGGACTTTCCAAAACAGGAGTTTAAAAAATTATTATAAGAAAAAAAATGGGAATCTAAACAACTGTGCAAGACCTGTTTGACCACCAAAACTGTCACCATCTGATAAACAGCACTTAAAGGTTTCATCTTTGAGAGAGAGGAGAAAATCAAGCTCCACTCTTGCTTCAGATCTGAAATAAATCCACAGCTGTTTCTATCCTTTCATGGTGAGAAGACAACTCAAAGCTATGAGTTTAAACGGATGTGTAGATGTCAGAAACCTGTTAGTGATAAAAGAAAAGAGACAAAAAAAACATTTACAAATCAAGCTGCTAGTGTTCTCAGAACCAATGGAACCAGATCTCTGCAGCATTGAAAGAGTTTGGGATTACTTGTATAGTGAGAAGCAGAAAACACAACCTACTAAGACTGAACTTTGGAGGTAGGGTGGGGGTTATGGGGGGTGGGGGGTATCCCTGCAGATTTCTTACGAAAAACTGAGAGCAAGTCTCCTGAAAACAATGAAAGCTGACAAAGGGTGGACTCACTAAGTACTAAAAGAAGGAAAATGTCAAATATGTTTTCTGTTGTTCCACCTGATGCTGAAAAATAAATGACTTGTACTTAATGGTCATTCTGGCTGTAAATGAAATAAATTAAGGGTGGTCTCTGACTTTTGTACAGTAGTGTATTACATTCAACCAGCTCATTTTTATAGACTTTATTTAGCAGCCTGGCGTGCATCTAACAAGTTCTCAGAACTGACAGAGGGAGCAGGTTTTGATCATAATCTCTTTGATCTTAAACAGCCATCTTTGCTCATCACTGCCTATTAGCTAAAGCAGAAGTCAAGGGTTTGCAAAATCAGCTCAGTCACTGTCTGAGCCATTCTATCACCAAAAGAGAAAATCAAAGTAGAAAATATGAATTGAAATGTGAAACTAAAAACAAAGACAGCAAATTGATCTTCATGCAAAAGCAAAACCCTTTAAATTCATGCTAAAACTACAAATTAAGACATTCTAGCAGAAATAAAGACTCGACTAAGAAACGTTCCTCCTACAGACTGCAAAACAAGTGATCTTTTGACTGACAAGAATTCCATCTTTGTCCCTCTTCCACAGAAAGTGTGTATGCCTCTCTCCACAGTGAACGTCCTCATGGAGCTAAGAGGCAGCCTCTATCAACCAGCACCATTCAGAAAAAAATATTTTAGATAAAAAGAAAAATGCCTGAATAACATCATGTCATTCCATGAATGTGACATATCTAGAGCAGCCAGTGCTCCGCTCAGCCATTATTAATCAAACAACATTCAACCCAAGTCCAACATTTAAGTGGCCTAAATACATTCATCTAAACATTAAACTCTAAAGTGATCGAACTATTACACAATATGAGAAATGAAGGCACAAGGGTACGCTAATCAAAGTGAATGCAGTAATCCACTGTTACATACAGTGCCCTTCAAAATAACTGAACCACTGGTAAAGATAAGCAATAAAAAGGACTATTTAAGTATTTCTGTAATAATTTTGAGTTATGCTTTGAATCATTGTTCTGCTGAATAATGGCACTTGATGGAGCTGATGATGCCTTATACGCCGTCAGGATTCCTGGGGCTGTTAGAAGTGTATCAGCCTTATAACAACACAGATCCACTACCAAACTTCACAATGGGGTTTAGGCTCTTTCCTGCACGACGTTTCAACAAAACGTACCTAAATTTCTTGCCAAAAAGTTTTACTTTTGTCTTACTTTACTACAGAGTGAGCTCAAATCACAGTCTAAGAGGTGTTTTGAGAACTCCAGGTGTACATCGCTGCTGTTGGAACAAAACCTCGAATCTCCAAAATGGTAACTTTACAGAAGAAGGAAAAAACATACTTTACTTTTAATGTAAGTCAATGGAGCCAGACTTTTTTCCAAGTAATTTTGGGCCGTTTCCTTTGGACCATTCGTTGTGAAATTTACACAGAATGGAAAGGGCAACAGGTCATTTTGAATTATGTCAAAAAACTGAAAAACGGAGATACAAGGTTTTGTTCCGACATCAGCGATATATTTATGGTTTTACAACAGCAGAGTCTTTCTTCTGACAAGTCTTTGCTATAATCTTTTGGCACTGAGATGGCATCTAACTACTTATGGAGAATTGTTGACCCTACAGTGCAGCCAACTTCTGCAACTAAGAATGTTTGGGCTGCACGCCATTGCATATTTACACACCTGTGAAACAACAAGCCATGGATGACCACTGAAGATTTCCTAATGATACCTAAAGACTCCTAAAGAATTTGCAGAGGTGTGAGTAACAGTGCTAATAATTTTGTAGGGCACTGTAGGACAAGGTACTACTTTACAAGGTTAATGGGGATTCCCACTTGCCTAAACATGTTGCGCTGAGGAAACACTATCTTCCTTGGAGATAATGATACCTTATAAGGCTGACCTTCACAGAACAATGCAGAAGGAGGCACAAAGACTAGGCCTGTACTTCTCTCTCGGTGGCAGACTATCAGTGAGTCAGGCTGCAGAGCCTCTCATTGTTGCGGCCTCAATGGGCCCTCTTACAGGAGCAATAGCCGCCCATAGTGACTTCAGTCAGTGCGCAGATGACAGGGCAGATAGACTGCACAGATCTCGCTCTAAATGAACCTTTTGTTGTTGGCTCTTCCCCTGTTGAAGGCAGAGGAGTCCATTCTGAGAAGGCCTGAGCTACAGCGAATACCAACAGAATCACTCAGTGACTAACAGCTTTACTGGGTCAGTTAAAAGCAAATCTGAACCATCATCAACAGGAATATGACAGGTATACTCTCAGAGGGACATAGAGGCGAAATAGTAGCTTCATTCAAATGACAAAGAAAGTTCAGTTCCTTTCTTTTAGGTTAGTGTTACAATTAGGGGTGTATGATATATTGTATTTTGATTGTTATCGTGATATAAGTTTCCACAGTAAACACACTGTCATAAGATGTGATGACAGAATAAATTACATCACACATGAAGTACCAGCACAAACTGGTGGAAGCCTAATCAGTGGTCTTCTGTGATGAGACTGAACCCTGCTCTCCCACATGTGGGATGAGTCACAGTTTGATTTCACAAAACACAGATGTGCACAGCTCAGTTAGACTGCTATTTAAACAGCAAAAAAAAGCCTGTACCTTCATCACATCCAGTCAGAGGCACATTATTTTAACAATAATTTACACTTCTCATATAGTCATGTTCGACAGCTTTCTTGAACATTGCATGTTAATATCATACAACCCTGGTTACAGTTAACTAACGTAATATTACATAATACACAACAAAATAAAAAGGAGGTCCTGGCTTATAGAGGGCCAGACACGAGAATAAGCCAATAATCAAAATGTGTCTAACTGCGTACATTTCTCTTTCATTTTTACTGTCAAAACTGGTATGAGGTCTTAAAAGAAGTTTGTAATTAAGTCATTCTCAATGCCAGTCTTAAGAGACTCCTGAAAAGCACAGCTTTGTGCTTTCCCTGCCTTTACAGCTGATTCTACTCATGAAGTGTTGGATCAGAAACAGACTACTAGAACATGGTCCAAAGTTCAAGAAATCCAGGTCTGGACAAAAATAATGTGCCATACCTAATAGTCCCAAAAATGTAATCATCAATCAAATGAATCTTACTGCTCATAATTCATTCTAATAATCAAATGGTACCTATGTTTATATTCAATTGCTTAGGGGGGTTAATTAGGATTAATTAATTAACAGCTAAAAAAATAGTGTCAGATCCTCAGTTTAAACAAAAGCAGGTTGTTACATAGGGTATGTTTAATATGGTTTTGCACTGTTTACTTCATATACATACTTCGACCTGGCCACTCTTATCAGTCCTATGTTGTACAGTCCATGCAAGGAACACCTTTGAATATCTTTTGAATCAGCTTTTAGAACCATAACTGTTTTATAACTGATAGTTTGATGGGTTGTGTCTTATTTTAGGGTTGTCAGATCATGATTGAGGGCTAAAGACAGACAGTTATTGCTCAAAAGAATTACCAAAATTTGCATCCCTATCACTCAATATTGTTATATGAACCTGACTGAATCACTGAGAAACATCTAACAACACCGGCAGGGCAGAGGTTTTAAAATAACTCAGATAAAATGAAAACCACTTTAGCGTTTCAGCAAAGGGCCAGAAAAAGATCCTCTGGATGAAAAGCAATGCATGCGTGCATCCACATCCAAATAAACCAGAAGCATAATGCCAAGCAGAATGCAGAGCTCTTCGCTGGATTCCTAAAAAGAGGACACAAAGATGTTATCTGTGCCACAATGAACTTCAAACATGTGCCACAGAGACACTGAATACTCAGCTAAAGGGACAGAGTGTGTGAGAGCACCTATCCAGTGTCAAAGAGGAGCAATAAGCATCAAAGTGCCTTGTAGGGACATTTGTCCCCAGGCTCACAGGATGACACCCAAGCCTTGCAACTAATCTTGCAGCCCATCTCCCACCCTCTGCCATCGAGTATTAATAACAGCCATCTCTCAATCTTTCCTTGTGAAAAACAGCAAACAATGACCTCTCCAGGATGAAGGAGGGGAGCTGCCAGACCATTAGGAGCCCTGTCATCAAACTCAGCTCCTCCTATACAGTGGGCCAAGAGCCCACCTACATCCCGAGCCAATAATGAGCTCAGAACAAAATAAGCAGCAAGTTTTTATCATCACTCACACATGGCACTCACGAGGACATCTGAGGGGGCCAGTGTGCTGCTGGGATGCTGATGACATCATGTTACCCTCATAAATCACATCTCTGGAAGGAGAAGTGAGTGCAGGAGCCACCAGAGCCATGAGCTCATGCACTCCGGTGTGGTCTAAATACAGTACCCAGAGTGTCTCAGCTGAAAAAACGTCAACTATGTCATCTCGCTGTACACACGATTTAAAA
Organism: Colossoma macropomum; assembly: GCF_904425465.1. NCBI lineage: Eukaryota > Metazoa > Chordata > Actinopteri > Characiformes > Serrasalmidae > Colossoma > Colossoma macropomum. Next base: position 18,472,917 of record NW_023494800.1, read on the forward strand.
AAGAAAACGGCGTCTCAAACAGCAGTGTGACTCAGGGGTCAAGTTAAGGAACCATCTCAGTTTGCATTAAAGCTTGTTTTAACTGAAACAGTCTGCAAGTCAGCCTCTTCTGACAATAAGCAAACCCCATCATTATATCAGCACGTGCCTAAACCCTGAATGAACAGAGAGCGATTATGGTCTGTTCCGACTGTGGTCCCATGCCTAAGCAGTTGCTGCCTCGGTAGCTATGGGTTACATAGTCAACAGAGGTGGGCACTAAAGACAAGAAAAGAAAATGTCATTATTGTGACAAAGCACTGTGTGCTGTGAGGGCGACCTGACTCACGTGTCCTCATCCCTGAGGGAAGCCCTTAGCTGCATTCCATGCCTGCCATCGTGCACTCAATCAGCAGGGTGTCATCGCCCAGCCTGGGATAACACCCAAACAGCCTGCGACAGCACAGCCACACTCACCAGTCCAGTCCAGACATGCACCACCACATTTGAGCCAAAGTGTGCACACACACAAAACTCCAACGTTGTACATCCGCCATGTTGGCACACTGACGTACAATTAACAAAATGCCCACGTCTAATACACACCACCCACCCCTTCAGTTTAAAACTGTTAACAGATCCACACTACAGGATGGAACAGCTACTGTATTTTATTGTGCAGTTTTGTCACTTTGCAAGGGAGAATAGAGCATACAAAATTATATCCAGGGGCACTCAAACTTATTGTCTTGGGGGGCCAAAGTGCAATGTTTGAGGTGGACTGAGGGCCAAATAGTCAAAATAACACACAAATAAAGAAGGTATTTGGATTTCAAATTGAGTTTTTAAATTGTATTTTTGCAACATTACACCATACACTGATGAACCAAAACTGTACGACCACTCACAAATGAAGCGAATAATGTTGACTATCTCAAAATACATGCATGTCAGGGTCTGGCATATTTTAGATAGTAAGTGAAAAGTTGGATCTCGTAGTCAACATGTTGGATGCTGGAGAAATGGCTAGCTATGAAGACCTGAGTGTCTTTGACAAGGTCCAAATCATTACGACCAGACAACTGGTGGGAGCTCGTGGGGATCTCCCAGTCAGCACTGGTGAGTACCTATCAACAGTGGCCCAAAGAGGGACAAACCACAAACCAGTAACGGGGTGTTTGGCACAGAAGGTTCATCAATGTGCGAGGGCAACAAATGCTATCTCATCTGGTCTGAAGTAAAAGAAGGGCTACCGTGTCTCCGAAATTTTTAACGATGGTTATGAGAGGAATGTATCAAACATTGCATGACACTCTGCTGAGTATGGAGCTGCGGGCTGCAGATCAGTCAGTGTTAACCCTTGCTACTGTTCAAATCACCTACAATGGGCACAAAAATCAGAACTAGATATTTGCGCACAGGTCACCTGGTCCCATTGTCTGTCACATCAAGCGGATGGCCATGTAGGTGTGTTGGACACGTGCCACCTAATCAAAAAACATTGTTGCGAACCAGGTACAACCTTTCATGGCTTTATGGTAACAGTTGTGAAGTGATAGGTAAACTAGTCTGCTGAACAATGGTGGCGGACACTAAAGCTGTGCTAGCTCACGTTTGCACGTCACTTCTTAAAAAGGTCCAATTTTCAATCCACATATACAAATACGTACTGTGTGGGGTGATGTCTTCCCATGGCCGTCAAGCCTATAATGAGTCAACCTACGGCTGAGGAGTTACTGACCTCCTTCAGACCAAATGGTTCAGAAATGTGTCACATGGGAACTTTATTGGTGTCATAATAATCCTAGCACTACTTTAGTTCCACTAGTGTTGTATTACTCTGCCATTATGCCAGCTGGAACAATATCCATGTGTATAATACTCGCGCACATAATGAGTGCACATAATGACATAAATTTCATTAGTCTACCTCAAGGTATAGCATATGGAAATATCACTTGCAATCAAGCATGCACATGCAAACTCAGTGTTAAGTCTTTTTTATCCTTATTTTCTAACTGACGAATGTTTTTGTTTGTGGATAAAAATGTCCTTATAATGAATTTAATATACACAGTGTTGTATATCAACATTAGAACACTTCAATAATTAAGATACACTGCAGGCACTGGATTCTCATTTCAAGAATCAATACTGGAAATGGAAATATGCCATCCAGATCAAATACAGCAGCACAAAAAGCAAATATTTGCACAAATGTGCATACTGAGCTCTGACACTCGCAGCTCCAGACTATGAGCTGGAGGGAGATGATGAAACTGCTGTTTTATGACCCATCCCACCCAGACAGACAAATGGATGGCGAATTGGGCAACTGCACTGTGTCTCATATCCTGTACAGATCTGTAATGACCCATGCCAACTACACACAGTTTCAGAAAGAGTATGAGTAAAGTAGCGACATATGTGATGGTCTTTTTCACATAATGTCACTCATGATAAAAGACACAGGTGTAGGTGTTTGACAACCATAAAACACTTAGAAGTTTATACAACACAGCAGATATCATGTCTATTACCAGAAGAATGAATTAATGATGTAAGAGAAAGCTTATCATGAAAACGCTTTCAACAAATAACCATCCCTGATATACGACACAAAATCATCACTCAAGTATCCCTTATGACAAAGAAAACAAGTACCATCATAGTGGCATGGACATTCAGAATAATTTGCGACGCAATGTCTAAAACGGAAGACGTATCATCAGAGTTTAACATAACATATGAAACTTTTCATTTATTTACGCACTTGTGGGTCTGTAGAATGGGGCAATAGTCAATATTCTAATAATAAAACTTCCTGCATTCCAGAGGATAAGGAAATACACATTTCATTTCATTTGAATTTCCAAGCTTGTGTGATTCATCTTTATATAGTTCCCCTCTCCCCATGCTTAACAAGCTACAACTCGTCATTGACGTAACCAAACACTTGGATCTAGGTTTTAAAACATCAAGCCAAATCACTCAAGAGAAACAGAGCAGCCATACACAAAAAGCAAATATTCAGTGACAGAAGGACAAAGTGAAGTTCAAAGCCAGCTGCACCATTCCGTTGCCATATCAGGCTAAACAAAGCATGGACTGGTCCAAACCTGAGGTCAGCATAAAAAGCTACTGTTTGCGAAAGAACTCACATATTGTTTTTAAGGTAAACAACCTTGTCATTAATATCAAAGACCAGAAACATACCTGACGTAGTGAATTACATAATGGAACAACTAAAAAGTGTGCAGTCTGAGTCATTAGTCATCAGCTGGCAGTTTTCATTAGACCATAATAACGATAATAACAAAGTTTACCCAGCATTCATATGGGGCCAACAAAACTGTTTCAGGGTTGAGACTGACATCATAATATTACATTATGATTGTATTGACAATTAAAAATACTGCAGATATTTCTGCCACGATTACAGTGGTAAACTAATAGCACAGCATTTGGAATACTAGCAGGGATTACTAAAATTCTCAACTACAAATCCACTATGCCCTCTATAAACAAAACCTCTTATTTTAACTGAGTTATGCAGGGCTAGACAGCCACATTTCTCTTAAATTATTAACACTAACATCAACAACACCCACACTCTATTTGTCACGGTTGAAAAACTTACAAACCCTCCAAAACAAGACAGCCCCAGAATTCCTTTCCACAGAGACATGTAATGAATTTAATGCTTTTTAGTGAACAAATCTATTAGACTGACCATCAACACACAGTCAAATAACATAATAATGATAATGATAAAATATGCCGTCTCTATGACCACATAATAACCTGATTAATGTCACAATTAAATACAGTTGACCAAAAAACTCCAGAAGAAACAGTTCAGCATCTTAAATCATGGACATGTCTCGACATACTGTCGTCTGACTTTTTTTTAAAACTATTTTTAACTGATTTGCAGCAAATAGTTGAGGGTTCACTGCCATCAGGCATTTGCCCAGTCACTAAAAACAGCTGCCATTAAGCCACTCTTGAAAAAGAGATGCTTCTGTGATAAACAACTACAGACCTGTCTTGAACCTGTCTCCTTTTATAGCTAAATTATTGAGAAAGTTGTTTTCAATCACCTCAGCATTTTTTTTTAAATCAAGTGGTTACATTTCAATCAGGCTTCTGACCTCACCACAGTACTGAAACTGCTCTTATAAAAGTGTTGATTGTCTGAATAATGACTCAGGTAAAACATCTGTTTTGGTTTCACTAGATCTCAGTGCTGCATTTGACACTGTAGATCTCAGAATACCGCTGGACAAGTTGGAAAATTGATCAGTCACTCATTACAAAACTGACTCTCTGTGTGCTTTCCTTTCTTTGCCGAGTTGAACAGCTGCCCATCCTGTGCGTCTGATGCTGTTGCCTCTCCAGCCTTAATCAGGTGCCCACTGCTCGCCAGCCTTCTGGACCGACTTGACCACCATTGAGCTTCATGCTGTACAACATTTACATTTACATTTACATCATTTAGCAGACGCTCTTATCCAGAGCGACTTACAAAACTGTAAACGCTGTGCAAACCTCACCGTCATGAACTGAACCTCCCGATGCTGCTGCAGCATAAACTAAAACTAATCAAATTAACCACTGCTTCACCTGTTTTCCCCGTTTTGTAATACTTCATACTAACAATGATCGCTATCTGGTGTCGACCAGAGGAGGATGGGTTCCCCTTCTGAGTCTTGGTTTCTCTCAAGGTTTCTTCCTCCTGCTCTTAGGGAGTTTTTCCTTGTCACTGTCGCCACTGGCTTGCTCATGGGGGCATGGACCCGGATTTTTTTTCTGTAATGCTGATTTTTCTGTAAAGCTGCTTTGTGACAACACCTGTTGTACAAAGCGCTATATAAATAAACTTTGCTTGCTTGCTCTCACTAGATGACTACAGCCCAATAAACTGTGTCAATGTTTGGAGCATATAAATCACTCGATGAGTCAAAATTTACTTCAACTGCATACAGACAAAACAGAGATTATTGTGTTAGGCAAAAAAGCGGAGAGAATTAGTATTAGTGAACACCTTGATTCTGAGGCTCTAAAAACCATTAATTGGTCCATTAAGCAGGCCTACAGTGCTGGATCTTAAAGAAGGATTTGGGTATACAGAGACAGACAATCCATGATGTACAATGGTGCTAATCCATTTAATGCTTTAAAAACCAGGAGCAGTACTTTACAATTTATCCTAAAAGAGCCTGGAAGCCACTGTAATGATGCCAGAAATGGTGTGATATGTTCACTCTTGCGTGTTCCTGTTAACACCCTATCTGCAGCACTCTGAACGAGCTGAAGTTTTTAGCGAACCAGTACACAGTGAGTTACAGCAGGCAAGTCATGAGAAAACAGAAGTATGCATCAATTTCTCATCATGCAAACTAATATAACAACAGTCTAACTTAAGCAGTGTGAAGAGGGTGAAAGAAGGCAGATTGAGTTACACAGATGACGTGTCAAATGTGATGTTTCTATACATGCTTCAGTATATTTGCGATAACACTGCACAGAAATACGGTTCAACATTTCCTGAATCTGTAGAGTGGTCCTTTCAATTCCATTTTATTGCAAGATCATACATGACTCACATCTGATGTCATGAAGCTTGAAAAGGGGTTGAAAAATATGATGTCTGCCTCTCACCATGTGTAACTGGTGGATTCATATGTCCATCTAAATTTTGTGTGAAGCTGACCAATGGACATTTGGGTAAGCCCTTCATTCTTCAATCAGTCGACATCAGAGACATGTGAATTAGTGTGCAAAGAGTTTACAGCTGCTGAAGTTGCTGAAGTGGTTTTGGTGACAAAGATAACAGAGCATTTTTGTTATGAAATATATGGGTCTTATGTTTTATGCAGGTGCCTTTAAAGATCAATTTAAGAAGATATGAAAAAGTGGAGAAAACGCCCTTAGACCCCAGAGGGTTAACTTGTGTGGCTAGATTTCCTGATTTTCTCAGAATTTTCTCTCCATTAGCATTGGTATCAACAATAATTTCTGTTTAGTCTTCATTAAGTTTAAGGAAATTTTTGTTTATCCAGTTAACGATATTGGCTACACAGTCACTCAGAGTGTTCAGGGCAGCAGTGCTATTTTGCCAAACAAATATGTAAATCTGGGTGATGTCTGCGGAATTGATGTCGTATTTATTAATAATTTGACCACTAGCAACATACGTAGGGAGAAGAGAAGAGGACCAAGAATTGACCTCTGTGGAACACCATGAGGAATTAAACAAAAGAGACCTTCTTAACAAAAGGTAAAGCTGCTGACACAATGAGGTTAAGCAATCCAGAGCAAAACACAGCAACTACAATGTCAAGCAAGTTTTGAAACAGTTTCCAAATACCTATAGTTTCAACCATAAGACCAGTGGTGGTGAACTCAGGGCCTGCATGGCCGGATTCCTGCAGTTTGGTGATTTTCCTGCTCAAACACTAGGTTTTCACTGATGTGTGAACTGTAAACACACTCCACCCCTCTGTGTCCCTCCTTCCCCACATTAGACCCTTAAAGACAATCATATTCCATTGCACTTGATCTCCACTATGTAAATCTGTGACAGGTTCCTTTGTCTGTGGTTGGGACAAAAAGTCTGCCCGCCAACTGAGGTCAATAATATTCTAGTTCTTGACAGTAATTCAAACTGATAGTAATACCGAAAGTGTGACCTCACTGTCATTCCGCATAAGCCCCTCCATAAGGTCACACCACCACCTTCACAAAGAAACTATCATAGTTCTGGAATTTCCACCAGACCCTTTGTGGTGAGGTTATGTAGGCGACACGAAATACAATGTGGTTATGTTTTTAATACATATAAAATATATATACTTTTTAAATATAATAACAGTTTGCAAGGGAATGATATTGCCAGTGCTACATAACTATATATATTTATAGACACCATAGCTTATAGAACTAACTGTGCTAAATTTTAGATCAACATAAAATAGGAACGTGTGAAGTGTGCAAGCATAGAGACGGCTAAGCAAACCGAGTAAGCTTGTCCATCTCCTGATAGTCCTATGGAATTTGAAATAGTCATAGGTCTCTCTTTTGGCCCCTCTTTCACAAGAGCACTAAGTGTGAACTGTAAAGTCATGAATAAGAAACATAACATACATGAGCAGAAAAAATTTGAGAAAAGAGTGTGACCAGGAGTGCAAGTGTTTGGAATTTCAGAAAAAGTAGGCAGTGCAACCGAAAAACTCTGCTTTTGGGAAAAGAAATGCCAAATAATAATAATAATGATTAAAAAAAAAACAAAAAAAAAACAGAATCCAACCCACAAGTCATTTGTCTACATGCAGTACTTACATATAGGGGTGCACAATATATCAGCAGCTGACATATTGTTGCCTATAAATAAATCAAATTTAATTAATTACTGGTCTGGAGAAAAGTAAAAGTCTCCCTTTATCCACACCCAGCTTTCATCGAGTGAAAATGCTTAGCTAGCTCAGAGACCCTCTCTAATACTGGGTTTCACTCAGTGCAGAGAGACAGACAGCATAGTGGATAACACCACTGCCTCACACATGGAAAACTGGTTTTAATTATCCATCTATGCAGACCTTGGGCAAGTGCTTTGGACTGCTTTATCCATAAGAGTCCCTGTGTAGGACGTCTACTATTACTTTTATCTATCATTCAAAGTCAAAGCTGCAGATAAAACTTTCTTTTAAACACATAAATGTCCATAATAATCATCATGCCTAATTTGGCTACGTCATAGCTGTGTAAATTTAATTCATACTTTAAAATATTTAACCTGTCTACCAACATCATTCAAGAACAGTATTAACAGCATTGTTTCATTCGGCAATGCCCATTTAATCTTGGTTTAAATGGCATCAGCATGTAGAGCCTGAGCTTTCTTTTTGCTCACATTTTCCATCACTTTGTAAAAGATAAACAAAACTCCTTTATCGCTATATGTACTGTGCCTTTTTTTAGGCCTAGTAATCGCACAAACTCATTCAGAGTACTATGCAGAACAGTAAATGCTGATTACTGGCTGGGTTTTTCAGAGTGAAGACTTATGTACACTTCCTGCTTATTGAAAAAGGTGGTTTGACACAAACTACATAAAAATCAGAGCTTTGACAAATTTGATCTTGTTCTTCACATGTCAAATATTTGCAACAAAAGTGGTAATGGAGAAAAGAAGATTAAATGGCCGAAACTGAAATGTTTTTGGCCTTAAAGGGTAACTAGGCAACACCTTGTTGAACAACACAGTGCTAGAAACGTAAATGTGTTGTGGTGGCAGCACAATGGTTTAAATATCAGCCTCTCCCCCACTCAAAGTCATTTTTAATGCATTTTTAGACAATTGTATGTTGTATTTTTCAATCACTGCATTCTTCTGTCTAGGTTGTACAGCACAATATAAATAACAGGAAATTCAATTTTGAAAAGAATTACAAATTCTAAAAGATTAAAGATTTCAAAAGAAACTGAATCATGATCTTTTGTAATGAATGAACAGTATCAGATACAAACAAGCCTACTGATTTGGCCTATCATAACCTATACACAATTTATTTTATACTTTTTTTTATTACATTTATCAACCTACAAAGATCTCAGTTAATGGCCGCACAATGAAAAAAATCATTTTGTTCAACAAACAATGCTCCTCAACAAAATTTTTCCTTTACACTTCCTAATGTATGCACACTCCTTTAGGAAACAATTTGTTGATGTGTACACTAACAGTGATTGCTAAACTGGAAGTGTGCTCAAGCTATATAGAATTTACATGACTATCTCAAAACAAACTATTCAAGTCTTCTGTCCATTACAGAGTGCTGTAATTAATCTGTAGCATATTGAATGCTAGCCTGGCAGCACAATATGTTACCTAGCTTACAGGACCCCAATAATTTTATTTATAGTAGCTTCCACAGTTTCAGGAAGATCTTTAAATAGCAACAAGATTTTTTTGGAATCGCCGAAACTGTATTCAACTGTCTGTGCAGGTAACAAAGATGACTAACAAGTAAAGAGAAAACTCTGTGTGTCTCACGGATCTTTAAACAAACTTAACCACAGAAAGTTTTCAGTATTGCACAAAGCTAATTCCTTCTGATTTCCTCAAATGATTATTACAGGCACAATTACAACCAACAGGTTCCAGTTATTTTTTTTTTTATGAAACTAATTTAAGAGGTATTTACAGGAAGCTGATCTTAAATTAGGATGTGGTCTTATAAAAGAGTATGGCTGAGACCTCTGATATTAGGGGAAAATGACAAGACATGATAAAACCCATGTTTCTCCCACTTGTCAGCAAGTAAGTGCAAGCAACCAATTATATGCGGATCCTGTTTATTTAAGATGCAGCAGATAACTAAAAAGTGTTTAAATGAGACACAGCTTTATAACATTTGAGATACTAGTCAGAGATACCATGTGTATGTGCAAGTGAGAGAGAGCGAGAAAGGATGTGTCAGAGAAAGCAAGAAAGAGAGATTGTTCACCTCGAGCTCCTTGATCTTGTCATCTGCTGTCTTCTGCTTTTCCAACAGCTGATTATTTATCTCATCTTTTGACTGCAAGATAAACCTGCAAAATTGGGGAGAGTGAGATTTGAGGTATGGAGAGAGCTAATTTTGTACAGCTTTAAAAAAAATGTGCAGGGTGCCTTCAGTACCAATATGTGAAACACTATACAGTGGCCCCCAAAATGTATTTAGACATTTAACACAAATGTATTAAGTTAATCATGTTAGAATTATAAAGAACTGCATTAAAGTTTACCAATGGTTAAATAGTTAAAACGTCCAAATACTTTAAGGGGCTACTGTACGTTCAAGATACTTGCTCATGCATAGCTTCTTCTGAAATCAACATTTCTGAAGAACATTAATAGGGAGTCTGTCCCTCGTGCTGCAGTAACAGCCTCTATTCTTCTGGGAAAGCAACACTACGTTTTGGGACACTGCTGTAAGGATTTGATTGCATTCAGCCAGAAAAGCATTAGTGAGGTAAGGGGCTAATGTTGGATGATTAGTTTTGGATCACAAACGCCCACTCTAACTCAACCCAAAGGTATTGGATGGTGGTCTATCACTACAGAGAACGCAGTTCTACTGCTCCACAGCCCAGTGCTGGGGGGCTTTATACTCCTCTGGCCAACGCTTGGCGTTGGGCATGGTGACATTGGGCAATTCAATTGGCCATGTTTTTCAAAAGCGATTATACACAATTTAACATCTCTCTCAGCAATAGGATCACCTTCAGCACAGCTTAAAGTAGATGAATTCACTAGAGGGTGGTCTGATTTATTTTGGACATCCAGTGTATGACAGTATCCCATAATCCCCATAAGGGTCTAATCCAAAGGCAACTGCACTTTCTGAGACACGTACATGCGTCCTACTCCTTCATACATCCGAGTACTGTCAGGCAGCGATGTTATCTCTACATGAGTCAGATTGGCGTGTTTCTTCATGCGACTCAGCTGCTCGATCTGCAGGTCTGCGAGCTTCACCTTCTGCTGTGTATCAATCATTTTGGCTTGCAATTCGGCAAAGGCCTGGGGCACAAACACATATTTCAGTTAAGCGTTAAACTGAACTGGTAAAGTATACTGAAGTGTAAAATGTTAAAGGGCCCATATGATATTTTTTCCTTGTATTTCATACTTGTTTTCACATATCATGGTGAGATCCATTTAAAACATCCATGTGGGTTTATGTACCAACAAAATAATTAACTAATACATGACAGTTTTCAAACCTCCCTTAGTATTAAATTAGTATTAGTATTATCCCTTAGTATAAAACAGGCTGTATGTAACTGTGCTGGTTTGCATAACGTCATAAACAGATTTAATTCAAAATGGGCCGTTTTTGCAGCTTAGTTTCCATATACAAACCATACAGACTACAAATGTAACGCAACATAACAACCTCAAAACTTAATAAGCATTCACAACATAGGCTGAATTTCAGATGGCTCTCTGTCCCCTATGTAGTGCACTTTGTAGGATGAAACCAAAGAAAAACAATACATTAAATGTCTATTAGAAGACCATTTATATTCAGCTAAAGCTGCAAAACTCCCTATCTAACATTTAGTGCACTACTTGAGTGCAGAAGCCATAGTTCCAAGACTTAAGCAGTGCACGTAACAGGGAGTGGTGAGCCATTAGAGATTCAGCCCTAGTCTGTTACAGTCTATCAGCAGCTAACTTTAGCTACTAACTTGCGTGGACCAACATGCAGGTTAGAAGCTAGATAGTTGCCAAATGAGTAATTAGCACAGAAAACCTATAAATAAATGAATATATCACATACATTAGCTCTACGTTATCTAACACTGCCAGCTAGCTAGGTAGTTTCTTGACAATAGCTAGCAATGCTCAACTCAAACCGAGTGGCTTTTCTTTACAGTAGCAGGCCTACATCAACCAAGGACCCTAATTCAGAACGTGTCCTCTTCTTTAGCTACCTCGGCCACCCACCATGGTGCTCAAAATGTATAAATATATGCTATAACACTTATATGCCACGCTTTACCTTCTTTAGTTCTAGGTCTACGGGGGCTGCCATGTTGCTGAAGGCAGATTGAGTGTCTGCGCATGCGTGCTCAAGACTCCCTGCTCAAGAGTTGCCATGTTGACGAGGAAGCAAATGTTTGAGGGGAGAAATGAGGCGTCATTCTGTGTTTTACATGTGATCGTATAATGATTTACAGTAAGGTATCTGAAACGTAACTGTTCTATAATTGTAGTTGGGAGGATTCCGTTTTCACAACCTCGACGTCTTAACCTGCCGTGTTTATGTATGTTTCTGGACATTTCTGGCAACCCAAGTTTTCCTAAGCCAGCATTAAGTATGCGGGTTGTGTTCCTGCTTCAAGCAATACTAACACATTAAAGATTGTCAAATTGTTCTCTTTTTAAAGTTTTTATTTGATTAATTTTGGTCTGTTGTTTGAACCCTCAGCAGTATTTTTTGTTTCGTTTTTCTCTGTTGTTATTGGACGTTTTAATATGCATTTCCTTATATATGTGTACAACCCCATTTCCAAAAAAGTTGGGAGGCTGTGCAGAATGTAAATAAAAATAGTATGCAATGATATGTAAATCATGTGAACCATATTTTTAAAGGAAAATACTAAAAAGACAACATATTAAATGTTGAAACAGATAAATTTTATTGTTTTTTTTTTTTTAATATATGCCCATTTTGAATTTAATGCCAATAACACGTTCCAAAAAAGTTGGGACAGGGGCATGTTTACCACCTCTTGCATGTGTTTCATCACCTCTTCTTTTAACAACACTCTGTAAACTTTTAGGAACTGAGGAGACTGACTGCTGTAGTTTTGAAAGTGAAATGTTTTCCCGTTCTTGCCGAACATAGGATTTCAGCTTCTCAACAGTTCTGGACCTCTTATGTTGTATTTTTCATTTCATAATGTGACAAATGTTATCAGTGGGTGACAGTCTGGACTGCAGGCAGGCAGACAGTGTATATGATTTCCAAAAAGAATTTCAAATGTTGATTCCTCGGACCACAGGACACTTTTGCACTTTCGCTCAGTCCATCTTAAATGAGCTTGGGCCCAAAGAAGGTGGCAGCGTTTCTGGATCCTGTTTATATATGTTTTTTTCTTTGCATTTTAGAGTTTTAACTTGCATTTGTGGATACAGTGACAAACTGTTTTCATAGACTGTGTTTTTCATAAGTGTTTCTGAGTCCGTGCAGCGATTTCCACTACAGAATCATGTCTGTTGTTAATGCAGTGCTGATTGAGGGCCCAAAGATCACAGCCAGCAAATACTGGTTTTTGGCCTTGTCCCTTGCATACAGAGATTTCTCCAGATTCTCGTAATCTTCTAATGTTATTACGTACCATAGATGATGAAATCCCCAAGTTCTTTGCTATTTTACATTAAGAAACATTCTTCTTGAATTGTTGCACTATTCGTCTTTCACAGAGTGGTGAACCCCTCCTCATCTTTACTTCTGAAAGACTCAGCCTCTCTGGGATGCTCTTTTATACCCGGTCATGTTACTGACCTGTTGCCAATCGACACCAGGCGTTTTTTTTAGCATTACACTACTTTACCAGCCTTTTGTTGCCACTAACTTTTTTGGAACATGTTGTTGGCATCAAATTCAAAATGGGCATATATTTTTCAAAAAACAATAAAATGTCACAGCATAAGCTGTGTATGGTTATGCACTGTTTGGGAAAAAAATGCAGGTAGATGCGGGAGTTACCTGTTTGGTTAAGTGCATTCCTTTTAAACCAGACAATCGTCAGCCTGTGTACGTGTTTACTTTTTGATAAAAGTTATTTGATAAAGCAGTGTTACAACAGTGCTGTAGGTGGGCGTTTCTCAAAATGTACGTGTAGGAGGCTAGATCATGATATGCAGGATTTCTCTGCATGTAGACTGAACGTGTATGGCTGTGACAAGCTATTTTAGCTTTAATCCACTGCTTTTCTAATACCAGAAATTCAGAAAATCTGATATTTGATATAAGAAAGTGAAATCTGACATGCTGAACCTAAAAAGTCAAAATTAAGCCTAAAGTTAACATTAAACATTTACTTATAGAAATTACATTTTGGATGGTCTCCTATAGACAATCTACAGACACTTCAATTAATAACAACATTTCTGGTGATAGTTGATTATCATTATTATATAGATTATTACGGTTAGGGTTAGGTTTAGGAGTAGGTGTAGATTTTGCCTTGAGGTTAGGGTTAGTGTTAGGTTTAGTATCAAGGATAGATTTGATAGAATCTTTCACACTCAACTTTAAGTTCAGTTGCATTTAATAGATATTTAGTTGAATGTTATTTAAAGATATACTGAGCATCTACAAAGAATCTACTGTGGACCATCCAAATAAAGTGTTACCCTCAGTTCTGACCATGAATTTGTGGCTTTTCCCAACTCATTTTAAAGGGAGCAACATTTTTAATAGCATAAATTCAATTAAAAATTCATTTTTCTAAACTGAGCTGTTATGTTCAAATTCAGTTCTTGCATAAAAGGATGGAAGGTTTTACTTTTACTTGTGAGAACTACATTTGATTGTTTTTGAATATAAATTACACAATGTGAATCTGAATAAACGTTTGTGGTGCAGTACTTGTTGACATTTGTTAACTGTAAAACTGATGTCTAGCACTACCGTGGGAAATTCTGGACAAATACTGATTTCATTGTCAAATGACAAATGTTGGTCACGGAGGTAATGATAATAATAAGGTAATTATAGTGTAACAAATTGTGGGTGTGGCTTATTGAACGCAGGCCCACCCAGTTAAAGCGAGATTACTCTGACCCACTCAGGTCTCTGTTCATAAAAAAAAGCGAACAGTCCAACTTCCTCATTATAAAAGAAAAACAAAGTTATTTTTCATCTACCTAGCTAGTTTTGGTTATATTGGCAGAGTGAAATAAACATCCGTGTTGTTTTATTTTATAAAAATGCATGTGGACAACAGCATTATAAAGAGAAAACGCATACTACAATACTAAACAATATAGTCAAAACAATTCACTACCATTAGTACTAGTACTGATTAGTATATTGATACTATACCAGGTGGTAGTCAGTGACAGTAGTAGAGAAGACTGTAGAAGAACCTGTTAAGAAAGCTGCTGAGGCAGCACCACAGATTCACTAACCAGGTGGGTTTAGCCCTCTGAGAGCTGATGTATCAGGACCAGCAACTCATCTCACTGCTGGACCCCTGCAGTCCTGTGATAGGCTCGCCATTAATGAGTCTGTCTGAGTTATAAAAGTCCTTTTCACACAAATTAGTCACGGCTCTTTCAAATATCAGATGCTGCTTATGGAACTGGTGCTGCTGGCTTTCATACTTAAGGTTATGTTGACCTCAGTGTTTAACACATTTTAACTTTGAAAGTCTTTCATTTTATTCAATATACTTGAAACCAAAGCAATGTTTCATTTAAGTCTTTTTCCAAAAGTATCCACAAAATAAACTAATACCGCCAAAATAAACCCACAAAGTTTTTCATTTTTTTTCACAGTATGTGTATAAATAAATCTGTTGAGATGAATTAGGGGTATCCTACACTGAAAAAACAATAATGCTAACTTAATTAAAATTCATACATCAGTTCTACATGAATACCCAATTTTTCCATTCACCTCACCCATTTTAGGCAAGAATTGAGTTGATGTAATATATTTTATTCATGTGGAACCAATTTACACATTTGAATTAGAGTCAGCATTCTTCTTTTTCAGTTTATATGTAAATTCAAACGTGTAGCGTAACAACATATAAAGCATAAAAGGCAGTCATTTTTAGAAAGTTACTTGATTTTACAATAATAAATATATTTGTACAGTTAAAAAAATACAGTGCAGTCTGTGAGTAATTGGACAGTGACACAACAATTTGTGTCTGTACAAAAGCACATTGGAATTAGAAATAAAACAAACACTTCAGGAACTGTAAATAATTGGATAACTGGCTGCTCACTGGTTTGTTGTACAGCTCTGTGCTACTGTATTATGAGACCCAAGACAACAAGAACACAATGAGATTACCACTAGTAAATAAACTGGCAGTCCAAGGTAGATCCCAGCGAATGAGTGAAGAACACTATTCAGGACAGTGATCTCATTTTAAATCCAGTGTGATGGAGTACAGAGCCTCTGTTCAACTACTTACGAACTGTACATCTGACAAACACAGTACATTCTGTAAATATACAAAATGATTATATAGCAAAATAAATAGAATAAATAAATAATTTTCAGTGTTTCAAGGATGACAGTCAAGCAATCTTCTCTTTAAGAGAAGAATAAATAAATAGAAAGGACAATGATGAATACATTTTGATGCAGCTACATTCAGGGATTTTCTTCATTTCTTGAACATTTTTCATACAGATGGACTTGTTTTTGAGTTCTGCAGATGGAAGATAAGCTCAGCTCTTCAAAGCAAAGTTCATTATATCCTTCATGCGAGTATTTGGCATCCGTGTAATTTGACAGAAGCCATCAGATTCCTCAGCAGTGACGAGTTCCCTCGGCCACAAGTTCCCTCTGCATGTCCACCAAACCAATGGTTTCTCTCTCTATAATAAAACATTGTAAGTGATCATTAATAACGAATGCAGGACAAACCAAAAGTAATTTTCATACTCATGAATAATGTCGTTATTTCACCCAAATACATCCAGCACAGAATTTTCACAGCTTGAATAATTTCATCCCTTTACTCAAAGTCACAGTACTCACCTTGCTTTCTCAGCACTACGGTACAGTCGCTGCCTCAAGCTTTATCTTCTCCTCGCTCTCCACGTCGTCCTCACCTTTTTTGTGACATCTGCAAAGGAACATTACACTGTTGTTTTTTCATCTGTTTTGCAAAACAATAGCAAACTATGCTCTATACTACTCTATACTAACTATACCAAGTGTGATTGTACACAGACAAAGGACCGAACCTGAAGGCCAACATAATGCCAATGAAGGTGAGACACATCAAAGACAGGATCACTGCTATTACAGCCAAAGCCGCAGTCTGGTTGTAGCGTTGCTCACGAACAACAGGCAACGTAAATATGTGACACCTCTCGCCAGCATATCCAGGCTCACATCTGCAAGAAGAACCCATTTAACGTTAAAATATATACGAGCAGAGGCATAATAACAGGGAGCAAAAAGATCGTGTTTTATTAAAATAAATGTTTTATTAATGTTTTCCTGGCTGAATGTAAGACACTTTTCAGTTTAACTTTAACTAGTAATATAACTTTGTGGGACTTACATGCAAGAGGTATGATTTAATCCCTCCAAGTATTGACACTCCCCATGAATGCAGTAGTTTCTGTACATTTTCCTCAAACAGGGGTTCTTCTTCCCTTTTCTTCTCCTTCTGTTTTGTGTAAGGGGCATCACAGAGGAGTCCTTAGGTTTGGTGGAAAATGCCACTGTAGACAAAAAAGAAGCCTATGGTAGGTCAAAATAGGCCTAATTCTAATAGTCATTTACAATACGAATACTACCTCAACTTCTGCAGTATACACCACAGTGCTAATGTGTTGTATTGTTACACTTTATTGTAAAGTTGTAAATCACAAAGCCTAGTGGTGTCAGACAGTGACTCAGGTGGCTGTTTAGAGGAAACATGCTCTTCATGTGGCCTACAGTATCATCATAATCAGAGGTGAGCAGTAATTTACATTTACTCAGGTACAATTACAGTGCCTTATTTCCTGAGTATTTTCAAATGATAATACCATTACTTACGCTAAAGCACCGTGAGGAAATTAACCTACCTTCTACTCACATCTGAGTCATTAACATTTATTTACAAAAATGTTACAAAAATACCATTTTGTGTTTAAAGAAATGTTGAGTCATTATGTTATATTGGTATCAGTGGTTGGTCCCATGCTGACTTCTGAAGTTTATTATTTAATTTTAAGTCAAATATGTGAATCAAAAACAGAAGAATAGTGTCTATTTTCTGCGGCAGTTCTTTAAGTTAGTGCGCCAATAGTTTTGTTTTTTGATCTGCCACTCTTGTATTATTACTTGTTATTTGAAGGATACTTTAACTTCAATTATTATTTCATAGAAGCAACAATACTTTTGCATCAGTATGTATTTAAGCTATTCTACCCACCCCTGATCAATGTCTACATATGAGCTTTCCAACATATTGCTGTTGTCGGAAGAAAACCTTGTATCTCCAAAACGATAATGTTACAAGAGAAGGAAAAAACCTACTTTACTTTTAATGTGAGTCAATGGAACCAGATGTTTTTCCAAGTCATTTTCGGTCATTTCTTTTAGTCTCATTAATCGTAAAATTTACATACTATGTAAAGGGTAACAGGTATTTTCAAATCATGTCAAAAACTGAAAAACGTCAAAAAATGGAGATACGAGGTTTTCTTCTGGCAAAAGCGATATAGCTATGGATACTGACAACCATATACGGTGCACAGTTCAGCCTTTTAAGGCATTAAAGGGGAATTCCACAGATTTCTCAATATGTCTGTTGAATTTTATTGTTAAGATGTAAACAAAGTCATTCAGAGTGGTTTGTAGAGACACGTCAGAATTTTTAAAAAGTCATGGTGATAAGGACCTGATAATGTCTATAAAAGCTACCTCACAGACAGCCATTTCATGAAATGTCTGAAACATTGTTTTATGATAGCTTTTGACCTATTTATTATACACTCCTGGTGGAGGGATGCAAGAAGGGTGTTGTAAGGCATGTAACACCCAATAAAAGTTATTTTTTCAGACCACTATTTTACCATCATCGACATTACATATAAAAATTCAGAGCACATCTAAGTTCACTGGTGGTTTTGGATAGTAAATAAAATGCCTTGTTCCTTATCCACACCACTGTAAAGAAACCTGAGTCAATAAGTTTCTCTTCAATGCACCATTTCACATTAAAACACTCTGTATGACGTTATTTAAGTCCTGATAATTTAATTGTACAGAAATGTTGAAAAGCCGATGGAATTCCTCCTTAAGTGAATTGCGGCTTCTGTACCTTGGGGGTGGACATCCTCATAGTCCCCAGAAAGCTCCTCTTCGTTGCTATCGTATTTGTCCTCGTCCCTGCGCGGGCCTGTGCCGGGACTCTGACTTTGAGTGTAAGAGAGCTTCCCCGCTGTGGGACTCGTGAGTGCGCGCTCCGCCGTGGACGCGCCGAGAGACACTCTGAGGAAAACTGTAAGAAAGAGCAAGTAAACAGGTGAGTCTGTTAGCAAAGAAAACTACACAACTGGATCAAAATCATACGTACGAACCATAAAAATAAAGGCTCTCGCGCTTATGAGGTTGATTAAAGCAGGTTTAGCCGTCTTAAAAGCGTATTTAGTTGGCAGGCACAGCCAGTGAACTTCAACCCTTATAGACTAACATAGCTGTCTGCTCACTGACAATACAGCCGCCTGCTGAAAACTCAGAGACCTGCTGTGTTAATAAAAACCCACCAAGAGAATAGATGAAGAGAAGTCCAAGTAGAGAAGTATTCATATTCCGAAGAGGTTGAGGAGCTGGTCGTGAGTCCAGTGAGTCCTGGAGCTGAAGGCTTCAGCTTGTTCTCGGTGCTCAGCTCGAGTGGAAATGAGCTGGGAGAGGCGCAGTGGTGCACTGGCACTGAGCGACGCTGAAGAAGTCATCAGTGCACTGCCCCTGCTGTTATATAGGGCCAGTGGAAAGTGTAAACTTCCTTCGTGATTCACGGACACGCCTAATCAATCACTGCGCATAAAAAAATAAATAAATAACCCGCAGACATTTCCGAGTTCACACGTTCAGATTCTTCCAAGAACGCACGTGTCGTAATGAAGTATTTAAGTACGCCTTTACCTGCTGCTTCTAGGTGACCTTATGACACATTTTCATTTTCCCATCCGCACGATTTAGGCGTTTAACATCTTTTTCTAGAGTTATTTTTTTCTAACGTGCAAGTTGTATTTTACTGTCGAGCGCCACCTTGTGCATGATCTACTGCACTGCCTGACTCAGCAACACCAACGAACCAGTTTCCAAAATTACATCAGTTCTCATTTGCCTCACACACACAAACTGAAGAATGACATCACTTAATACTACACTATTCGAGACTAATCGCTACAAGCCTGAAGATTAAACCATAGCAGATCAAGCTTAAAGGACCCATTCCATGGAAAAACTCTTTTCCCTCTGCTTTCCTTAAAATAAAGGAGTCCGACGTAGTATGTAAACATTTTAAAGTTTCAGCAAGTTTTAAAACGTATCAGGCACCATACAGAGCAGCTAATCAGAACAAACGGTTATGTACATATTCTTAAAGACACTAACAAAATAACAACCTGTTCATGTAAAAATAAACCATGACTGTTTTTGGTACATACACCAAAAAAAAAAGGGTAACGTGGCCTTTTGAAAAAACAAAAAGTGATGTAGGATATGGGTCCTTTAAATTGAGCTGTAGCTTTAATTTTTTTATACATACAACCACATTCAAAAAGATATAATTTAATGATACAGTTGGCATTTGGCAGACCAAGGATGAAGGGGATTGAAGAGATCTTTGAACGCAACAGCTTGTCTGTACAAAGAATGAACAGAGTTGTCCAGCTTATGGTCTTTTCGGTTCTTTATGAGCACGAAAGCTGGACAATAAAACAAGCAAGGCAAGAAAAATATAGCTGGCACTGAACTTGTGTTGAGAGTACCTTCAACAGCAGGAAGAAAAAATAAATAAATAAAAAAAAATAAACACGATTCGAACAAATCAAACCTCACCTCTCCCTCAAACCCCAGATGACCAACTTGAAGCTCTTATTTTGGACATATTTTGAAAAAAAGGACCAATTCATTGGAAAAGAGCATTATGTTTGGGAGAGTTCAAGGTAAAAGAGGATAACCAGCAACCAGGAGTGAAAACAAACTGAACCTCACTTAAATAAACCAATTCTTAAGCAAGAATCTTGGTTTGGCTCAGTTAAACGTGTCATACAGAAGACGCCATTCATGATGTAACCACAAATAATTTTATTTACCATGTGTTACAGAAATCAGTCATACACCATGTGAAGAAAGGATTTTAACAATTCAAAAATTAAAATCTCAGCATTTTGTATCAAATTTGCCAATTCTTTTTCCAATTCATTAAAAAAATTTACAACCTTCTACAAATTGTAAAAAATCCATAATCAACGTAAATGTTACAGAATTGGAAAGTGTCTTTCAGTCCCTGTATTGGACATTCCATGTATTTACAAGTATATACTTTGCTCATGAGGCTAAAAAAAACAGGAGCCCATAGTACTTTACTGTTTTGACTGTATTCACAATACAAAAAACAAAAAACGTGAACACTCTGAATGGAGGGGTGGGACATGTTCAGGTTCTTTCCTCATTCCGCACATGGAACAAACTCATTGACCCTCTTCACAAACAGTGTCCCTCCTGGTATTCCACACAAAATGTCTCTTCAGCCTCAGCTACGTCACAGCTCTACATGCCCCACCCTGCGCCCATGCTCATGCTGCCGTTCATGCCCATGGAGCCGCGACTGCTGCCATAGTAACTGTTGTTTTGATTACCTGATAAGAAAGAATAGCACATGTTGGGGCTGGCGTGGAGCAACAGCAGCAGCATTTAACTGTTGGCACTAAACTGCAGTGAGTATGACTAAGTTATAAAGTATATACTAGAATGAATTATAATCATTTTACTACGCATTAACACTATATTGAGCAGATTAGAAACATATCCTGTTGAGGAGTAACAACAATTTAATAAATATTTATTACATCATGGATTTTCACATTTTAACATCATTTGACTGCTTTGGTTCAATTCAGTTATTTTTAATTTAAAACAAGTTTACCTCAGAAACTTTTCACCATTTTCACAATAAAAAAATATTTAACAGGGAGATTGTAACATTTGAAAACAACATTCAAATTTTTGGCCAAAAAATAAAAAAAGTAATCCAAATTTACTGGACAATGATAATTATAACACAACATTCCAAAATCAATGCAATTCAATCACCTCTTTCAGATGCATGTTACGTCTCTTATAGTCACGGTTCAGAGCTCATGGATACACAAGTTGATGTGCTTTATGGAAAGTGACTGCCACACAGATCATGCTTACCATAATCATTGTATCCCCCCATGCTGGACTGGTTATTATACCCTCCAGTGTAGCCACCTCCCATCTGCTGACCACTATGCCCATAGGAGGACTGATTACCTGCAAACAATGGAGAACAAAAATTCATATGGACCATGTTTAAAGTGTTATGACACCTCACAAGCTATAACCATTCTAAGCTGATGGACATGTCTTAAAGCAGACAGCTAGGCCACCATCAGTCACTGTTGAGAGATGGATTATTTGTATTATTTTCATTTGCAGCAAACAAGTTATTCTCCCACCAGGGTGTTAATATACCAGACCCACTCCACCAACTCACCCATTCCTCCAACCATGTGGCCTCCATAGCCTCCATTACTGCCCCCTGCTGTTGAGTTTAGGAACAGCTCAACATAACGATGTTCTGAAAACATAAAAAGGAAACCAATAAGCCAAAGTGAAAACAGTGAGATGAAATTACAAAATCAATCCTAATGCAGCAGTACACACGCATATTGGCCTTGTCCTTGGACATGGCAGCCACAGCATCCTCATGCGTGGCAAACTCCACATCAGCCTCTCCGGTCACCCGTCCATCTGGACCCACCTCAATGTGAACACGCACCGGGTTTAGAGGCGAGAAGAACTGCACGAGGAAAGAGATATTTCCTAGCTTAGAAATTTTGGTGGAACACTAATAAAAAAAAAAACAACGCCTGAAATCAGCTGTGCACGCAAGCTTCATGCATGTTGCATGTTACATGCTTACACTGTAGATGTCATTCTCTGTGGCACGGTAGGGAAGCCCTCTCATGTGTACACAGTGGCCAGTTGTGCTCTGAAAGTTGGAACCACCATCACGGTAGGGCCCATCTGACATACCTAAATTTAATAAGCAAGATGGGGGGGGGCACAAATTACATGTACAACAAGAGTCATCCATCAGCTAAAAGCAAGTCATGAAAAACAGAAAATATAAATCTTACATTTCAAATGCACACAAATCTGTAAAACCTTTAACCACAGCAATCCACAATGGTTTAATCCTGTAGGTCGACAAGAGATCTCACCTCCTCCATAGCCTCCACGCCGCGTCCTGTCGAAAGATCCCCCACGGCTCATGCTGTTATAGCCTCGGCCGCCTCCGCTAGGTCTGTCATATGGGCCAGGTCTCTGCATTCCCATGCCTTTACGGGCAGGCTCATAGTGTGTTCGCACTTCAGCACGGCTGCTCTTGAAGATCTCAATGTACCTACATACACACAGACAGGCATTAGAGCAGAGCTACAAGTGCTAATGCAAAGACTCAGCATACACAGTTTTTTTTTTTTTTCCCAAATCTAGATAACAATGAACTTTTACAAATACAACTGCACTGTGGATCCTTTTGCATACAGCTATTTCCATGTGGCTTGGTGGTCGAAGATTCCAGCATTTAACATTAATTAAATGTCTCTGAATACCACCTTTTGTATTGCTAGTTAGGAAAACAAGATCACTAATGGCACAAACCACACCAAGAACCACTCTGCAACTCTTCAATTTTCTGTTAGCTAACAGAACCCAAAGCTTCAGTCTGTCTCAAATCAGATGTGCATTTGAAGAAGCACAGAAAGAAAAAAAACAAAAACCTTCTTACCGCTAAACGAACAGCACAGCAGTGTGAGTGTGTCAGTCCTTGACAACGCATTACTTCTGTTATTTAAATTTTAGCTAAAATCCTAACATTTATAAGAAAGTAGCATTACAGGCCTAGATTGAACCAGTAAATGAAAGAATATATATATATATATATATATATAATATATATATATATATATATATATATATATATATATATTCATGCATTCATTAATGGCTCAGCAAATAGGCACTTGTTGCATGCACAACAGTGCTTACATTGATATTATGGCCTACACATAGTCTCAACACATTAAAGAACACTACATAACTCTAAATAGTTAATGAATTAGAAATAATATTTATATACCGCACAAATAGTGAAAAAATCCTCTGCAGGAGGCGTGTGCATGTCGGAGTGCAGATTAATCAGGTATAGCGCCAACACATTACAAGCCAGTCTTCCAGGCACAAATTAAGTCAAGACTAAATTAGACAGCCTGTGGGCATCATCCACAAAAGGCACTTTTGTCTTCAGCAAGGCTTAATTTGTGCCCAGCAAACAAGGCCTAAGAGTTTAATAAAGAAGGTGAATTCCACAAGAAAAGCAGCTGAACCCGCCAACCATCCCCACCTGTGCCCTATTCTTTCCTTGTGTTTCTTTAGAGCCTTTTCAGCTATATCCTGTGAAGCAAACTGCACGAAGGCCTCCCCCGTACTCCTCCACATGTAGTCCACCGGCAATGTTATCCCATTTGGCACGATTTCCAACCCTTCAACCCAAGGACAGATAACCCCAGCAGGGGACATATTAAATCACATGCCCAGTCATTCTTTTCATTTTTTAATTTAAAACAAAGCACAGATCACACACATTAGTTCTGAGATTAAGGATCAACATCCAGTCCAAGAGGTGGTGTCCTTCAGTCAACGTTTAAAAAAAAAGAAAACAAAAAAAAAAGAACTCATGGACCAACAGATCACATTAAAAGGGGGGACTAACAATGTTTGTGCATAATTCAATTATTACATTTCTGCATAATTCGATTGAGTCATTCAGAGTGGTTTGACTTACAATGCTCTGTTCTAGAGAAATTTGGCGAGACAGAATTGTACATTGCGACGGTGAAAAGAACAAGACGTCTAACATAAAAGCTAAAAAGGTCCTTATGATCTCAATACTCTGCCTGCTCCCTAAAACATAATTTTACGATAGCAAAGATTCTGGCCAAACACATTATTAAAATATATGCATGGCAGAAATTTATACATGGAATGAAATTATACCTATACATATACACACACATACACATACATATACATATATATATATATACATATATATATATATATATATATACATATATATATATATATATATATATATATATATATATATATATATATATATACATACACACACACATACACACACACATATATATTAAAAACACACATACATAGGCTATAATTTGTTGCAGACTTTGCAACCCCTGATTCGATAAGTTTTTCCACAGTGCACCACTTGAGACCAAATCACTCTGCATGACTCTGTTTACATCTCAATGTCTGAATTACGCAGAAACAATGAACAATCAGTGGAATTTCACTTAAAAAAGACCCAATACTCACTACTGCCTCAGTAACTCAAATATAAGCAGTACAGCATAAGTACTGCCATCAGTACCTTTTAAGAATCCGGTAGTGTAAAATGGTGGTTAATACTGCTTATACACACCTGAAAAGAACTGTACAATTTCCTCCTTGCTACATCCAAAAGGCAGGCCTCGCAGCCGCACTAGTCCATCTCCTTCTGTCTCTGGGCAGTTTGGTCCTGTGTGCTTAAGAACCCAGTCCATCTCCACATTGTTTGATTTAAATACTGAAAGGAAAAAAAACAACACTTGGTCAGAACAAGAATACAGGAATGAAGCAACACTGTCAAAAGTAGGTTAATCAGTTCTATACCTTCCACATATCTATGCCCCATAGTTTCTCTGTCTTTTTTGAGAGCAATCTTCAGGTCTTCCTCTGACTCAAATTCCACAAAAGCCTCTCCACTTGGTCTGCCTTCTCGGGTGTAGGTAAAGTGAATGTTTGTGCCATTATTAGCAACTTTGCAATCTGAAAGAAAAAAAAACAAATGTTGGAAAAATAAGTTAGAGTTTTATAGTGTGCAGCTGAAGAAAATTTAAGCTAGAAACAGCAAGCCCACTTTCTTACCTGAAAAAAATCTGCCCACTTCATCCACAGAGCACGACCATGGCAAACCCCGGACTCTCACAACAAATCCCTCGTCTTCAGCCATATTTACACAACAACTGTTATTAAAAGCAACAACACGGACAACGATCAGAACTGTGGCCATCCACTTTCCAGTTAAAAGAGAATATCATGGATTTTCTTAAATTTTCTGTATAATTCAGTGGTTGAGACATTCACATATAGTCATAAACAAAAAGTGGTTTGGTGTGAAAATGGTTAATTGTAGACAAACTTACATACTCAGATTTCTTTACAGTGGTGTCTTCTGATTTTTGTATGTAATGCTGATGATGGTAAAATAATGGTTAAAAAAAAGTTTTCTCTGGGGACTATTTTGCCTTATAACACCCTTCATGTATCCCTCTACTACGAATGGATTAAAATATGTTGTTTAAAATAGTTTACGACCAAAACGTTATCAGAAAAGTGTTACAAAACATCCTGTAATACTTTCTGGGACCGAGCTTTTACAGGCGTTCAACTCCTCGTACGTCTGGTTGGGTTCCTTTCAGCACCACAGTGAACAATTCTGACTCGCTAAGTTTCTCTAAAACAAATCATTTTACACCAAACCATTCTGAATGATTTTGTTAACATGCTAACCATTTAATTACGCACACAATTTGAAAAATCGGTGGGCTTCCCCTTTCGGTACGCCAAACTGTTAGCACAAATGGGGCCTAGCTGTAGCACCTGGGCGAACAAAGCCCACTGAGTCAACAGTGAGCCAGTTAAATCTGACATTTTCACTTGTTAAGCTAGTGAGAACACTTCATTATAAAAAGTTCAAATATAAGCACAGCGCAGTGAACCGCGCCGGTTAGCTGCGTTTAGAGAGGCTGTTGTACCTCAAACCGAGCAGTGAAAAACAAGAACAAAGACAAATGGCGCTGCTCAATAAACACACAGGCCTTCACAACCCTGAACTCCATCTTCTTCTCAACAACCTCGACTCAAGTAAAAATTAACTGAAGCACAACAGCAGGCCCGTTCACAATCTGTTAAACGGTATAACAGTTTTATCAGTAAAACCGCTATAATATAAAAGTCAATCTAAACAATACCGTTTTGCTCGTAGTCGCTACTTTCCCGGCGTGCTCGGCCTCCTCTCTCCGCGCAGTACTCTTCTTCTTCTGTTCCGTCGCTGACAGCATGCCGGGTTGTGTGCTGCCGCCTGCTGTGCTGTGCTGTCCTGCGCACTGGCGGACACCCACTCACCGAGCGTTTTTTACGGTCTGTTTAAGTTTTATGGCGGTTGGAAAACAGATTTAGGACGTATACCACTCACTAAGCCTCCCACTAAACACTTTCTTCCATTTCTCCTGTCCAGTCCCATTTGTGGTGTAGTAAAGGCTCCAACGCGTCTCTGCAATGAGGATGTTCTTGGATGTTAAGTTCTAGTTTTGGCTAAAAGTCTTATATCTTTGGAAATAAATAAACAGTAAAAATGTTACACCTGGTTGCTTGTTAATTATTTACATATAAAAGTACTACTACACTGTTTTTCTCTGCTTCGCAAAGCTTTAAATGATCAATAATTAATAATTATAAATTATAATAAATAACAATTAATTATGTTACCGTGTGCGTTAGTGTTGTTTAGGTTGCCGGACGGGGCATTACAGGAGCTAGGTGGACAATATGAGTGAACTCGGTTGTGAATTAAGCATCTCACAACGGTAAAATGTCCGCAAAAACGTTCGTTTGGAGGATGCGGGCATCGATCCCGCTACCTCTCGCATGCTAAGCGAGCGCTCTACCATTTGAGCTAATCCCCCTCACGACCACCAGGTGGTGTACAACACCCACATAACCAATATGTCACAGGTTTATGATTGTTGCTGAATGTATAATGTTTAACGACATGCTAGACTGCAAGAACGGTTGATACAATAGCATTGAATAAACTGTTAAAAAAGTGCCACAGTTAAAAAAAAAAAATAAAACCTATAAAATTACATTATTATTTTTTATGTTCTATTTCAGTACACAGGTGCATTATTGTTACACATTTCATACATTCAGTGAAAGCATTTCTATGTGTGGAGCCATTTCTAGATCTCTGATCTCACTTATGTGATGCGGCTTCACAACAAGAACACCTGTACCTCCGCGAAGAACTCGGAAAAGTCATTTTCACTAACTAACGTTACACCCTGGTGTTTTTCTGCTGCAAGAAGCTGCGCTGTAACCAAGAGAATCTCCCCACTGACGAGCTGCTTCAGTATGACCATTCCTGCGGTGATGCTACAGCATCGCCAAACTGTGGCGACATAAAACGTTTGAAAAGGTGATAATTTGGAGGATGCGGGCATCGATCCCGCTACCTCTCGCATGCTAAGCGAGCGCTCTACCATTTGAGCTAATCCCCCGACATGCACCGCGATTTCAGCATAGCGTTCATGAGGACTACACAGCGAGACTTCAAAAGCTGACAGCCGGAGATCAACACTGTAAAGTGGTGCCAATAACATCAGACAGACGTGTCGGGAGCGTGAAGAGCCCTGAGGTCCTGTGCCATTATAACAGTACACAGCAGAACAATGTAAAAGATGTTACTCTAAGATTTTAGCGAGCTGACAGGGTGAAGCTTCCGGTGGGTGTTCTCGGTCAAAATAAAAGCTGGGTAGCCAATTGTTCAGTTGTTCATTTTCTGAGACATCTCAATTTTCTTCTACCTGACGTTTGAGACTAGAAGCAGACTGAACATCCGATTTCACATAATCACAGAAATGACCTACTTAACGACCCAAGGCAATCTCGGTTACACAGTTATGGACTGTGTTAACTCTTGCGTAGAATGGATGTAAAGTTAATATCTGCACGTGCACTGGTTGACCGATGGCAGTCAAAATCATGGACTGATTACAGAACTGAAATGAGCTCACTGTTGGTACTCGGGCATTACACACCACAGAACAACAGTAGTAGGCTGATGTGGTTAGTTCAGCACCGTTCAATCAAATCACTTTTCTTTCACACCAATGTAGAAAAAGACATTTATGCAGAAAACTATTTTCAGCAGGACAAAAATAGCACACTGACTGACAGTTAACGCAACAGATTGTCATCTGATCCTCGAACCGAATCCTGATCGGAACATGTGTTCACACTAGCATATTAAAAACACAGATATACCAGGCACTGATAGATTTAGAGGATATCCCAAAGACCGCCTGTTTAGTGGACTTTTATTCCCGTTTTAAGACTCAGTGGTGAATTCGCACACCGGATATGCCCGGTTACATTTGATAAGCAGGCGCCTGTCATGCGAGGAGCGGTGGGTCCAGTCCAGTCATGACAAAATGGCGAGCGGAGTTGGCAGTAAGTAATTCTGGGTGCATTTTTAACCACTGTGGGATTGCGATGTGGAAGCGGGGAGGGCTACTGTTGTGAAAGCTGCGGGCATTTATGAAAGCCTCACTGATGCTTTCATACATGTCCGATGCAGCTGTCTGCATGCGCATCTCGCAGGAATCGCAGTCATCATAGATGAGAATGATATTCATTGGCTGAAGCGCAGGAGACTCCAAGATGACAGCTAACGGTACGTTTACAGCAGATCAGACATAGCAGGCTAACTGTGCGACAAGGGTACTGCAATATTCTACTGCTAAGCACCTACAAACACTTACACGAAATCGTACGTTGTCAAGGCTGGTGATGCACATTTTGTACTACGGCAGGCAAAATGGCTTCGTTATTGTTTCAAACTGATGGAGACGACGAGCCAGTTCATGATTAACCTTTTCCTCCAAGTGCTCCTGTCAACTGCGCTTAGCCATGATACTGATTGGATTGTGCAGAATGAGGATGTTGCAGGACTAATTTATATTCCAGAGCTTAGATTCGGTACAAACACTGCCTTGCCTACTTGAAATGGCTGAACATGCAATGTCCTCTAGCCCTGTCTTTAACTTTCTCTGGACAGAGCACAAGTTGCTGCTGGGCCCACCCGAGCCTTGGTCCATTAGAGAGAAGCTGTGCCTGGCCTCCTCCGTCATGAAGAGTGGAGACCAAAACTGGTGATTCCTAATGCCATGTATACTCTACTAAGATACCCTTCCTATAGGGTAGGGGTGTAACGATGTAGCATGACACTGTAATATGACAATGCAAAACTGTGGAGAATGAACCAATCAGCACCAACCAACAACTCACTCCATCACTCCTCTTGCTTCCCAGCCCTAGTGTTCAAAATATTGTGACAGTACAAAACTTTGAGCCTAGTATCGTGGATTGAATCAAATGTGGGCTGAGAGCATCGTTACACCCCTACCAGAGGCTATGAGTTAAATCTGAAACCCCTCGTCTTATTTCTGCCTGGTTAGGCAGAATCTTAGTTGAGTTTTTTCCATACTTGTCTTTTATTCTTCCAGGGTGTCCGTTAGTCGAGCCATTAAGCCGTTTGCAGAACCTGGACGACCCCCGGACTGGTTCTCTCAGAAGGTTGGTGAAATACAGTGCAGTAGGCAGCTTGATTCTATTAAAGAACACTTTGTTGACAGGCATCTTTGTATGTTCTTATTTCTGTCTCTCTTTCAGCACTGTGCATCACAGTACTCAGAGCTCCTGGAGAGCACAGAGGCCCCAAAGTAAGTCAAGTTCAGTCAATACCAGCTCTTCTCCTAGAGCACACCTAGCACCAAGGGTGGGCATTAAGGGGCTGGCCCCCCAGCTATTGTGCCCCAAACCCATGGTGCTACCAAGCAATACTGACATTAATAGCTTAAGTACTATTGATACATGACAATTAAAGGAAAAGTAAATGTCTCTAAGGACCTGTTTACACCTTGGATCAACATGCATTTTCTGTGATCGGATCGGATTGGATTTCACTTGGCTGCATGAAAAGCCACGTGTGAACATCCCCAGGATGCACTGTAATTGGATTAAGATTGGATCACTCAAACCACATTTGAAGGTGGACGGGAACAGACCTTGACCGCATTTAACACAAGTATAAAAGGAATGCTTTTTTGAAATCTGTATACAATTATATGAACGGAAATGTGGCTGCTAATTGCTAACTAACAGTTAAGAGAACAGACAATGAACTGAAAGATGGAGGATAAGTGAAGCTGGAGTTATCCCAACACTAAGAGCCTTCTTGCACTCTGGGCTAATGAAAGTGTCCAAGACTCATATCGAACAGAGGGAAACAAAACTAAAACAGAAACAGTGTATTTGTTGATGTTCTTTTTATGCGGGTAAAGTTAAATCGGTTCTGATCACACTGGGGACACATTCTGGTGAAAAGTGTAAATGGAATCTGGTCAAAGTACAGCCAGATATGGTCCAGACATTAAACGCTTGTTAATGCAAGCTGTAAACAGGCTCTAAGACAACAGGTGCAGAAATGCTCTAATAAAAAACACAAAGAAAAAAAAAACTTAAAACACATCACATAAAATATTGTTTTAAACATATCACATTTTTAACACAAGTACAATTTTTTTCAAACGACTGGCTTTTGGCAACAGCTAGTGGCAGAAACAACTACTACTGGAGATAGAAAAGTGGTTTGCAGACAGTGGTTCTGACTGAAGATGAGTCTTGACATATTGCTTACTTCAGCAAATAATGTTTCCTCTTAATTTTTTTTTCAGAGTTAATAAATTTACAATACGTAAAACATATAAAAATCCTTAATAAGAATATACATCCTAAATAATGAATGAAGCGACAATGTAGCTACAGCCATGGAAAATGGCAGACTATGTGCAGAAATGTACCTTTCCAGGCTGTGAAGGGGATGTTGGCACTTTTCATACCCTTCCTAAGGAAACAAACTGTCAACAAGCATGGTTGATCATCTTTAACTGAAGCTGAAGTGAATTCACCTACTTCTTCATCAAATGTTCTGTTCCACCTTAAATGCTACAGCTTGTACAAGTGCCACAATGTAACTGTGGAACCATTTACGGTATAATGGGAAATCTGCAGAACAAGCTGGCAAATAAGAAGCCAACTTTAGCTCCCACATCTTAAACAGGGTCCCAGACAACTTTAAATTTAAGTTGTTAGTTTGCTCCACACGTTTCACTCCAGACAGCTTCTCACACCTTGAACAATATTGACCAGACTTCGCTCAGTGTTTGACACTGAAGAGAGGGGCAGTTCCAACTTTATTAGCATCACAACCCCAACCACAACCTGTATCTAGCCATGCTGTGTGATTTTATCCACTTTCTGAAGGTTGAAGCCAGGTCATCTTAAATTGAAAGTTTCATAGTAAACTATTTTATCAGTCCACAGCACTTGTTTCCAAAATGCCTCTGGCTTATCTAGATGCATATTTCAGACACTGACTTTTGTGATGAGGTCTCAAGTAAACTGTCCTTCCAATGACTTTTCTGTGCAGATCATGTCTGTGCAAGCAGCACTGCACAACAGAATGGTGCACCGGCACTTCTGTGGACAGTGGAAACTTCAAGCTGGAAGCACTTTATTATCTTTTTATAGCATTCCCCTGCTTAGCAGGCATCAATTGGCTTTATTTTCAAGGGTTCTGCCAGCTGCTTAGAGGAGCTCATGGTTGTTGAGCGTTAGCAAAAGGTTTGAAGAGTCAGATAATTTATTATGTTCTGGAATTCTCATCAGCAGACAATTAAAATTTCTTGACTTGCCTAACCAGTCCTACAAGTTAATTAAGGCTTTGTTAATTTAACTTGAATTAAATTAATTCATTTTTGCACGTGCCACAATTACTATTTTTAGGTTGATTAAATATACAGTAATTGCAGAAGATTAACTAATTAATTGCAAAAAAAATGTTACTTTTTAAAAAGTTTGCTGCAGATGTTGTGTCTCCTTCTTTTCACTTAAAAAAAAAAATATGCAATTTGGCCAGGTGTGCCCTTTTGCATAAATCTGTACATCACTAAATGTATAGCGTGTGTATCACTGCTGTCAGAACAAAACCTCATAACTTTACAGTAGAAGCAAAAAACATACTTTACTTTTAATGTAAGTCAACGGAACCAAACATTTCTCCAAGCAATTTTGGGCTGTTTTTTTTGGTCCATTCATCATGAAATTTACACATAGTCTAAAGAACAACAGGCATTTTTAAATTATGTCAAAAACTGAAAAACGACCAAATAGAGATATGATTTTTTTGTTCCAACAGCAGCGATATATATGCACATATATCTTTTGCAGATCTTTGGCGAGATCTCTGTAAGCGCCCTGCATGTTAGCAATGCCATTGTAGCACTCAGCTCTCATATTACAGATCTCAAGCTCAAGGCTCACCAGAACATTCTTTTAAGAGCGAAGCCTCTCTGTCTGTCTGATAAAATCCAACAAATAATTTGTGCACAGCAAGGTCTGTGTTAGCATAAGACTGCACAATTCAAATCATAATTTTTTGTCTTAGAACTGAAATCATGATTCTTTAACACACCTATTTTGTACAGAACAATATAACTTATAGAACAAAATCTCAAAATCATAACATGAAAAAATAATTGTAAAGTAGTAAAAAGTGACGTTGCAGTAAAAAGAAAAGTACATGACATGAGCAAAGTCCATGTAACGTTAGTGGCCACATACAAGGGAAACCCAGTGTAGGTTAAGTGGCAAAAAAGGCAACCCAGAATGCATAAAGATTACACTTACATCAAATTTCAGTAAGGAGTTCAGGCTTGGATCTCTGTACAGACTTGGCGTGACTATGGACACCTCCCTGATCAGAAGCAACCGGATTGCACAGCTCAGCTCATAGGCTTTTTGGCTAAATCAGATAACGTGACAGTAACAGCACAGATACGGTAGAGACAGCGAGAGGTGAAAAACAGCAGCAACGTTAACACACTAAATAACACCAACTGATGGTTAACCACCACGGTCTTGCTATTTTTATCACCATGTTTCTTTACATTGTTAATTGTGTATATGAGTTCTGTTACAGCAAAGCTAAAAACGCTAACGTATTACCCATTAATCTAAGCCATTTCTGAATATGTTAGCTAGTTGACTAAAAACTAACTTAGCTAGCCTAAGGTAACTAGCTTGCTAAAGCTAGCTAGCTAGTTAACTAGCGTTAACTTGGAAAGGAGGCGGCAGATATAAATAATTATTAGAACACTAAGAAACATGATACAATTGAATGGCTTGATAAACAGCAAGTATAAAACTTATAATAAAAACACAAGTACTGCTCACCAGGAATGACGCCGTCGAAAGTAGAGCGCCAGTTGGACGGTTAAACGACGCCACAGCTCCTCTTCGCAGCGCGCGGCTGTGAACGTCACAGAGCTCGCAAAGCTGAGGTCGGCTTCTTTTCCGTTCCACCTTAAATTATGCAGCTGTTGCATCTTGGCGCTTCATTTAAGGTGGAACGGAAATGTAGACAAGACAGTAACTTTAGCTTACCTACGGATTTTACTAAACTAATTGACTAAACGGGGAATCTAACGAAGGTGATCCGGCAGTCGTCTGGTATGGGGAGATGGAGAATTTTCCATTAAAAATCCACCAAAAGCGTGTCTTATTATATTTAATACACGCACGTTTATGGGTTACTTAACGATTAAAAACGTTAGGGGAACGTTGGGTTATATGATTAAAAATAAATCTTCAACCTTTGGCGAAAATGTACACACATCTCTCCCATGCTGTCTTGCCCAGTCCTTCTCTCTCTCTGTACACGCTCGTTATATGAGAGTAAGGAAACGTCACGAGAACGTTATTTAATAGTCTGCAAAAATTCAGTCTAAATGCGACCTTTGAAGACAACTTCTCTTATTCTGCCTCCCTCTGCCCTGTCTCTCTCTCTGTACACAACTGCATTATGAGATGACCTCCCGTGAACGTCCCTGGAACGTTAGTTTATGCATATGGAAAAGAAAATCTTAAGGCAACCTTTGGCTAACGTTCCTTGTTAGTTCTCATGAAACCATAACGGAAGGTTTTGTTTTATGGTTCCCAGAGCGTTCCATGCTGGAGCCTATCCCAGCACTTACTGGACGGAAGGCAGGATACACCCTGGCTGTTATGTCGAATTGTTTTTCTCAAAATAACCAAAGGGGAACCAAAATGTTTTAATTGTTATAGGCCAATCAGAACCAAAATATCGTTACCGATTAGAGAAAAGAAAAAAATCAGCTACCACTTAGTTTAGTTTTGGTAATTTCTCTGGAACGTTGTAACCTGCAAATTACATCGCAAGTGGTCACCATGTATAATGTATATAAAATGGAAATGTAATATGTGAAATGGCAGCGTATCTGTCTGTTTGCATTTAAATTTCCAACTCATATATGCAATGTCGAGCTCAAAATGGAAATTCATATTTAATACTGTGATTTTATTTTTGCCATTTGGTGCACTAGTAGTGACATTTCATTTACACAGGCTTTATGTGTAGCTTTATTCACACATTACATTTTCATTTTAATTTTGATACCTAAATGCTTCCATAACCATTGGTGTGTAGGTACGACATGCATTTTTGGTGCTAGCAGAACACAATTCATGTGCAAAGTGGCCTTTGTTTATAATAGATGTAGGGTTTCAAAAGAAGATGTCTGCTACGTTTAGTAATCAACGGTTTTTTAACATCATTAGCCAAGATGACTAATTGTTGAAACACTGATGTTGAACTAAATAATTGCATAGGAATGATGCCTGTACCACAACACACTAGAATTTTCGTGTTAAAATTACAAAAAAATTACACTGGGACTTGTTTCTGAGCCAGTCACCTTTTTCACTGCTCATGTATATACATATATACACGAGCAGTGAAAAAGGTGACTGGCTCGTGTATATATGTATATACACAAAGACCAAAGAGTCACTGGGCTTACTCGTGAATACACAGGAGGAAGCGAGGTGAAAAGGGAGAGGTGGTGGAGACAGTGGAGGATGTCATTGTGCGAAGGCTCACAGCAGAACGGATTGAGGAGCTAAAGAAGCTTATCAAAGAAACTCAGGAGAAGCACAGGTGCTCATAGCTCACACTTACAAATATAGTCTCTCTTACAAATATACCTGCTGTGTCTCTAGTCATTGCCTTAGGTCATACTCACCTGCTCTATATCCTCAGGAAGCTGAAAAGAGAGGCAGAGCTGATCCATGCAGGCCACCTGGACTCCAAATTAGAAGAATTATGGGGAGACATTGTACAGTAAGCGCCACTATATGTGCTCTCTCAGCAGTTCCTCAAAAATAAATGTCATCACAATGTATTACATCATGTAGCATCTGAACTCTTAATAGTTAATTGCTAAGGCTGTCTCTGTTACGTAAGAACCTTATAGTGCTTCTGGGGAAATAGAACCAATCTTTTTTTCCATATCTAGAATTCTTTCCATATCTAGCACAAAATGATGCATGGTATTATCAATGCCTCTGTGTCCATTAGGAGCAGAAAGCAAGAGGAGGAAGAGGCCGAAGTGAAGAGAAAGGCAACAGATGCAGCCTATCAGGGTACTGGAGGAAAGCCCACAATGCACCTTCTTACACTGCTCTCATGCTAAAGTAATGTCAGTTTCCATCTGCACTCACATTTAGATTTTGGTAATTAGTTGGTCAGTTAACCACATTCTTTGTAGAGTCGTATTTAAAAACTCAGATTGCAGGTTTGTAATATTATGAACCAGGTAGAGAGGAATGAGAATAAAAATTAGAGTTTAAAAACTAGAGAATTTTGTCTGAAACACAAGATGTATAGAAGTCTTAAAGGGAGAGGTGTGTTAAACCCAGAGCACACTGACCCAACATTCTCCAGCATTCTGCAAATAAAAACACAAGGTTACTGTGCTGAACCTGAGTGGGATTGCTGGGAAACTTTACAATGCTCTAAAATGTTCTCTTTATTTCATAGTGTTCCAGAATAATCTACCCTGTTCACACAGTTCTATAATGTACTCTCTGTTCACACTGTTTCATAACCTTCTCTCTGTTCACACTAGGCATGTTTACATGCAGCTTAATAACCCGTTAACAATCCGACTAATAGCTCAATCGGAATAGAATATGTCCAATTGAGGCCATTCAGAATACAATTTCGACCCAATTGAAAGAGGTGGGTAATCTTGTAAATAATCCATTAAATAGAAGAATAATAACCATGTAAATGCCTGAATCCGATTACATTCCCAATCGGAAAGTTTAAGTGCGTTCTTGCACATGTGCGTTGCATTATAACGAAAGTTTATAGCGTTCAACATGGCGGGAGCAGAAACTCACAGCTGTTGTGTCTCAGAACATGACATCTTCCTCTCGCCCCTTCCTTAATAAGCACGTGAAGTACGTTTTCCTGAGTGTGCAATAATTTTAAAGCAACTAAAAACACAAACACTGCTTACTGCTGCTCATCTCACTCTGACTGGACTCACGTGATGCTCATGAGTCTAGCCAGTCTACACTTAGTGGTACTCTACACGTGTGCGTAATTTTGGATCAGATTACTGTAGAATGCATGTAAATGGAGATTTTCATCAGATTGTTGAGTAGAGTGAGATATAAACACCTCAGTCTTAATCTATAATCGGAATATATTCAATCGGATTGGCAAAAATCTTTGCATGTAAACATGTTTTAGACATGTTTTTACACTGTTTTAGAATATCTCCCCATTCATAACAGCATGAATGGGGAGATATTCTAGAATGTTCTTCCCCATTTACAATGTTCTTTTCCATCCCTACACACTGTTCTACAATATTTGCCTCATTCACCCTGTTCTATAGTGTTGTGCCTCCTTGACATTGTTCCAGAATATTCTCCATATTCATACCATTTAAGAATGTTTCCTCCAAGCACATTCACAGAATGTGCTTGGCCTATTCACGCTGTTCTTAAGCGTGCTTTCTCATTCACATTGGTTCATCTGGTCTGTAAATTCTGTGAACATTTTATGTTGCGCTGTTTTTAGAATTGCACCGTATTACAAAAAACAGTGAATTGTAGTGTATCAGCCATTGCAGTGTTGTTCAGATTCTTGGTGATAAATCTTTTGATTGATCCATGATCATTCCTCTGTCAGTTGACTATATAGCAAATGCTATGTAGTAAATAGAGAATGCTTTAACAAGCGAACCATTCCAAACGCAGCGTTGGTCTTTGCTGGATCAATGCGTGAAGAACATTGTCCCCTCTCTCTTGCAGCCAGACAGGCAGTGAGGAACACTCCGAAACGGCTTTCAGGTTTGACCATGCGCTCGCCCTCTGGGGCCGCCTCCCCAGGCTTGGACTTCACCCTTGGAGACTCATGTGAAGAGCTTGGCATGGCTGTGAGTGCCGCTCCTTTGCATTCAGTCTTGTCATTCACCCCTGCTGGGGTCCCTCATATGCTCTTCTTGTCTGTGCACAGGGTGCAGGCTCTGCAGTGTTCACCCCTGTGGCAGAGCTTCCAGGAGCCGGGATTGTGGAAGCAGGGCTGAGCTCTCTGCTGGAAGACTGCTCAGGTCAGAAGAAGCTGCTGGGTCAGAAAGCCACGCCACCACCCTCACCCCTGCTGTCTGAGCTGCTGAAGAAGGGCAGTCTCCTCCCCACCAGCCCAAGACTGGTCAGCCTTGCACACTAACATACGTTAATATTTACTGTTCTAGAGCTGCGTCAGTATCGCAAACAGACTGAAACAGACATGACATTGGAGGTGGTGAGAATAGTACACTCATGCCATGTATGTTTCAGGTAGCAGACGGGGAATCTGGTCAGATTGCAGGAATCCAGGAACCACAGCTCACAGCCTCTGCACTACCTGCTTCCCAGGCAGTGACCGGTATGCACACATCTATGCATACATATACAGTGAGTGGAAACAAGATTTCATACACTTTTTTGTTCTTTAATATACTCCTAGTGCCTACATCCACTTCAAATTTACACACACAATGTCTTTGCCACCCATAAATATTGGCAACTCTGGTAATCATAAGCAAAATGAACTGAAAAAATATTCTTAAGTATTTATTCCTTTTAATCTTTCAATCAAAATACTGCACTTCTAGAAATTCTTAAATTCTTAAAATGTCCATTCAACTATCAGGGCAATAATTAAGAAGGTTAGAACAACTGGAGAGTTAAGAATCTGTCAGGAAGAGGACATGGCTATAGTGACCCTACACACAGTGAGGAGGATGGTTTGAGTGAACAAAGAATCTCCAAGGATCACAGATGCGGAACATTACAGGAACTTTATACATAAATGTAGAATTTCGGCAACAAACACCAGAGGTGAGTTTGGCATGAAAAGTCCCCCATCCCTATTGTGAAGTATGGTGGTGGATCTGTGATACTGTGGGGCTGTTTTTCTTCCAAAGGCCCTGGACAATTTATTCGGATACATGGTATCACACAGACTCCATCAGGTACCAGCAGAAATAAAATCAAAACCTGACTGCCTCAGCCAGGAAGCTTAAACTGGGCTATAGTTTGGATCTTCTAGCAGGATAATGATCGAAAGCACATCTCAAAATCACCTCAAAAATTGTTCTCTGACCACAGAATTAAGGTTTGCTGTGGCCACTCCAGTCCCTTGACCTAAACCTCATAGAAAAAATTCTGGAGAGGTTCTGTATGGAGGAATGGTCTCAGATAACTTGGTATGTGTTCTCTAGTCTCATTAAATGTTATAGGAGAAGACTCAGAACTGTTGTGTTTTCAAAGGGAAGCTGCACAAAGTATTAAATGAAGGGGTGTCAATAATTGTGGCACACTCAGATTTGAGCAAAATATTTATTTCCTGATAAGATGTCAGTATTAACAAAAATATGTATTCATAAGCATAAACAATGAGAGGTTTAAAAATGGAAATTATTAAAATGAAAGTATTCAGACACCACAAATTAATAACATTAGCACTTTGTTGCAAAGCCGTTGTTAGCAGTTACAGCTTTGAGATGTCGGTGGTAAGAACTAAAAAGCTTTTTGCAGCATTGTGGTTCGATTTTGGATGTTTTCAGTTGCCCAAGATTACTAAGGTCCCTCTGTCGGGCTGGCAGTTTCAAAATCTTTAATACATTTTCGATGAGATTCAGGTCAGGAGACTGGCTAGGCCATGCAAGCACCTTTACCAGTCTTGATTTAGTTTAGGCTGTATGTTTGGGGTCATTGTCGTTGAAACGTCCATCTTATCTTCTTTCTTGGCTGATCAAGTCTTCTATGATATCTCCCAGTACATCTTTTCAGTTTTGTTTCCTTCAATGCCATGTAATGCCCCAGTACTATTTGTAGACAAGCAGCTGTCATGATGCTCCCACCATCACACTTCACTGTGACTATGGTTTCTTGGGATCATATGTGCAAAATGGAGAGCTGAGTTAGTCTTCTGTTTTTGTTTTGTCTGACCAGAGCACGTTACAAATTTGTCTAAATGTTCACATGCAAATGTTAGGCATACATCTTTGTGCTTCTTTTTTAGCAGAGGAGTTTTGGGGTGTAGGAACAGAGGTGATTGCAGTGCATTTCATTGCTTATTGTGCTCTGTGTTACTGTTGTCATATGTACTTATACATATGAAAAAAATACATACTATTTTTGTTCATATGTATAAATAGAAAGTCAAAACACATTATGTGTTCAAATATGAAGTGGAAGTATATTAAATAACAAAAAACAAAAGTGTGTGAATACTTGTTTTCCCTTGCTGTATACACACCTCATACACAATGTAAAGTAAAAGTAAAAATATATTCCACTCTTAAAAAAACGTGTTGCAAGAATTTATGATGGAGTAAATGGTTTATTGACACATTGCTATACTGAACTACTATAAAAAGAAAGTGTTCCCTTCAGAGACAAGCTACAATCTGGAGCTCTTTCTTTTGTAAATAATGTATTGAGTACAAGAAAGTTGCAAGAGACCATGAGGCATCCTCTGAAAGCAGTGCTTATATGAATGTCAAATGTCACTTTGTACTTACGTGCCCCTCTGTACAGTACATGCCAGGAGTATAGGGAAAATCTTGCTTTTTAAAATTTTAGTATAAATGAGAATGTTTTCTTTATTAGTTTGCAATAAATTAACATAATAAGAGCAAACCAAGTCTATTTTGAAGAAAAAATATCACATCTAATTATTTGTGGTAGTAATTGTGACAGTACTAACTTGAGAAACAATATGTGGGCTGAAATTTCTTCTTATGCTTTTAACAGTAGTTTGGAACTGAAACTGTCAAATCAGTGTTTTGGGAAATCCTGCTCTTCATACCAAGGTAGACACTTTGATAAACATAAAGCAACTAATTAGGTTGATGTGCAACATG
Source organism: Colossoma macropomum (assembly GCF_904425465.1). NCBI lineage: Eukaryota > Metazoa > Chordata > Actinopteri > Characiformes > Serrasalmidae > Colossoma > Colossoma macropomum. The sequence continues at coordinate 18,513,661 of NW_023494800.1, forward strand.
TCAGTAACATGATGGGGTAAAAAAGAGCACCCTAGAGAGTCTGAGTCTTTCAGAAGTAAAGATGGGGAGGAGTTCCCCACTCTGAAAGACTGCGCAGACAAATAGTGCAATAATTCAAATGGCATCAAATTAAAATGGGCATATACTTTTTTTAAAAATAATAACATTTCTCAGTTTCAATATTTGATATGTTGTCTTTGTACTATTTTCAATTAAATATAGGACTTAAATTATTTGAACATCACTGTATGCTGTTTTTATTTACATGTTGCTTTTTTGGAAACAGGGTTGTAAGAAAAATTAAGTACTGATTAAAAGTCTTTGCTCACATCAAAATTTTCAGTAACTTTTCTGTCCACTTTCTTTTATTAGAAAGTGTGCAAAGTGTGATTATGCAGTCTTTTAGAGTGGTGAACTCCTCCCCATCTTTACTTCTGAAAGAATCAGCCTCTCTAGGACGTTCTTTTTTACCCCATCATGTTACTGACATGTTGCAAGTCAACCTAATTAGTTGTGAGATGTTCAACCAGGTGTTTTTTTTAGCATTACACAACTTTACCAGTCTCTTGTTGCTCCTGTCCCAACTTTTTTGAAACATGTTGTTGACATCAAATTCAAATTGGGCATATATTAAAAAAAAAAACAAAAAAACAATACAATTTCTTAGTTTTAACATTTGATATGTTGTCTTTGTTCTATAGTCAATTAAATATAGGGTTTAAATGATACGCACATCATTGCATTCTGTTTTTATTTACATTTGGCACAGCTTCCCAACTTTTTTAGAAATGGGGTTTTACATGACAGAAAAGTAACAGTTAAAATCAAACTTTAAAACATTTCAAGGCGTCCACAAACTTTTGACAGGCACCTGGTGTCTCTTCTAGCTAAACGTCTAGCTTGCTCTGCCTTACGTGTGTTTGGGTTGTGTGGTATGTGGGTGTGTGCATATGTCCCAGGTGCTCCCACGCTGTCTCGTCTGCTGGAAGCTGGCCCCGCCCATTTTCCCTCTCAGCTGAGCTCACTGGCTACTGCAGACTCCACCTCCAGTGCTGCCCCACCTGCTGCTGTAGCACCTGCTGTGGACACCTCTGCTTCTCTAGACACAGGTGTCTCTTAGCCCCTCTCTCTTCCAAAACCTTTCCCTTTCCCCTTCCTGTAGTGCTACCATCCTGCTCACTAGCAGCTCGTGAACACCCAGTGCATCATTACCTGTGATAAACTAAACTAATGTTGATGCAACTTTTTTGCCTGCATTTTTATGATAGGATTCACAGTTTCAGCCTTTCTGCAAATGTCTGTGTAATTATGAGAGAGAAGAGAATGATTGATTGAGCGTGCGTTTGTGCAACTCTAAAGCAGGAGAGGATGACGGACACTCAGTGGAGAGTAAAGCATCAGTGTTGGAGGAAGAGGACCTGGTCACTGTGTCTTACATGGCTGATGAGCTGGATTTGGAGACAGTAGGAGACATCATAGCTATCATTGAGGACAAGGTAAAGTTCTATTCTACTCTCCTTCAGTTTCAATTTCAAGTAATCTTACTTCCTTGCATTTTGCAACCTAATCTCTATCTGCCACATCTGTAGCATAACATCATTTAACCTGCACAATAATTTTGGTGCAATTCTCTGTACTCAGAAAACAACAGAAATATGCTCATGTATGCACATTCAAAAGCAAGAACTGACAAAAATAGGAATGAATGGGGCTTTCCAGTTTCTGGGAACTTTCTGGTTCTGGTTCTAGTTTAAGTTTGTTTTCCACATGCTTGACAGCCTTCTGGAATGGTGATAGTGACAAGATTAAAAGAGACTGCTAAATGCTAATAATGTTAGTATTAACAACATAACTAGTTAATCTAAATTCTTCACAATGTTAAGAAAATTCTGAAAAACAGTGATCCACACATCAATGTCTGGTTTATATTTTGGTCCACTTATTGGTTTTGGTGACTTTTGCCTGAATAATAAACAGTTAGCTAAATTATCTGTGGGTTTTAGCTGCAGTTATTAGCAAGCACAGGGGAGTTTGAAGAAAAGACAGTTCAATGTCTACTCATTTCTGCCCTGTGAATTCAGGTGTTTCACAGTCACACCCATTACTAACATGTGTATAAAATTAAGCACATGGCCATGCAATCTCCATACACTGGGGGTGTCAAACTCAACCACTAAAAGGGCCATATTAAAAAACGGCAAAATAGGCATTGAATACTAATTCTAAATAAAAATCAATTGTTTTAGGTATTTTTTTAAAGCTGCCTATTTGCCAGGCATCTTTTCTTTTTGTGTAACCGCTGACTCATAGATTGTCGTTGGGGAAAGGGGTCAGAATGCACACTATGCTGCAGTGCATGCTGGGGACTGTAGTGCATCTCAGGGTGTAACAAGCTAATAAGAATAGAAAATTAAATTCATTTTGTGGGCCAAATAGGACTGTGTCACGGACACATGGGCCACAGACAAACAGTGGCAGTAGAACTGGTCATGAAGAGCTTGTTGACTTTAAATGTGCCACTGTCACAGGATGTCACCTTTGTCACAAGTCAGTTTGTTAATTTTCTGCCATGCTAGATCTGCCCTGGTCAACAGTAAATGCTATTATTGTGAAAAGGAAGTTCAGTTTGAGCTCAGCCATTTAGTTACAGTGAAGGGTAATGTTAGTGCTACAGCATATAAAGTCCTTTTAGACAATTATATGTTTCCAACTTTGTGACAACAGTTTGGGGAAGGCCCTGTCCTGTTTCAGCATGACTGTGCCCCTGTCTACAGAGCCTGACCTCATCCCCACTGAACACCTTTCGGATGAATTGGAACATCAATTGCCAGGCCTTCTCATCCAACATTAGTGCTTGGCCTCACAAATGCTTTTTTGACTGAATGGGCACAAATTCCCACAGACACACTCCAAAATCTTATGGAAAGCCTTCCCAGAAGAGTGGACGCTGTTATAGCTGCAAAGGGGAGCCAACTTCTTATTAATGCCCACGGTTTTGGCATGGGATGTCCAACAAACCCAAATGCGTGGGATGTCCACATACTTTTGGCCATATAGTGTATCTTTTCATAACTCCACAGATCTGTTTTCTCTGATTGTTAAAAGTGTTTTAATTTCAGCGTTATGCTTGATCAGTCAGCAGTCAACAGTACTGTTAGCCTCCCCATCAAGTACCATTAGGTTCTGTTGGTACCAATCTTGAACAAGTACCAAAAACTCTCACTTAACCTTACTGCTACTGCACAGTTCCAGTTTTAGTGCTAAATGTTCCAGTATCTCTTTACTAAGGGTGTTGTTATGATTGGTAGTGAACAGTATGGTAAAATTTAAAATTCAGCTATAATTACAATTTCTGACATATCACAGTATATATGTATATATTCAAATAAAACCATTTTAGAAGCTTAAATACATTTTTGTAGGTTTTCCGATTTTATAAGAAATATTTTAACAAACAAAGTAAATCTGAAATAATTTTGAAATAATAAATGTGTCCAGGGAAAATGGTGCTAAATGTTGTTTCACATCTGACTTTCTACAAAACTTATGTTAGCCTTTTATTCAGCTGCTTTTTGTTCAGATTTTACATACTACCTTAAATGGAGTAGCAGTTACATTCTGGCATCTGTACAGTGCCTGATTGTGGCTGCTGCACCATTTAAGTTGGAACAGTAAATTTAAATAAGAAGTCAACTTCAGCTTTGTTAAATTTTTCAAGTCATTTGTCTCATGCACTCTCCAAACATCAGACACTACTGCAATTTAAAAAATATTAGTCATTCACACTTAAGTACTAGCTGCTCCAATGCTTGTTTTTATGTACAAGGCCCCAACCACAGTGTCACCTGATGCATTTGACCGAGGTGGGTTCTCAGGCAGTAGAGAGAAACAGAAGTGCCGCAATCGTTCTGGCGACTTTGCTCATGCTACGGCTAACCCCAAAAGACCGGCAATTCCTTTATATCCTCTGCATCGAAGTGGACTCATTAAGATGTAGCAGACAAGCGAACAAAGCAATTTCAGCTACTTTCACTATTCTAGTATTCAGTTATATCCATGCATGATCAGGCTGAGCCTGTGAAAACTCCACCCACACCACTATGCTGCTAACAAATTACAACAAATTCTTCCATCTTTAAAAATAGTCCTGATCAGAAAGAACAAATAATAAACATCTACAGCTTATTTTACAAATACAGTCCATCGATGAACTCATGCAAGAATTCTACAAAAATAAGTTAGAATTATATATAAATGTTTACTGGTGGAATTCAGCAACTGCCCAATGGTTTCTGTTATAAGTGTGTTTCAAGTCAACATGTTTTCTGTTCTTTTCTAATTGCAGAGAACACAGTGAAATTATTGTCTGTGCTAACTGACCATATGCTACAGATGCAGTCATACATGTTGTGATTCCAAAGCTGTGGAGGCTAGTATTTTGTTTCACATTGTCTTTCATTTTGCTGATCTGATTCATTTTTTTTTCTGCAGGGTGATGAGAATGCAGAAGCTCTAGATGCAGCGGCAGTGGAAGCAGCTCTGTCTCTGTGTGAGGACACAGGCCACGCCCTGTCGGGTCACTGGGAGTCCAGCTCTTTTAAGTCTGTGGGTTCTGAGCCATCTAACACTGCAGACTCTCTGGTCATTCCCTCACTGCACCCTGCCCTGGAGGGGAGGAGGGAAGGTGTGGGGGTCAGACATGAGCCCTGTGGCTCCAGTGAGGGCTGTGGACAGGGCTACCCAGCCCGCTCCTCCTCCTGTTGCACTTCAGGAGAGCTGGAGCACACTCAGATACCAGGAGTTCACTCTGAAACAGACCCAGTACCAGAACACACATACAAAGAAGGAGGCCAGCATACATCACCACCTGTCACAGCTAAGAGTGAGAAAGCTGAATGGCCACAGTCCCAGATAGGTAAGTCATGCCTGTATGTATCAGTTTGTTAAAAACTGTTTATCTGGGCAGAATGTCTACTTGTAAAATGTAATTTTAAAAAAAAGTAGCTGGCTTGGCATGTCTAAATTTTTTACTACTAACTTTGTGATATTACACTTTTGTGAAGTAATCTATAAGCTCTGATTCAGTAAAAACATTTATTTCAGCTTCTAAAACAAAAATAATTATATGCAAATGTGAAAAGCATCAAAAGTTCTTTTTGTTCAGATTTATAATAAAGAAACTTTGGAAATATGCAGAACAAAACAATTTGAAGAAATAATCCAAACAATAAAGCACTTTAACAGCTTAGAAAAGTCACTGGATGTCTCTGTTTTCTGTAAATAAAAGTCTGTGGCCATTTTTCTCGGCTTTGTCAGTAGGCTTTTTTGGTGATCTTATTGGTGATTTATGTTGCTGTGTAGCTACATAATTTTACATTGGTCTACTTTGGACAATATTTCTCTCCTGACATTTCTCAGATGTCTCTGGCTGCACAGCACACAATGTCACATATAGCATACTGTCAGAAAACTCTGCTTCCTTAGTTATCATGGAATTTGAAGCATGTTGATGTTAAATCGTTTTAAAGTTATTTAAGTGTAAACAGCATGTCATAAATGAGTCGGCAGCAACACGTTTAGTCTAAAGCAGTGGTGTCAAACTCAACAAAAGCTGTGTTTTTATTTATTTTTTTTTACTTAACATTTTGCCTTGACTCCAACTGGGCATTGTTTGTTCAAAATATGCCAAAACTACGGCAAAAAAAGGCACTGAATACTTCATTCAAAAATATTTTTAGATAAAAATAAATTGCTTCACATAAAACAATAGATTACATTAGCTGCAGATAACTGTTAAAGCTCTTTCAATGTCCCCAATGTCCAGGAGTTTTTAAAAACTGCCCGTTCGTTTGAACTAGACACCTGGCATCTTTTCTTTGTTTTGTTTTGGTGGTTCAGTCCTATAGATCGTTGTTGGGGAGGGGGTGGGAGCACACAGTACATTGCAGTGCATGCTGGAATGTGTAGTGCAGTTAATGGTAAAATGGGCTAGTATTAATAGAAAATTAAAATAATTTTGCGGGCCGAACAGGATTGCGCTACAGGCCTGACTTGGCCTGCTGGACTTGTGTTGACACATGGAGTCTAAAGAGTTGATACAGTAAAAAGCAACCAGATTTTTTTTGTTATTAATATCTTGTCAATTGGCTAGAAGAACACAGAGCTGGCTCCTTTCCATCTCGTGCTCCTCAGCTACTGTATGGATTTATTAAATTCTACCACCACCATACCTGATAATTTAATGAAGTACTGATTGGCCAGGCAGTCTCAAGGAGAAGTTTAGAAATAGTTACACTTACACAGTTTATTAATGCTTATTTGTATTTATTTGAATGTTAGTGTTTTAACAATAAAAAAAATGCTTGCAGCCTAAATAAACAGCTTTAATTCTAAGTGCTGCACACATACCTGGCCAAGCACAGCTAATTCTGACTCTCCTCCAATTTCCTCAGGTAACGTATGTCTTTGCTTTTTTGCTTTCAGAGTCTCACATGGACAGTGATCCTACAGCAAGACAGCACTCCAAGGTATAATAGCTCCCCTAACCAACTGCACACAGTTCTAGTGCTCATGCTGAATTGCAGTCTGGTTAACAAGGAGCCTGAGTACATTTATTTTCTTTTCCTGTGCTTTCCCTCCTTTGACATTCATGTTATATTTATGAATTAAGCAGATGCTTTTCATGAGACTGACTTACATGAGATGTTGAATTTAGCATTAGTAGATTTGCCCAAGGTCTCTTACTGATATAACAGCCTTAACTAAGGTATATAATTGATACAGAATTCTTGTCTAGACGGTGAATTTAATCTTTGATCTTCCATGCGATGCTTTTATCCACTATGCTATCTAATTCGTTTTGTCTGGTTCAGCAGGAAGTGAAGGAGGAAGAAGACGATGAGGATGAAGGAGTGAGTGATGCTGAAGAGAGCAGTGTGTTGGAGACAAAGGCAGGGTTAGCAGGAGACAGGGGTGAAGAGTGTGGGGGCGATGAGGATGGGGAAGGGGTGGAGGGGTATCTGTCTGAGGCAGAGGGGGAGGCAGAGCTGGAGCCTCCGGTCAGTGAGAGTGAAGATGGCTGTAGCATGCACACGGCCTCCTCCTCCTTACAGCTCCATACCACCGCAGACTCCATCCCCAGCAGCCCTGCCTCCTCACAGTTGTGAGTTCACCGCATACACACAGACACTTGTGGACCATCAAGTTCTCTTCAGCAATGTGATGAATGAATACACTTTCTTTCTCTTTAAGCTCTATAAGCAGTGAGGATCAGGAGGCCATTCAAGCACAGAAGATCTGGAAGAAAGCAATCATGCTGGTGTGGCGGGCAGCAGCCAATCACAGGTCAAATGTTGTTGCAGTCAGTAGCAATAGTTTGACACTTAACAGTTAGACAGTAAATACTTTGATGTTTAAATTATATTTAGACTGATTCAAGCAAAAGAGTCAGTTGTATGTGAAATGAAGACTCCATGTCTTAGCAATTCAAAAACAAGCTTCAGGGCCTGTGCTTTCACAGCTGTTAAACTGACTTTGGTTCCTCGGGACAGGTATGCTAATGTCTTCCTGCAGCCAGTGACGGATGACATCGCCCCTGGTTATCACAGTATTGTACATAGGTAAGGCTTCATGGAGATCTGGCAGAAAGTTACTGTTTTGTATTTTTTGGAGAAGTTATTACTTGAGAAATCAAGTTTAAAAATAGCACCGAAATTAAAGTCCTCCATCGTAATTCAAAAACCAAATGCTTTTTTATTCCATTCCTTAATGGACTTATATTAATTTTTTTTTGTCATTTAGAAAAAACATGTAAACAATTACTGGTGCAAGAGATCAAAAGATATAGCATGTTTTAAACGCTATTATTATTTCTAAATATGATTGAAAAGTTTTTTTTTATTGTTATACTTCAGCATTTTTGTATGCCTATTTAATATTTAAAAATGTCATTTTTTGGACATTTTCAGCCAAAATATTTTGGTGCATCACTACTTAAAACAATTTGCATCTCTTTCCCTTTGTCCCAGGCCCATGGACCTGTCCACCATAAAGAAGAACATTGAAAATGGACTGATCAGAACCACAGCTGAGTTCCAGCGTGACATCATGCTGATGTTCCAGAATGCAGTGATGTACAACAGCTCAGACCACGATGTCTTCCACATGGCTGTGGAGATGCAGAGGGACGTGCTGGAGCAGATCCAGCAGTTTCTGGCCACTCAGCTCATCATGCAGACCTCAGAGTCAGGCATCAGCGCCAAGAGCCTGCGTGGCCGAGAGGCCAACCGCAAGCAGGACCCCAACGACAAGGTAAGATATGCCACACACACTTACTGCACACACATATCATTTCTGTCAAAAGAGAACATCATATCTTCAAAGCGGCAACTATATAGGAGGAGCAAAACAACGTTCTACATATCAGTTAATGTAATCAGATTTTATTCCAAGTAATTTTGAACCATTTCAGCTGGTCCATCTGTCATGAATTGGTCAGACAATGTGAAAGGCAGACTGCATTCTCAAATGGTGTTAAAAATGAAAAAAAACAAATGGAGTTAGTTCTCTTATGACAGTGATGAAATACTGTCATAAACTGTGGTGAAGAGTCTAGACCCCTGATGTTCAAAAAGGAGCAATGAAGTTAATAAAAAGATAAATGAGTCTGCAGATAAATCACAGTAAAAGGAAGTGAGTGTAATTAGCACATTTCTTAAGGTCATGTTATCATCTTACCACTGTGAGAGTGGGTGCGTACTACGAAAAGAGATCCAGAGGGAGAAGAGCATCAAGTTTTGAGCACAATGACAGTTTTTTGCAACATCCAAAAAGTCTGTGTTCTTAAAAGTAGTGCATGTTGCTGACATTCGCAATAGACTGCTAAGGTGATGTTGCTGTTATGAGAGATGTTTGGCCTAGATTAGTTATGGGATAGTAGATTGAGTTGTCTTTTAAACTTGTATATCTACTCTTGTGAGAAAAGGTTTGTAAATTATATGCATTTCTAAATGACTGGCTCCTAAAATGGGTTCTGGGCCCATGTTCTTAAATCTATTCAGGGTAGGAGTGCTGATCTGGGAACAGATTCCTCTCTTGTTTACAGTGACTTCACTAATGGGAAGAGATCCTAGATCTGCACCTCTACTCTGAGAAGACCCTAATCTAAATCTACGATAATAAAAAAAGATGATCGTATGTACACGGGGAGTCCAAAATAAAGAAAACACCACATTAAATCCTTAGTTTCATTAGCCATTTATCAGGTTTACCTACCATATCGGTGCGCTTTGTAGGTTTACACTTACTGACTGTAGCCCATCAGTTACTGCATGATATGTCAGCCACCCTCTCCTCCATGCATCATTTCAGAGGGACCACCATAGGACCACTGCTGAACAGATATTATTTGTGTGGTAGATCATTGTCAGCACAGCAGTGACACCAATCTGGTAGTCAGAGTGCAAATTATATAGTGACAATGGGGGGGGGTGTCAACTTTTTCTCAACCCAGTACATGCTTCAGTGAATTGAAGTCTTACAATCCTTACAGTATCTTGGTTGTTTAACGTAATGCCTGCAGTCTGTAGATAATGACAAATCCAGTACACCAGATCATGGGGCACATTTCACACAACTTTTGTAGTCAGGTGTCACCGACAAAAGTATTCTAGAGCAAAACTGCCAATAAGTCAGACCCACATACACTGATCACTGTCCTCCTGACTTCCACCTGCCTGCTGACTGTCATTCTGACCACCTTCTGCTCTCACCCATATTATTCTGCAGTGTTAAGCCTGCATAACAACCACAGAAAAGAAAGGCTGCATTATCATCTCTCTGTCCTAATTCTTACAAGGTATTATTCTTTTTTAGCACCAAAAAAGTGTGCATGTCCCCTCTTGCTCATGTTGACTCTGTGAATGAAAACTAATGTGAGTTCAAGAAAGTAGTCATACATTTGAATTAATACAATTACTCTACCGCACACATGGATTTTAACTTTAGCTAAAACCTTGAATTCCTAAGTGAAAACAAAGGGGGTTCCTATTATAAAAGCTGTATCAAAAAGGCCAAAAACTGCACCCCCACAGTCACACAAAATACAAATAAAATGAAATAATAAACTCTTTATGTCAAAACGTATCTCTGCAACGACTAATCCTACATTGTCTCACTGCTCATGACTGAGAACCAGCGGTAGCTATTAGATAATATATGACATTTAATATTGGTGATGAAATTCCAAGAGAACACTGGAAATAAAAGGGCGGGCTATCAGCTAGCTAGCTAACATTAGCTTTATTAGTTTGAAAAAGTTAGAAACTAGCTAACATTAGCATTTATCCATAGCCACTTCACACAGTCTAATTCAGAAACTCTGAAGGTAAGAAAGTGAAGTGAATTAAACAAGCTAGCTAAACAGCTAGCTTCTTAGATTAACCCACAGTGTCTCTACTGGCTTGTGCAACAACAGCACTGCAGCATAGACTAGGAGGCAGGCAGACGAGACACACAACTAACGTCTAGGTCAAGAAATGGTATGGTCCACTTTAGGAGTGTCTGAAATCGAGGCATGACTATGGGAAATTTTGCAATAGTTACAACTACAGGTGAGAAAGATATATAAAGGTTTTGACCTCGCCTAACTGTTTTTACCCAATCCCCCCGTAATTCGAACCATGCTGGTAGTTACGTTAGTAGGCGTTTTGTTGGTGCAGTTTTTAAACACACGACTCACCTACCTTGCTGGTGTAAAGATAGTATCTCTTTGTCCTAGACATTTTTCCATGCACAGTTTATGTCTGTTGTCCTGTAGTGCTTCATCTATGGTCAGTTTCTGGTCATAGGACACTGTTGGCTGGATATTTAGGGTGGTGGACTACTCTCAGTCCAGCAGTAGCACTCAGGTGTTTGAAACAAACTCCACCAACACTACTGTGTTACCCTCGCACAACACCCACTAACATACCACTACCTTGTCAGTGTCTGCAGTGCAGAGAATAGTCTGTGCAAGTCTCTCCACTGTATGTTTGAGTGTACAACCCACTTTCTGACTCCTGTTTTTCCTCTTACAGGACAGTGTTCCCATGGCCTCTCCTGCCTTCCTTCTCTCTCTTTTTGTAAGTACTCTTTTTGCTGCCGTTACCCTGTAGGCTGCCATACACAGTAACATATATATCTTACACACAGCGTGTGAACAAAATGACTGTATGCTAGAAAGGTTTACAGATTCTTTCTTCACTTTAACTGCTTAAAGTGTATTGGCTCATATGTGGCTTACATTTCAATTCTTTTCTCATAACTATATAACTTACAAATTACTTTCAGAGTAGTTCATGTTTTAGGATTATTAACAATAGTAAGCCTGAAATGTAGGTCGCCACTGCATGTGTATGCAATTGTAGTTGGACTGTGAAAGCTCACAACTCTCATCTCTTTCTGTCTCCTCAGGATGGAGGTACAAGAGGCCGGCGCTGTGCTATAGAGGCCGACCTGAAAATGAAGAAGTGATCAATAAGACCAACTGTGGACTCCACTCCATGACTAGTGACAGAGCCATTAAGACAGTTAGAGTGTCTCTCTCTCTAAACTTTATTGCTTGTCTCCCACTTCACCTCGGTAAACACTGCACTTGCACCCAATGGATTTGACTGGAGTTTTGAGAACAGGTATTTGTGCAACAAGAGGAACCATGTGGCATCTCTGTTAAGGACAGGACTGTCCTGCAGTATGTGTGACTTTGTCTGTCCTGATAACGAATGGCACAAGTATGGTTCATTGTATAGTTTGTCCAGAAGATACAGATGAAATGTATGAGTAAAATAAAAATATGATAACCGGGAACGTAGCATAACCTTTGCAGGACTCCTTAGGTGAGAAAAACGTGTGTTAACACAGAAAATTAACCTCCCAGCAGTTGTAAACGTGCCAAGACAGTAAGGAGAGGAGTAAATGAGGAAGAGAGAAGCCTCAGCATCTTTCTATTTCTAACTCATGGCAGAGGGAAGCTGTAGTGAATGACACTGGCATACAACTTGTGTGAACATTTGCACAGGAGAAAGCTTACACAATTTTAGAATGATGAAATTCAGGAGAACGAAGCAATGCTCAGTGTTTTATTAAACCAGCACAAAATCTTACTCAGCACCAACTAACTTGGCCGTAGAGTGCCAACAGGGCAACATGGCTACAGCTCACACATTATTTAAATTAGCCTCTGCCCTTCCAAGCTTTTCCCATTACATCCTTTAGGACATTAGCCTGGCTCTCAGGCCCCCATGTGAGCTATATTAAAAAGGCTATCACATTTTGAACTTCTTGACTAGTGCTGACTAATCTGAGGTACAACATATGACCAGCTTTACAACTGAAAAGTTACAAGTAATTCCTTTGTGCGTAGGCTATAAGCAAGAGCTCTAAAATAAATTTAACCTGACTTTGCTGTGTTGAACACTGTATAACACAAAGCAAAGGGAATCTCCCACTGGGCTGCATGCAACACAAAATTTTGGAATTTGGTAAGAGTAAAATGTATAAATGAATCTACGAAAAAAAAATATATAACTGAGATAATGGCTTTTGGCAAGATTTCAGAACACAGACAAAAGACATTTTTCCCTCTCCACAACACAAGACTCTTAACGAGACTGAGTTAATGCCTTGTGATGCTAGACCTCGGGAGCATTGTCAAGAATTGATACATCACTTTCACTTATTTAAATATGTGAAAGTTGATTCAAGTTTGTACACAAACACTTCTGGAAGAGCTTTTTGAAGCATTTATGTTTTTCGACCCTGTCGTTTGCAACCGTTCAACTTTAGCCAATGTGGGGGGGGGAAATGTATTAATCTTAGTGTTCAACTGAAAGCTTTTCAGTGTCATTAGATACACCTAAAAATAACTCACTTCACATAAACAAAGAAAATAAATAAGTTAATTTTTTTTAGTCAGTATTATTTGAAGTCAGTTAAATAAACAATAGTACTAATGAAACTCAGGCAGGCATCCAATAAAGTGGGAGTGTGAACAGGAGGATCTCTAGCATCAACCCTGTCAGCAAGCCTGGAGCCTAAGTTCCTTAATGTAAGGAAATAAAACCCAGCTCTGGCACAAACACACACACAAACACACCCTCTGCAAGGAGGCCTCTCTGTTGCAGAAGACTGAATTTATCGCTCCCAGCAGCTCCAGTGTAATTCAGCATGCTAGTGGCCTTTTCCCCAGGCAGCAGGGCAAAAGGCACCATGCTCTCACCTAAATACATCTCAGACCACCTCTCTACTTGCATCATCTCTCCCTTCCAAGAAAGTGACCTGCACAGATTAATTCAAAATTAATCACTGACAGTAAGAACTCTTTTGGGGGAGAGCATGCTGGGAGAGAAGCCCACTCTCAGTCACCCCTCTGGCGGCCCAAGAAGCGGTGCAGCTTCTCGCAGTGGTCCAGCTTCATGGTCTCGGCCTTCTGCTTCAGCCGTTCATCCCGATAAAGCTGGCCCAAATTAGCCAGGTCCGACTCTGCAAGAGAGGAACACACAAGCACACACTGTACAGTTTGTACAAGGAAGTACAGACAATCTATTCACATCCTCAGACATTCTGAGGCTGAGATTAGGTTGTTGTTTACAGCGCTACACTGACCTGTACTATTTCTTTGCACCTGAAACTGCCCACAGCTATATAGATTCTGTCAGTTCCATTCTGATTGGCTACCCGTACATCTGTGTGAATGTACTTTCGTGCAGTGGGGTTTGTCTGCCAAACAGGAAACAAATTTTGTGGCCTGCATTGTGCACTATAACAACAAGCCTTTTGGAGCGAGATATAGTCACTAGACTATTGCACTCTTGCACATTTGCAGAGACACACTGATGTTCACTGCAGGTTTGTTTTTCTTGTAGGCCCGTTTTGAAAATCACCTTGCTACTGCAACTGTCAGTGGTTGATTCTCTTGCACGCCAATCCAATGGCCCTGTTCTCTCAAAGCAGACAGTTCTTGGCCACATTAAGGGACAAAAATCACCAGAGTCAGATGATAGCAGAAGCCTAATGACAATTTAACAAGCCAAAAATAGCTACCAGATTTTCATGCATATGCTATTTGTCATTCACACATAAATCCTGCATAAGTTTAGGAAAAAAATCAAGGCAATGATACAATTTCACAAATTCAGTAAAGTCATGAACATTTTATGTCTACTATAAGGATTCATTAAAATAAAATTCTAGTACTTAATGGGGAAATGGTGAATTGCAATGCTGTGATTGCACACTTGGACATATAAATCAATGGCCATGCAGGATACTTAAGCTTTTAGCTTTTACTGTACTGGCAGGCTATAATATGGGGTACATAATTTTTTCCTAATTTTGTATGGAAGCTTAGTTAAAGAAGATTAGTTGTAAGTAAACCACTATAAGGCAGTAACAGACAATTATCCATGTTCTAGTATTATTCTTATTTAGAAGTTTTCATTTACTCTACTTATCGCAAAGTTTTGCCAGCAATACATTCAGAGACTTTGGCGATGTCCTCTTCAACCCATTTCAATCTAATCATTAAAGCAGTTATGGTGTGTGCCATCCACTGTGAGCAGAACAAAATGCATTAGCATGGAGAATTTTTGTTTTGATTTTTGTTCCAACTCTGTTTTCTATCACTATATAACAGATGCACTAGGCACCTTTATTTTTGGATACACTATCATGTTTCCCGAGAATTCTGATCGGTAAACACTTGTTAAGCACTTACTGATTTAATTCTTCAGAGTAACAATAAAATCCAAGTGATATGTGACATTTCTATGCACATATTTTTTCGTTCTAAAAGGCAGTTTGTGACAATCTAGTTTTGGTTATGTTATACCACATTCTTTACATATCAACAGCAACAACAACTTTAAGAAATCATGTTATTAACAGAGATCAGTAGATTAAACAGCAGAAGTAGCCATTTTTTGTGTCTCTTGAGGGGTTAGGAGAACCATACATCAAACACAACTTGGCAATCGTGCACTAACATATCAGTGTAATTAAATGGAATTAAAAAGACTCACTCTGTTGTTTTTCTTTCCAGCAGCTGCTCTGTAGATGTTCTATGTAGTCGCTCTCAATGGTCTTTTCTAGCTCATCAAGAGCTGCCCCACGGTACTCCTTCTCAAAGCTCTTATCTACATAGTAGGGTACACCCATGTGCTGGGTCTCCCTACTCACCACCAAACCCATGGACCTGTAAGACAGCAGAGTGTTCTCTTATCACTATCCCCAATATAACTGTTTCTCTTTGCTTAGAAAGATATAAATCTAAAGTTCTTGGTAATAGTACATACTTGATCAATCACTCTCGATCTGGCTTGAAAAAAGTTTTTCAGCTTGTTAAAGATCTACATATCAAAGGTGTGCTCTGTGGTTCCAGCAGTCTTGCTGTGGTTCAGGTCTGAAGAAGGGGTCACACTCACGGTTTGTAGAAGAGGCTGTAAGGAGGGTTGGTTGCCATCAGTTGGGTTACTACAGAGATGAGGACGAGGACCAGCACAGGGAGAAGCTGCAGGAGGGCTGTGAACGTGTTCTAAAAAATAAAAACAATAATTATAAAAGTATTTGAGTAACTAATTCATCTTACAACTATTCATTAATGATCTTACATAAAATATAGTTAAAGGGATATTTTGGCAAAAAAGTAGCTGATTAAACTGAAGAATTAAACTGACAAATTTCCCCATAGCCCAAATCTAACTGATCAGCCATGACATGTTTGATGTCCAATGTTTGCATCTTGCACCAGCTAACAAGTAACAGAAGCTTAAAGCACCACCAGACATGAAAACTCATGAGTGATGAAAACGTGAGAAGTTCAGAAACCAATCCCCTGTTGCGGGGTCTGATTGGATCATTCCTGAGAAAATATGATTTTAACAGTTCTGAGGCACTCGAAGACTGAAATACAGGTGTTCTAGCTGTGGAATTGTTTAGTTCACTGAGTTTAACTACTATGCAAACAGACGTCATGTCCAATCACTGTACTCTTCTAGGTATTTGGATTCATTTATTAAATTTCTGTTGCCTACCTTAGTGATGTCAAAAGGTTACTGTGTACAAAACCAGAAAGACATCTCTTTTGGGGACCTCACATTTATTATAAATCAAGGCCATTCTAAAAGCTTTGCCCATCATTTGTTTTCTACTGGCACCACAAGTCATGTAGTGCTTAGACCCCAACAATGGCCACTTGCAATGGAAGCAATGAAATTTGTAGATGGTTGCGTATCACCTCACAGCAGTTGTGACAGATCACAGAAATCAACATGTTCTACATCAATTTCAGATGCAAACCAAATGGAAGCTGAATTTCTTGGTTGCTGACTGTGATAATGTACACATTAACCTTTTTTCACCTACCGTTTGAAAGTTCTTGAAGAAAGAATTTTGAATAAGTGAAAATTTTACCCACTTTGCCACAATATTTTAGTTCTGATAGGCCTATAAAAATTAAATACTACACTTGTGGGTTGGCTGAATAATGACTTAACTGCTGGAGTGCTGAGTTTTTACTGATTTTAGCTTTTTTTTTACAGATGAGGAGGTCATACAGTGTCACACATTTTTCATCTCATCAACTTTGTCATTCTTGGTGTAAGCCAGCTTCTGGTTTTAATAAGCAAGGAATGGGGTCAAAGGGTCTAGACATGAGAGACAGAGTAACTGACCTGGCTGCGGTTGTCTTCTACCTCTTCTTCTCGTCGCTCATATGCACGACGTCTGCGTGGCTGGTATACATGGGCATAAGAGGCTCCTCTGTTGGTGTACACATGGATGTTGCCTGCAATTAAGCACAGGACATTCAACAAGCATTATTTCATACTTCTGATTGCAATACATAAGCTACATATCGTAGCTTATATAACTGCCCTCAAGTTTTAGATATTATTTTACTTCAACAACCTGAAAGTACCTCACTGCCAGTGGTAATGCACTTGGAACTTGGGACTAACCTGTTGGGAACCTGCCCCCAAAGAAGATATTAAAGAGCTCCTCAGGGGAGATATCAGCCTCAAAGTCCCTGTGGAAGGTGCGATGGTGTCCGTGTGTGTGACGTGGCTGGGCTGAAGAGTGACTGGCTGGCTCAGTGGCACCCTGTTCCCCATACTGATCATACTGCTGCCTCTTCTCTGGGTTACTCAGCACTGCATAGGCATTACCAATGGCTGCCAAGAAGGAAAATAAGGCATATTTGACAGTTATTGCAGGAAAGTTAGATTTAAAACTACACCACAAAAGCCAACTCAAGTAGTAAAGAGAAACTGTAAAAAATCCAAAGTTACAACAGACACTTGCACCACCCATCACCAAAAAAAAAGGCCAAATAAACCAATTAAAGTATGGTTATAGCTCAAATCCACCATGTGTCAGCAAGAACCACACAGAGTGTTTCTGAAAAAAAAAGGGTAGGTGGCCGCCACACACAGAAGAACTTAGACCAAAAAAAAAAAACAGGATTTAGAATGGTCTTATTACTGAGTCCAGATGTCACTGCAGAACACACTGAAGAACAAACAGAGTATTGTTCTTCATAGTATTAAAGGAGAATATAACCAATTTTCAACATTTCTGCATGAATCAATCGTTAAGATGTAACCAAAGTCATTCAGAGTGGTCTGATATGAAATGCCACATTCTAGACAAACTTACTGACTCATATTTACATTACAATATTGGTGATGGAAACCAGAGGTTGTGATGTCTACAACACAAATATATCAATTTTATTTACTTTCAAAAATGATCAGTGAACCTAGATGTGTCTTCTGAGTTTTAAATGTAGTGCTGGAAATGGAAAAAAGTTACAAAAAAAATTATTTTCCTTGAGTGCTAATTTGCCTTGCATGTACTGCTAGGCCATTAATGGATTTCAGTGGCAACCAAGATTATTAGAGCTAGGTGTACAGTTTGGACCATGAATGTCAAAACTCGATCAAAAAAAAAAACACCTCTATGATAATGGTAATTTCTGTTAGCACCCTTATCTGATTCTAGTAGTGTGTTAGCACTATGCTAATGGTGATTCACATAAACATTTCTTGGCCATTCTAGATTTACACCAACAACTACTTAATTCTAGGTAGGTTACTCAGTATGGTATCGGACTCAGTACTAAAAATTTGTACTCATAATCTGTCTGAAAATATATAACATGATAAATACATTAAATATAATTGAACTACAGGTTACAGACATGTATTTCGTTTTTACTTAACAGGAATCATTAGGCATAGAAGGACCTGATGGTTCCCCTCTGATGGATTAAAAACTGTAAAATATTTCAGACAACAAGCAGCTTTTTAAAACTATTCCATGTAATAACTTTTTTGTGAGGTAGGTTTCAGAGACATTAAACACTTCAAACATCTGGTTCCCATCACCAGCACTGGGTTCAATTCTGACGTTTCTCTAGAATGGGACAATTCATATCAACCCATTCTGAGTGCCTTTTTAAAAATCTCTTTTAATTATTTAATTATGCAGAAAGTTTGAAATATCAGTGGAATTCCCCTTAAAGTATGATCTTCTTTTCTATGCCAACAAGCAGCACAGCTGTATGTAGAAGCCTACCTTTGAATGCATCAGTGGCCCCAGGAGCAAAGTTCTTGTCTGGATGAAAGCGCAGGGCAAGCTTTCGGTAGGCCTTTTTCAAGTCCTCATCATTGGCATCTTTCGGCACTCCCAAAATTTCATAGAAGTCCTTACATCTCTTTATCCTGCAAACATTAAAGGAAAGGACACTTACAACAATCCCACCAGTGCAACCGTGAAGAAAAACAGGAGTGCATATATTGTTTAAAGTGCCTGAAAAAAGGCACGCACAAACAAAAGCTGGTCACTTTCTACTATGGAACAATGGTCAGAACTGCACATGGGACAATCACATTATGCAATTCTTTTAAATTAAAAGCTCAATTTTTGTATGCACCACAACAGTGATTATACTGTGTGTGTAGAGTCTCTGTATCTGTGTATAGTGTCTATGTATGTGCTTAATTATAATGCTACTCTTATCTTTATCTGTCTGACAGAAGCAGTGTAAGATTTCCAATACATCTGGATCACTTAGGTAAATGGAAATAAACACAACTTGCATCATAAAGGCCTGGATCAAATAAAGGCATGCTAATTCTGTGAACTATGAAACAGACAGACTGCAGTGGGAGTGTCTAATTAGTAATGGTAACTGAATGCATGTACCTGAGGACCCCCTGTCTCTGCTCTTCAGTATAGCTCTTTTTGTCGTCACTGGGCCCCTCACTCGCACGCGCCTCTCCCGCACTGTGATGCTGGTGATGCCGCTGGCCAGGGCCATCTTCGTCATTCCTCCAGCCGGGCGGAGGAGTGTATGTGCGCTCTGTTTCAGGGGCTGCTGCGCTCCCATTTTTCACAATGGCATCAATGAGAACTGAAGGTTTACAGAGAAGCACACAATTAGGCTTTTCAGATTGAATGACTGAAGAACTATGAGTGATTCATTTGTTATTAACGATATTAGTGATGATTCAAATGGCAGCGCAGTCTGTTGTCTTCCCTTATGGGGACAACTTGCTATCACTGACAAACTGACTGAGTTCATTTTCCACATTTGCACACATCCATTATACATTCATAATATGTGTTCATAATATGTCCACAACTTAGTAGACAATTGCTTAATTGCTTATCCAACATTATTTTAAGTCAAGGGTATTAATTTGGGAGTTTGCTGCAGAAACAGCCTTTAAGACAACTGGGAGAATCTTACGCTAGACTTTGGAACATAGCTGTGAGGATTTTGACTGCATTCAGCCATAAGAGCATTAGTGAGGTAAAGTAGTGATGTTGGATGATTAATTATGGAACTCAAAAACCACTCCAACTCATCTCATAGGTGACCCATCACTCCAGGCAATGCAGATCCTCTGCACCACAGCCCAGTGCTGGGGAGTTCATACCCCTTCAGCCTTGGCACTGACGACCTTAGGCCCATGTGTGGCTGCTCCAGAGCATCCCATCCTACTGACAATGCTTTTCTCTGAAGATTACAAAAGCTGTGTGCTCAGTTGAGCTCCTATGTCAGCAAAGGTTGCACCTTAAAGTAGCTGAACTCATTAATTAGAAGGGATTTCTTCATTTGGAATTTTTGGAAAGTTTAGCTCTAACAGTTAATGCCATTGTGTGTTCACATATGAACTCAGCTCATTAAACTACATTTTAAAACAGTTCAGCAAATGTATTGAGACTGGAATGTACAGTGGAACACGTACGAAAAGCTGTCAAATGACCAAACACTCACGACTCCAGTGTTTTGCAATGGGAAAACAAGGCTACACAGCGAGAACGCACCACAGCGCCGATTATGCAACGTCCAATATCCAGACGCTGCACTTTCTATTTCAGCGCTCGGCTCGGCCAGCAGGCGCCCTCGCTCTGCCAACCTACTGCGGGGCTAAATCACAGGCTACTGACCTCTGGCTCGGGTGCTGGGGTAGATCTTCTGTGCTTCGTACAGCATCTGTAGAGCTTTCTCCTTCCGTCCTGACCGTAGACATAGCTTTGCTTTCTCTATCAATCGGTCAGATTCCTCCTTGTCCGTTTCAAATCCCGGCATCTCTTACAGCGGATCCACTGCTCGGGACTGACACCTGCGCTGACGGCTTTCTGACAGCTGCAGAGACAGTCTGCCAAAAACTGCGGAAGATGATGTGCACTTCGACAGTTTAACAGTTTAAAATTTCAAACGTAGACAGCAAATCTGACCCTAAAATTATACGCAGATTTGCCGTGCTGTGAATATTCAGTTAACCCGACTGGTTTGGCTGGCTAGCAAAACCGGTACGTGAAGACGCTAGCAAGCTAACTGCTAATTAATAACAAAAAGGTGTATCAGCAGATTAGTGTCTGATTTTCAGCAGCATGTTGGTCCCATTGACGCAGTTCAATCGTACGCGAATACTTATTCATCAGAAACAGCATGTCTGAAACAAAACGTCCCGCATAGCTTTACAGAAACACGCACCAGAAGACCAAGACACGAAACATCTAAACATTAGTAGCAGCCGCCATTGCTAAGGGGAAACGGAAATGCGGTAATACCAAAATCCAGGGGGAAGATCACACTGGCCATACATGGCGCCCTCACGGCGTGTCTCAGCGGCGTCGAGCTCACATTTATGTTACAGTGAGTGGACAGGCAAAAAAACACATTTCTACCACAAATAAAATGTGGCGTGAATACTTCTTTGAATGTCAGATCTGGCTTTACAAAAGACAAGCATGCAGGGAAGAACTGATCATAAAAATCTCTCGCAGTTTTAAAGGGCCCATATTCCCCTGCTGAACAACAACATCAGAACCATTAGGATTAAAACCTGATGGTTTTGCTTTCTGGTGGGAATTGGCTTCATTAGTGACCACTAGTTTCCTGTAGGACACCTTTAGATTCAATTAGGAAAACCATCAAATGCATCTGGGATCAGTCTCAGAACACCTGTTAAATCATCAGAATCCTTTATACTGTGAGATCAGCCCATCAGGAAAAACACGTAAAACATTAGTAGGACCATTGGACACCCCTAGGAACCAACAGAAACCTTTAATGGTTTCAGTGATTTTTTTTCAGCAGGAACTAGATTTTATTGTTTTATTGTATATACATATACATATATATATATATACACATATATATATATATATATATATATATATATATATATATATATATATATATATATATATGTATGACCTCTGAGGTTGGTCTGTACTGTGCTTCATTCAAAAAGCACTCCGGTCTGAAACACTCAGTATGACTCCAATGTGAATAAGTGTACCTGGTCTGCTGTAGGCTAAAAAGGCATATGTCAATTATTTTGTGACAACACAGCACAAAAAAAGTTTAGTTTCAATATCTGGACAATATGGGGAGAGAATAGGATGGCAAGAGGATAGTGGACCACTGTTGGCCCGCTGATGGCAAAGCTGGCAGTCCACCGGTGGTTAACTAGAGCAATACACAAAATTTCACTTATCATCTCTCATTTTCCATTCAGAGTAAAATGTATTTATTTTTCCTTCCTTCCTTTCTTTAGTTATTCCTTGTAAATTAGTTTAGTAAATCATTTTAATCTAGCACAGTGTCAGCAACAGCATTTTCTATAAAATCAATTTACATTAGGCCTGGTCATTATTTTTTTCTCTCTCAGTTGTTTGTAATATTTGTCTTCGATTATTTTCTAAAGTAAAAGGCTGTGTGCATTTGCAAGCCACTGAGCCGATGTATGCTTGCTGTCTGGGTGCATACTTTCCACTCTCTACTACTCTGTCTCTTATTTTAAAATGAACCAGGAAAATTATTTTTTTCATTTTTTCATTTTTTAAATTTTTTTAAGCTAATACTGCCGTGAGCCTGATTTTCCAAAAAGTGTAAGGTTTCTGATATGTTCAAATGACTATATCACACATATACTGGTCATTTGTTCATCCTTTATCATTTTTAATTGTGAATAAATATTTACATATGAGAGACAAATGACCAGTGATGAATGTAGACCTTAAAAATGTTGAACTGAGGCTTCATCTTGGTTTAGCAAAAAAAAAAAAATCACATTTACACAGTTTTCTCTTTACCCCAAATATAGTTAATCAGCCAGAACATATCTGCTTCTTTAGTTTTGTACTGGAGCTATAAAGCTATTGTACCTAACAAGCAAGGTGTGAAATACAGGGGGACTGGGGGTGGGGGGTGGGGGGGATTCAGGCCTATTGGACCGCCTGAATGTTTTAAAATCAAAATTCTGGGCGATCCTGAAAATAAACTTTTTATGATTATATGCTGTCATTGTTCAGCCTGCTTCACCTACAATTAACAAGCTTCTGGCTTTGGTAGTCTTGACCAACTAGAGATGCAGACAGTCTGCCTCAGGGTGGCGCTGTAGCAGACTGGTTCACCTGGTTCGTCCTTTATAGACTAACATCTGTAACATGGGACTCCTGAATACCGCAGGGTCTTTCGCACACTGCTAACAAGTAATGTAAGTCTAGTAATATTTGTGCTACTTCTGTTACTAAACAAGCAAACTTTGGACACAAAGCAAGTCTTGTCTGATCAACTACATTTGGGGTAAGAGGTAAACTGTGACAATTACATTTTTTTGTTGAACAGTTCCTTTAATACCATCGTTTGCTGTTTCTGAAAGGGGACATAAGGGGCAGCTGTGCTCCATCCCTGTGCTGAATTAGAGCTGAGCGTGTTTACTGTGCTCTGATACTGAGCAGATCTCTGCTGAGCTCTTGGTCCTCATTGTCCAGTATTGTACTGCGGACGGAGGAGATCTGTGGTGAATCTGAGTCTGTGAAATGAGAAGAAGGCAGGAAAGATCTTACTGTTGACCTCAAATGCTTGGCAGGAGCCCTGCACCATTAAAGTTACACTCTTAAAGAAGTTGGTTCTTCAGGTATTCTTTAGTAAAGACAGTAGTTCTATATGGAATCATGAACACTCAAAGAACTATTCTCATGCTTAAAGATTCTTTGCATGGTGAAATGGTTCTTCCTGTTGATGGAGAATATGATGTTTGTGGTTCTATATTGAACCTTTTTGAAAAGGCATTCTAGTGCAGTTACAAAGCTTGTAACAATAGAAAAACCTTCTTTGTTGCAAATGGTTCTTTGAGTGTTCATGGTTCTATATAGAACCATTGTGTTTACTAAAGAACTCTTGAAGAACCATCTTTTTAAAGAGGGTACATTTTTGCAAATCTTTACTTACCAGTCTCCGTGTTTATCGTCCTTATGGAGACCAGTGTGATGCTTTCTTTCTCTCCGGTGCTGGTCATGTTGCTGTGAGAATATTGGACCAATCAAAAAGAGTTTTATATCATATGTGATTATTCATCCTCCTGCTTATATGGTCAGAAATAGAGTTTTAATTCATACCTTTCTGATATCACTGAGTCATAGCCCTTAACACCTGTAAGGTAAACCAAAAGTATTAATACACTAAAGCTATGGGAGAGCATATATAACACAGAGCAATATAACACAGAATCTCACCCTCTTCCTTTGTGTTATTACACCGTCCTCT
This sequence comes from Colossoma macropomum, assembly GCF_904425465.1. Lineage (NCBI taxonomy): Eukaryota > Metazoa > Chordata > Actinopteri > Characiformes > Serrasalmidae > Colossoma > Colossoma macropomum. Next base: position 18,537,764 of record NW_023494800.1, read on the forward strand.
GAGATTAACGGCTGTTACCAAGATCACCATAACGATGATCAGAATGAGAATGAAGCTCATCACACCTGCAAGGAGGTGCCAGAAAGATTATCACAAATTTGAAGGCAACAGCCAAAACATATCATAATTACTGAGAAGGTTTGATATGTGTCCTACCAAAGGCTAACATAGTGAGGCTGTTGCTTGGCGGCTGTGTAGGTGGGGCTGCTGTGGGGGCCTCCTTGTTTGTAAAGTTCACTGGTCCAGGATCATGATCTGCACATTGAGAAAAATATTACAGATGAGCTAGAAAAAAAAATAGAAACAGCTAAGTACTCAAACACACCCAGTTAACCTGGCAATTAACAGATAAGTGTAATCAGGTGTGTTGGAGCAGGTAAATCACCAAGCTGTACTGGACACCAGCCCTCCAGGAACAGTGTTGTGCACCCCAGGTGTAGAGTATTTGATTCCCAGTTTTTTCCCCTGCTATTTTAATGCACTTTGATGTGCTATCAATGACTCATTTAGACAGGTTCAACATTTAGTACACCTTTGGCATTCCTGTGTAGAATTGTGGGATCATGCATAAATCTCCACAAAGCTGTATAAGCTGAGAGCTATAAAGTGTGACATTTTTACTCTTTAATGCTTAGTGCTAATGCTAGTCATTATTGTACCATTCTGCTGAGTAATATGTGCACTCTTAAAAATAAAGGTGCCGAACAGGTGATGCTATAAACCACTGTTTTTAGTCATTATGTCTTTTTATATCTCTTTATAAGATATTTAACTTACATCTAGATGTTTTTACTAGTTTTAAGCCATTTTATGTCTTATGCTATTGGCTGATAATTTTGCTTGTTTCAAGACAAAAAAGGAAGATCAATTTGCTTATATAAGTAATACTGCTTGAAACAAGCAACATTATCAAAAGAATACAACATTTTACTATACAAAATGACTTTAAACGAGCTTAAAAAGGGTCTAGAAATGAGTTAAATGATCTTATGATAATAATCTTACAATAATTTCATCATGAGAAAAAATAGATATATCAACTTATCATAAGATGAGATATAAGTTTTTAAAGGTACCCATAGTGCAAAAAATGTAATATTTTGAAAAATATGAGTTTCATGTAGAATGTAAACATTGTTAATTGCGTGCTATTTACGACCTAATTCTTACTCCTTATGTCATGAAAACCAACATATTTGCATGTATCTGGCTATTTAGCCTAAAGCAGTTTAGCCCTGCCCATTCACATTGACATTATAAAGAAAGTTTCAGCCTGGACTGGCTTTTGAACAGGTATGAAACAGGACAGCCAATCAGATCAGAGCCATATTTACATGTCTCAGTCTTAAAGGCACAGTAACAAAACTAGTTATAAATAAAGTAAAATTGGAAAATGCTCATGAAAAAAAGAATTGTAATTGGTTTTGGTTCACAAAACCACACAAATGATATAAGTGCACCTCAGGGAGAAAAAATACACACAAGTACATGATAAATGTAGGATAAGCGACCTTAAAAGTTTAAAGAATCTCCACATGATCTATGCCGATTAGAGGTTTTCCTAGAACCGTGCATCCAAGCCAAGAATCATTTAAAAAACATTATTTTTAAAAGTGTACATAGTGATACACTTCAAGCGATTCTATCTTAATGGGAGTGGTCTATGAAAATGCACCCAATGAGTCAGAAACTCATGCTAGATTTGAGGATGTTCATGGGGTTTAACAATGTGATCACTGTGAAGTGTAAATGGGTGTCAAACCTGACTGGACAGCTGCAGGGGAAGAGGTGATTTGGCCCATGTTGGAACTCATGTGAGATGTAAACCCGGCAGATGTTGGGCTGACCAGCTTGGTTTGTCCTGCAACGCACATTATTTTCATAACATCCTCTCTGCTCAGTACTCACACTGGTTACTGTAAGGCATTGTTTCATAAACTGTATGAGTCATGTTTGAATAATTAGTATGGGTCTTCCTTATGAGTCATTTGTTACATAGTGTTGTCCCACTTTCCGAATTAAAGCCTCATTAGAATATGAAGTGTTGACTTAGGGTTTTAGCATTTGTGTGGTAATTAGGTTAGGCCACTGTTTTCCACCTGCAGCATTAACTGAATCATCTTCATTTTCATAGAATCGTTTCACAGATGTGAATACAAATGCTACCCTTACCTGCTGAGCTGGGAGGAGAGGTAACATTGAAGCCACTTGAATTACTACTGCCTTCTGGAAGTGAAATGCAAAGTAACTTATTATAATATAATTTCTAAGCAGTACTCGCCCAATTTGACAAGGCCTTCAAAAAGTACACAAAACACAATTTTAATATTCCACATATACAGCATATTGTCACTGTTGTAACAAAACCTCATATCTCTTAAATTGTAACTTTGCAGTTGAAGGACAAAATGGTCATGACCTTAATGTAAGTAACTGTAATGAGATTTTATTGGAGGTCATTTTGAATCATTTCTGTTAGTCAGTTCATCATGAGATGTTCACCAAATATAAATGGTATCCTCTATTTGCAAATGGCAGTGATGATATACAACAAACACTAAATAATTAGATCATAATGAATACATCAACCCTGCCTGATTTTAAATTCAGAAGGATTAACATTGTTAGAATGAAGCTTAGCCCCCAAAGAAATAGATCAACTGCTTAAAGGATGTGTAAAGAGGTTAAAAGACACTGTCCCACATATTATTATAGAAGTTTGTTAGCAGATTTATTCATGTAAAAAGATATTTTCTGATGGATTACCAGTATACTGAGTTGAAATGAAGTTTGCTGTAGGTGAGGCATATTTTATCGAGGTGGTGCTGGTCATTACTGTGGTCGCATGCTGGGTGGTTTGGACAGAGGGAGTTGCTGTGAAAAAAGCACAGCACTTAGAATCAATACATAAATTCATGTCAGTGCCATCGTAGCATAAACTTGTTTCCTTAAACTGATAGTTTAAGAGAAGGAAAAACATACGCTAATGTAACAGAAAGATTTTATTTCATGTTATTTTGGGCCATTTGTATTGTCCACATGACACATAAACATATATATATATATATATATATATATATATATATATATATATATATATATATATATATACAGGTATATGTGTGAATAAATTCAACTGTATTAATTGTATGAATTGTATTCTTTGTGTCATATTAAATCTGCAGCATGGAATTTGAAGACAGTGTTGCAAATAATAATAATACAAATCTGTAGTGGTGGACAGTGATATGCTGTTGCCTGTGGGCCATTTGTATTGTTCACATGTTCACACCATATACCATGTGAAGGCTTTTCACACACACAAACATATATATATATATATATATATATATATATATATATATATGTATGTACAGTAGCAACCAACCACATATGTTCTGCATATCGTTGCTGTTCAAAGAAAAACGAGTATCTCCAAAGTTATAACTTTATAGGAGAGAACAAAAACTTCTGTTAATGTAAGTTATTGTAAAGAGATTTTATTTTAATCAATGTTGGAGCATTTCAGTTGGTCCTGTCATAGTGAAATATTCATAGTGCTCAAATGATGTAGAAAAATAAAAATCAACAAAAGTTGTAATTGTTTTTGGACAGCAACAACATCTGTTAAACATACATATATAGAGCATAAGGAAAATATTAGTGATATAGGTTTGGCCTCCTTCTTATCAGTTGCTAGTTCAAATACTGGTCACTGATATGGGTGACCTTTTAAGAAAAACCAGAAGGCTCACTCAACACAATTTTGCCAATAAGTTTATATACATGTACATTCAAATCAAGGAAAATCAGAGTATTCCTTTTTTGCTTCTAGGGTGCTGGCCATGACATCCCAACCAGGATGTGCTCACAAAAATGCATTCTCAATTGTATGTATTTCATTATCACAGCTTAACAATGGCAGTTGTTGAAACGTTGCTCATAAAACAACTCACAGATCTGGAGGCTGTGTATTTGTTATATTTCTCACTGAGAATCATTTGTGAATGAATTTAGAATATGGAGAACTAGCTCCCTACTGTAACTCTTCTTCCTGAGACTAGTGAGGCTGTTATGTAAAGAGCATATAATCTTTACAAGTAGCACATTCATTTTTCCTTTGAGCGTAACTACAGCATCTCCTGACACCAGGCAAGTAATGAGTTTCTGTGAATAGTCGTTCTTCAGACTTACCTGCTGAGATAAAGGAGAGAGACACACAGAACACAATAAAAGAACATAATAGCAGATCCATGGCTCTAATCCAGAGAGGTTTGGTACGTAAAAGGCTGATGGCTACTAATAGAGGTCACCAAGCACAGATGTATAAGAAAAGAAAAAAGACAGAAGAGATAAGCACTGAAGTGTGTATATGTGAATGAGTCTGGAGCAGAGTGAGGAGCTTGAGAAGCTGTTTCCTGAGCTGATGGTACAATGAGACAGCATGTAGTATAGTTGTTTCCTGGTGATTAAGTGTGTGTGCTGGACCAGTGAGTGCTCACTCCTGGTTTTAGAGAGGTTGCTGTAGCCCCTGACGGTGTTCCAGAGTTTCCTGTGGAAGAATGGAAGGAAACAGATGCAGTTCTCTCATGGAAAATCAACCCTCACTGGCTGAGTGTTTGGGCCGCAGGCTGGCCGGGAGGGAAGAGTTCTGATGAAAAACAGTGTAATGGCTTTACCAAAATACGCACAACTACACAAACCCTGCACTGTAGTGGGATTCCCTCTAGACTCCCACCGGCAGTCCAATGTAAATGGCCTTTTCTGCCAAATTACAGTACATCTGGCCTGCAGCCTTTTAGGACATCATTGATACAGAAAGGCCAATGTTTAGCATTGCTATCGAGCTATACCCAGAGAAAAGATACATAAAAATGAGATCCCCTTATTATCTCTGCAGTTTCTCCTAGACAATAATGAGATCAGATGGCAACACAAGGGAGACTTTTGCTTCAGTCTCCTTCTGCTCGGATATTTATGCTGAGCAAAAGACCCCAGTAACTCACGTCTCCGTTTAAGTTTTAGTAGGAATCTCAACAAAGTCACACATTGTACTCAGATTTGCTGACATAATAACACTCATGTTAATTAGTAATTAAACTAAAGACAGAAATTTCAAGACAAACTGACCATTTGTCCCCCAAGACTGGGAACCTTCTCAGTTTAGATGCTGTGAATAACTAATACATGTATCATTATTATCTGCACTAGAAGTATCTCATGTCCTCTTTTTGTCCTTTTGAGCTATTTTTCTTAGGGAATTTTAGGAGAATCACCATGAAGTATCCTGAACCATCAAAGAGCAATGAAATGTCCTCTCAAAGCTAAACATCTTAAATAATTCTTAGCCTAAACATACAGTTCCAGGAAAACTTTTACTTGGTATAGAGCAGGTGTCAGCAATCTTGCCCACAAAGGGCCAGTGTGGTTGTGGATAAGATTGGTGACCCCTGGTTTAGAGCCTTTACATTATGTGCAAGCATTCTGCAGGCCCCCTAGTGGCCATGCTGATGGAAATTGAGTTGAATATATTTAATTAACAAAATAATTTCCATTAACTACTTCATTAACTAGAATACTATTATGCCTCTGTTGAGCTGCTAGTGAGCAATGAATGTTGAAAGTGGAAGAGTGAGAACTTGAGATGAGATATTGTGTATTTTGAACACAGAAAACTTCACTTCAGGTTTTGTAAGTCATGCATACAAATGTTAATGTACATATATGTTAACGTGTATATATATATATATATATATATATATATATATATATACACACACACACAAAATGATAACTTTACAGGAGAAGGAAAAAAGCCCTTAATTTTTAATGTAAGCTAACGTAAAGAGATTTCATTCTAATTGATTTTGGGGCATTTCTATTGGCCCAATCATCATGAAATTTTCAAATGACCTAGAAAAATAAAAATCGACAAAAATGGAAGTACATGTTTTTCTTTGGACAGCGTCCATATTCTTTGGACCACCTCCAAAATATACAGAAATTGCTTTTTATTGCTACTGTGAAAAAAGGGCTTCTCCTTATGGCAACACTTTCCAGTATCTTTATTTTTAAAGAGTGCAGCTGAGTGTAGCACATGGACAGAAGAAGAGTCAGACTCTATAGTTCATGCATATTTTATTCAAGAGTAAAAAAAGTGATTTGTCCCATAGGGCATGCTTACAATGTGTGTTATCATTTAGGAAGTCAAATGCGAAACTCAGTTCAAGAGAAAATTACAAGAAAAAATAGTCACAAGTTAAAATCCATTAAACTCCTTCTCTGAAATAAACCACGTCTGGACCAAACAAGGATCAGAAAACAGTGGAGAAAAAAAGAACTGTAAGCTTAATTGTAAGAATAAGAAGAATATCATCAAGAATTATAAGGAGAATATATTTTTTCCTTTTCAAAGTGAGACACAGGATTTTCATTGTGTCCAATTTGTTTACATTTGAATAAACCATGCGATCATGCTTTGGCAGCCTGAATTTTGCTTTTCACTGAGTAATATGTTCATTCACACTATTGAACAACTTCTGTACACCAACTGAACAGGAAAAACAGGAAAAAGGAAAAGGAAAAACACAAGGCTTCACACCTCAAAAAGAGCGCCAGTGCCTGTACAGCAAAACAATACAAAAATAAAATCAACCATAACAAAATAATGTCGATGAAAAAGAAAACAGAAGAGAAAAAAAAAAAACAAAGACAGAAGAAAAGATTACAAAATCATATATATACTGTATATAGATATAAAAAAACAAAGTTAAACTTTACAAATATAATCTGAAGAGGGAAATAATTCAAATCTACTATATTGAAACACATCACAATTATAATTTCACATATCAATAAGGAACTTAATTGCATGCACTGATGCGTTCCGTACCATAGATGCTGTTAAAAATCGTTGTCCTTGATATTGTCCTTCATCGGTATTAATCATATATTTATATATATATTTATATATATATAGATTTATTTGACTTGCGAAACATACTATGTGCATTCTCTCTCAAGTTACAGGCAGGTGAGAAACAATCAGGTAGGTGGTGCCAAAGGTCGACCCCAAGCTCCTACTGCAGCCCCAAAATCCTCAGTGCTTCCTCCACGCAAACAGATGGTGGGGTTCATGAGTCCACAGCCAACAAGCGCAAGCACCCCCACAAACCCACCCACCCACCCACCCACCCGGCTTTATGGCATCTTACCAAAAAAAGAAATCAATAAATAAAAATACTCGGGTAAGATTGCATTGCAAGTAATAAAATGTACATATTTTTTCTCTTTAAATGTCCTTTCTTACAAACATTTCGTTTTTTTTTTTGTCATTTCAATTTTTGTATTCATTAATACTAGTAGCAAAACATGTTTCAACAGTGAGATAATTTCATTATGAGATGGGCTCATGAAGAAAACTGGTAATCAAAATATTAAGACGTGTGCGTGGCATTGGTACTGGCTGGCCACCCCCACCGATGAGCTGCGATGGATCAGGTTTAGGAGAGAGTTCTAATCCCTAGACCCCGCCCACTTTGGTGTATGGGTGGAGTCAGAAAGTAATTGGCAGAACAGCCATAGGAACTGCCCCCCCCTCTGAGAAAGACACTTTCAGCCATTGGTTAACATCAACCCCCCTCCCCCAAATCTGGGAAAAAAATCCACCCCCATCCTTTCGTAGCCTTCTAAACACACCTGAACAGTGGCAGAACTTCAAGAAACTCACGTACAGTAAACTGGCAGCAAAAAAAGAGATTGCCTTCCACCCACTTCTGCGAAAGATTTGAACTTGGAGAAGTTTTCTTGTCTAATTGGATATTGGAGCAGAGGTGGATGCATATGCAGTGTTATGTTGCTGGGGGTTTTGTTGGTATCGGGAGGCCTTAAATTACGGGTTTGGCGATATCCTGCCACATGCTGCAGCAGTCGCATGGACTTGGGTGTGGGCAGGCAGGCGGCCGCTGCATCACTGGATGTTGCTGTTATCATCAGTGCCGTTGGCCTCGGACATGTTCATTTTTCCCATGGAGTGGCCCACGTGGTTCACCCCATCTTTACGGGGAGGCATGCGCTCATTGATGCGGTCTAGGCCCTTAGCCTCCTCGAAGCTGCTGATCTTGTGCTGTGGAGAAAAGCCGCGAATGGCTGTGGAGAGGGACGGCACACACAACAATGAGCAGCAGCACTCCTGTAAACATCATTTTAAAGCTGCATTCTGTGGAATTTGAAATACTATCCCCTACATGCAATTAAATCAAAACAGTTCCTCTATCTCTTTCCCTAACCTGTGATGCTTTTCCTCCTATGTTTGGATGTTGTGATTTTTTAAAAACACTGAAGTGGTTTAATGGAGAATAAATGAATGTCCCAAGTGTAAAATGTAAGGCCAATATCAAGTACTGTAGGACTCATGAATTAATCTAGCAGATAATTCATAAGCAAACATCAGAAGCACAAAAGTGTTTCCTCACTCATGTTTTTGTACTCCACTCTATATACAAAACGGCTGCTAATAACTGTAAAAATGCATTCCTATTGCTCTGCTCTGGGTTCTTGGCTAATTTACTTGAATCAAGTTTGTTTATATGCCACGAGACAAAGTTGTGAACATAACTTCAAACTATTAAAACAGAAAAGAATGCAGCTTTAAAAGTCCTTTACTCAGAGTATTATTAAAACCATGATCACGCTTTATTTTGATAGTCCCCTGTACATGATCTAGAGATACTTAGATTATTAACAAGATTTCTGAAGTTAATTATCCAAAACATTATAGTAAGAAGTAGGTTTACGAGTAGGAGCAGGTTTAGACATGAGGTTAGGTTTAGATTTAATAGAATCTATCACACTTGAAACTTTTTTGATAATTAGATATTTTGTTGAATGTTAGTTAAAGACAGACTACGCGTGTACAAAGCATATACAGAGGACCATTAAAATAAAGTGCTAGCAGAACCATTTACCTCTATCATCTATATTAAAATACCAGGCTTTTCCTTTTGTGCTTGTATCAATGGACATAGGATTGGAGAGGAAGTAACACCCAATTCCCTTTACTGTAGCACATTTTTTATGTATGAGCCACTGAGGTGTGCCTGTTTTGGAGCATGAGAGGTTGTGGAAGAGGCTAACACACTCTGGTTGGCTGGGAGTTCCTCAGAGTTCCAATTACCACATGCTATGCCCATAGACGTCTTAAGAGAGGCAGAGAAAATGCAGAACTCAACAAACCAACTCAATCATGCCTTTGTGTCAGACGCCATCTCAAACCATCATGCATTCTTCACAGAGATGTTCCCTTGCTGTTATCGCTGAGAGAGGGCAATGTAAGTATCTGGTAGACCTAAAATTTCTTTACTGCAGAGGTGTCTAGCAGGTCCTGGTCTAGCACAGAGTGGTGATTTCTTTGCTCTAACACAACCACTAAACCTGATAACTAACTGAATTGAGCTAACTAACTGAGCTGAATCATGTATGCTTGAGCAAGGAAATCACCCATCTGTGCTGAACTATGGCTGCAATTCGCTGCTTTATAGAAAAGAATAAATTACAATGAAAGAAGAAAGTTCAGTACTTTTGGATCACAATATAAGCAAATATAGCCTGAGGAACACATATACTTTTTTCACTTCAAGTACACCAAAAGTAAAAGGTACTTACAATAAATGAGATACATATCTACTCCAAAAACATTACCCGTGAAACAACTGAAATGTCCATTTCACCTTTCTGAGTGCTATTGAGTTTAATGCAGTTCCCAGATATCTTCTTTGCCCTTTCTCAGAGGTCAGTGTATTGCACCTCTAAGTGTTCCTTCTACACTGGTAGGTACCAATCCTAGTCCTAGAATACCCCTGCCCTGCACATTTTAGTGTTTTCCCTTTTCCCTGCTTTAACAGACCCACTTCACTGAAGAAGGGCTAGGATCAGGTGTGTGTCAAAGCAAGAAACAACACTAAATTATGCAGGATAATAGCACTTCAGGACCAGTCCTGGAAACCACCACTCTACACAGCCCTTTCCCTGTGTGAACTGTTAGTGAATGTTGGCTGATCATGGCTTGTCAACAGCTGATGGAGGCTAAGGCCAAGATGCATGTCCTGGATTTACCTTCGCCGTCACTTGCTTCAGTCTCGATGGCTTCGATGGCCTCGATGGTGGCTGGGGGGGAGAGGAGGGGAGTGGGTTACACTTGAACAAGCCATGCAACGGCAAAAAGGCACAGGCAGCAGTGGTGCAACGAGCGGTGCGCGGACGACCCTGCGCAGACGCATGCACGCCAACCAGACTATGGACCACAGAGCCAGTCAACCCCTCAGGCGCACACATACTAGTTCCCGGACACTGGTCTGTCCATTTCAATAGCCCCTACGGGCACAGACTCTCGCTCGCCTCACCTCACTTCACCTCACCCCAGTTTACCCACTACGGGGAAACTGACCCACTGCGGTCCAGTCTTTGGGGCAACTCCCAACGTAGTGTTGCAGAGAGAGGAGCACCCAAAGCCTGGAGTCTGTCAGAGGATACAAAGAGAGACAGATGGAGAGACAGGTGGAAGAGACAGGGACAGAGAGAAAGCATAGAAAGAAGAAAGTAGTCAGAGACAGGAGTAGACTAAGGCCCTGTGGAGGGTCTTTATGCTCACCGCTCTGTAGAGTCTGCTTGCCCCCAGACAGCACTCCACTGGGCAGCATGCCGGTAGGAGTCAGGCCCTTCAGGGTCAACACATTCTCACTCTCCTCTCTGTATAAAAAATAAAATGTGTACATATATGTTTTCAGATGATTAACAAAGTTTGACACAGTGAGCTACAAAACAAAAGACAAGACTCACATCGAGCAAATGGCAGCATATGAAGTGAGATGGACTGGCATCTCAGTACGAAAAAAAAGAGAAAATAAAAACAAAGAACCCATATGCGCTACTGACAAGTATAAGTACTACAGGACAAAGATGAGTTTCCTCTCAGGGGACACCAGTTATGTATACTATAATTGCTGGCTGTTATCTCATATGTTTGGCCCCGATATGTGGGTACCAGTTTCATGTTGGTGTTGTGTAATCTCCATCAGTCCCATTCAATAAATGTTATAAATTTACTTTTGATTGCTAATTAAAATTACAAATCTGGTTTAATTAAATTGGTGAGACTGATTGCATAAGACATTTATTGATTTATGAGACTGATGGATAATTCTGAGGCCCGGTACCTACATAACTGGCACAGACTGTGTGAGGAAGTGAGGCCAACATTAGCGCCTACACAAGTAAAGTAGCAATGCAGGAGAGCACTCAGTCAGTGGAAGAAAAATCAAGCTGGATGGTGTTTATATGCTCTGCCATATTTTGGTGAATTTCCAGTCAGAGCCACAGAGGGAAAATTTGGTCTTTTTTTAATTTCATGAAAAAAGGGTACGCTGTATTCAGGAGTGTGGGAGGGAGGATGAGGGTTTTTGCAGTGGAATAAAATGAGCCACAAGTCACAAGGAGTGTCAGAAAAGCTACATTTCGGTTAAACATGGGGGAAATATATAGCTGATTGGCAGAACTATAGGTAAGACACACATGCACAGTGGACCCAAAAGTATTTGGACACTTTAACTGTTTAACCATTGGCTACTTCATGAAATGTTTAACAAAATGAAAACTGTTTCAGAGAAAAACACTTGTAGTACAACACCAAACTGACACTTGTGTGGAGAAAATCAGTAGAAGAGTGCTGACCACACTGCACCAAAGCTTTTAAAGTCCTAACAGATTTAGAAAATGGAGAGCATCACACACTTAATGCCTCTATTACAGAGTTTCTTTTTGTTGTGAGGGCAAGCACACTAGATGATAAGGCAGTGAGAGGGTATAACACACATAACGAGTTTCAGCTACATAAAGCACTCCAAACTCCATATGGCCCCCATTATCACATAATTCAAACAGAGCTTCACTCTGGTGCTAGATCAGAAGACTGACTCATTTCCTTTTTCATCACCAGATTATTCTTGCTGTCATTTCCAACAGAGCTCCCCACCTGGAAATCGCTTCAGATTGTGAACATTTATGGGAAGAAGGCCAATTGTGGTTAAAATCAGGGTTAAAATCGAGCTAAACACTCTGCAGTGTAGGCCTGGCTTATGGGTACGGAGATGGAAACGTTAAAGTCTGGGGCTCTTTATATAACAATAGTGTTGGTGAGCTTGAGTTCATTAATGGGATCATGAACTCAGAAGTGTATAAAGGCATTTTGGATGCAAATCTGAAGAAGTCTGCGAAGAAATTGCTCAAACGATAACGAATAGTCAAAAATAAAGTTACAGTCTTGCGTTGGCCTGTTTAACAATAAAAGCCATTTGATTTGACGTTTGTTTCCAAACAAAATTAACTTAACCTCTTTCTGTAGGCCCGTTGCAGCCATCCTGCTGGTGGAATGGAAACCAACTTAAATTTATTTAGTTAATATAATGAAACAAAATATTTTTCCCCATTACTCTGTTTTCAGATTGACTACAGTGTTTGAAATAAAGTTCTGTGCAGGTACATTTGTCATTCATCAATGTACAAACAATTTAAATGTTCTCTCAAAGGTAAAACAGTGGTTTTAGGGTCCAACTGTGAACCTTAAATAATTTTTTTCCAGGTAAAAAGTATGTATTTGAACCTTTTCATAACCTAAAGTTTTAAAACAGAGCAATAAAATAAAAAGCCTGGAGATGAGACGGGGTGTGTGGAGTCAATACAACTTATATAATTATATATAATATTATATTATATATATATATATATATATATATATATATATATATATATATATATATATATATATATATATATATATATATAAATTTCAATGGATTATGGTACAATTATGTTCCCTGAATAAAGGTACTGAGATGTACCACAACAGTGACAAGAGGGGTACTGCCCCAGTGAAAGTTTCATACAGTTTCTGAGAGTGTCACTATTAGCTGTGTGTGTGTGTGTGTGTGTGTGTGTGTGTGTGTGTGTGTGTCAAATGTTGAGCTGCTAGTGAGCACTGGGGATGAAAGTGGAACAACTCCCTGCTGTGAAAACAATTCACTTCTACAAATGTTGTCTTGCTTGCTCAACTCCCATTTTGTAAATCATACAAATTTCCATCAAAATTCATTTAGTGTTATTGACAGAAAAATGCATAGCGCAAAAACGGAAGAACTTCCAAAACAGGCACAAATGATATTTTATGGCTACTGTGAAAAAGGGTTAACGCATTATTAAGTATGGCATGAACACTTTTTGGTGCCATTGAATATTTATACAAAAGCACACACACAAACACTCTTTAGTCTCCAGAAGTCTCTATCTCATATTTGCATGGTGTTTTATAAGCAGCTGACACAGATAAGCAGACAGAAATGACTCAGCCTGTGGAAGTCCCTCTCATACCTTAGCACAGAGAACATCTTGGCCATCTTCCCAATGGCACGGATCTTGTTCCTAATCACCTCTTTCCGAGCAGCTGCTGCGTTGGCTGTGGGTGGACATGAGAGTACAGGCTGAGACTGCATTGCCACAGGGAGAATCTTCTACAGTCAATAGCACTTAAATGCAAGGCTTCCAGGGAGCAAGAACAACATGAGATATTTTAGGAACCATCTCAGCTTTTAGTTCTTGTCGTGTTTTGCGTGGAATGTTCTGAATTCAGCTCCTGTGTGGATAAGAAGATGAAGGCTGTAAACACAATAATTCAAAGAAGACCTCTTACCATCAAAGATCTCGTCTCCATCGTTCATCAGCTCATCATCAGAGCAGATGCTCAACACATTCACTAGCATCTCTGTGACTGCAGGGGAAAGAGGATGGGCTATTAGACCAGGAGTCATACATGTGACTGCTGCAGGACATGCATCTCAAGGTGATAATTTGGTAAAGAAATCTAATTTATACAATTTTCCCATTTTGCTAATGCTACACTGCTAAAATATGTCCACTTACCCCAGATATAGTTGATCAGCCAAGATATGTTTGGTATCCAAATTTGGCCTCTTTAGTGCTGGAACTAAGGCCTACCTCCATTTTACGCGTTTAGGCCTAGAGGTAGGGTGTCCCGATTTTGGTTGAGATAGAGTAGTAAGGTGAAGTGTTAGGGCTACATGGCCCTACAAACAGCAGTTTTTCAGAGGCACACCCCAAAAAGAGTGTTATGAGAAAAAAGAAAAACTGGCAATATGGCTGCGCGAGCAACCAAAGAAACCCAAAAATGTGAGTATTTTCTCCATTAAATAATTACGATAACTATTGTATTAACTTAGTTTCACCAAAGAATTAGGGGTGGATGATAATAAATAATTGTCGCATACCCCCCCTCTTTGATGGTATATGATGCCCTAAATGTAACTAAAGACCAACAGTGAGGTTGCTGAACTTTATCCTCCTCTGCTATCACTGCAGACTGGCAGGGTCGCCTACAGAGCAGCGCTAGTAGCCTGTTAATGAAGTAATGTTCTTCTTTATTTGAGGGTTGTCCCATTTCGTAGGGAAAGATTTCAATCACTACCCCTTCTGTCTCAGTTCCAAGGGGCAAGGTGACACTTGACAACAAGGGGTAGGGATAAAAATAAGAAATGGGACTGGACCTACGTTTAATAAAGCTGTTATGCTCATCACCACCAAAAACAGCACAATGACTATCTAGACCAGCATGAAATTCATAGATCTAAACTGTTTTTTCAGTAGCATTGTCAGTGTTGTTTAGGTCACAGTACTTATCACTGCGTTCAGCTATACACAGTGAGTTTTTATTGTTGTTTTCATTTTTATAGTTTACAGTAAGTCACACTGTGCTCTAAACCATACCAACAAGTCTATGCACCCTTAACGAAGACATTAAAAGTGGGTTGAGAAAGGTTTTGCTGCTGTTTTTACGGAACATAATTGAGTTGCTATTTACTTCTAGTGTTTGTGAGTTACGTTAGCCTCATAGTTGCATTTCAAAACTAAAGAAGCAAAAAATTGGACACCTAACATGTCTTGGCTTTAATGAATATGATTTCTGTGTATATGCTGTTGAAATGATCAGAAGTCTACCTTTCTCTCCTACAAAGGGCAGAGACCAGGTGAACACGTCCATGAAGTTTGGCAGCCAGTAGGGATGGGGGGAGCAGTTAAACTGTCGAATGTTCATCACATTGTTCTCATACTTCAAGACAGCCGCTGAAGTGAGAACACACAGAAACGCACACGCACACCCCATTACATTTAGTAAGCTTCAGCATTCCCTCATTATCTAATCAATGAAGAGAGAAAAATGATCTCCATAGTGCATAATGTCCAGAGCTGCTTGATTCACTTTCTGATCGATCGTTGACAAGCGGTTGAACTTTTCCACATAAATGTGACTGTGACAGTACTAAGTTACAAAGGATCAATATATTGCACACACACACACACACACACACACACACACATTTTCTAAGCTGCTTATCCTCCTGGGTCGTGGGGGTTGCTGGAGCCTATCCCGGCACTCATATATATAACATTATATACCTTATCATGCAGGTTGAGACTGCAGCCCAATCGGCTGCCATGCACAATTTGTAGAAGCAGTCCTCCAGCCCTTCATCGGTGGACAGTGTCCACAAAAACACTTTTAGCTACATAGTGGGATGCGGGCCACTTTTAACCTTGCTGTGTCAAACACTGTGCCTTATACACCCTTATACAAATAACTTGTGTGTAACTTGCCACTACCATGTCAATGTCACTGCTACCTGACGTATAAACTTTACCTGGCCAACATTGGTCCTGTAGTCAGAAACTGACCACTGATAAATAGAGTAGAGAGTGGCTGACAAATTGTACATGAAATTAGAGAGGTTATGATCTGTAGTATGCAAAAAATTGAATACCCCTGTTTAAATTACGTTTTCTTGATGTTCCATGTGAAAATAGGGCATGTAAAATGAAATAACGCATCCTCCACAGCGAACAAACTTAAACATGGCATTTTCTGGAAACTTTATTGTACCCCTACTGTTTATTTGCTGAGTTTAACCTATTCGAAAAAATAAAATGTACACAAACATTTTATTCAAATGTATGTGCCATAACTTTTGCACAGGTCACGTTTTATGTTTAATTTCTTTTCCCAGTATATTACATTCAGGAAATACACAGTTATTATGCATTAAAGTGTGCATAAGTGTGTTCTCTGTAGAGGATGTGTAACTTATTTTTACTTAGGAAATCAATAAAACATATCATTTGACCAGGGTGCCCAAACATTTGTGTACAACAGTATATAGTGGATCTAGAAGGTTGGTTGGCATCATAAAATAGCTGGTAAGCCATTAGTGAGTGTTTGTATTAGAACAGTTTAAAAATATGCATGCTTTTTCAGTCCTCCCAGTTTTAAAGCGTCATGCTGCACAGCACAACTTTGACCTTTGGCCATTGTTTGCTATTCTTTGACTTTACTGTTTGATCTTAGCAGTAAACACGTCAGCACTGGTGACTGCAGACTGACTGCAGGAATTCCCATTCTGTCAGCCTTCTGCCCTGACTTGTGCCCCATTCTTCTGAAAGTCACTTCAGCTTCAAACATGGACTATTTTTAGTGTGGACAACACAAGCAAAACGCAACCCCCTTTCCGATGGAGAGGAATGAAAGCAAGACTATTGGAAAAAGGTCCCCCAATTAATGGCCCATCAGACAATTTGGGCCACAGTTACACTTTTCGAAAAGTCCTATTAAAGTTCCAGTGAGTAGGAATTGCTGGAAAGTATATTATGCAAAATGTTCTGCTGAAATGTGATTTGGTGATTCCTGATAAAAGTAAATAAACTAAAAAACTAGTATTATTTAGTATAAGAACATAGTATTTTTTTCTATTGTCACTGTAGCACTGTGTATTTTAATCTACATCTTTTTGTTGTTTCTATAAGGGAATTTAGTGATTCCCACACATAAGCTATACTTGTGTGGTCCTCCAAAGTAAATGGACAGCCACCCAAGCATATTTCGCCCATTTAAACAAGAGACACTATATCAACTGCTTGTGGTTCAACATTTCTTTGGTTCAATGCTGCGTGCTCACTAAAACATCCATTCAGTGTGTGGTGGGTATAGTGGGTAAAACTGCGGCTCTCCATATTGCTGATTTGGGTTAAATTCCTCATGTGGGGCAAGCACGGCATGCTATACCAACAAAGGTCCTTGGGCAAGACTCCTTACACTACATTCACCAATCTCTGTAATTGGATCAAATTTGAAGCCACTCTATATACGAGTGTCTGCCAAATGCACAAAGGCAAGAGTAAACCAAGCATTTCTAGAACTGAAGTCTGCAGGAAGGTAGATCTCCAGGACTAGCTCTACATGCTTTTATATGTGCACGTATTTTTATGCATATTCTATGAAATGTCCACTAGATGGCCCTGCTGAGCTCCGAGCTGATGACCCTGTTCCATCAGGAGTGATAAAGGCACATGGAAGAAGTCAGTCAAACTGACAGCCTCTGCCACACACACACTTACACACATCCCCCCATCTGCTCTACTCACTATAACGTGCACATACACACACACACACACACACACACATCTATACTATGAAGCCAACCATCAACACACACCGTCTCCCTCCATCTACTGTACACATTATATAATTTTCATTTAATCTGTTTCCCATTCTCAGACACATTCATCACTTAAACACATTGCAGGTAACTGTCAATACTGACGCCTGTGCGATCATTCAGACCTGATGGTGTTACTACACGAAGGAATGAATCCATAATGAACCCACACTGAATCTATATGTTAGCATTTACATGGGACTGGACTGCTGGTTTTTGCCCACCTTTGTTATTGTAAACATCAAGATAGTTTGGGGCGGAGAAGATGGTGATTAGGGAGGGGAAGCCAGTGGTTTGACTCTTCCTGTACATCCGGTATCTGTGACAGGAGAGAGAGAGAGAGAGAAAGAGAAAGGGAGTTGAGAATTGAGAATTCCTCAAATGGATATGACCAGAGACTGAAGGGATGAACACTGGGAGCACTGAGAGTGTGCATGTGTGTGTCTGCATACATACCCTGCATCTTGTGCTTCGTGTGCTCGGATGACTGATAACAAGTTATTATTCTGTAGGAACTCGCACACAGCTGGATAACTGTAAGGCAGAGAAAGAGAGAGAGGGACAGAGAGAGAGAAAGAGAGACTCACTTTTCTTCATTTCCATCATCACTCAACTGAAACAGTAATAAACAGCATCAGCTGCTGGGTGTAATTCAGCACATGGCCAGCAGGGGCAGTTCAGTGCCTTCAACCTGTTCAGAACATTTCATTTCTGCTTTGTTTACTCAGCAATCGAATCAGATTTTTTTCCCTCAAATGTCTGACATGTATCTGATATTTGCCTAAAACTGACATCTACACTGCAAACAAATCACACTGAATCAGTTCGTTCCCATTTAGATTTGGTCTTCACTGATAGACTGACAGCAAATGATCACATAGTGTTAGCATGCTAATCTGAAAATTGGATCAGGCAGGAAGGAAAAACGAATCTGCCCTGAGCATCTCACTCTGCGGTGGTGTGAAAACGTGTGTATGTGTGTGATGGTGGAGCACTGATAAGAGGGAGGGAGCTGCTCCTTTGGTTTTTTAAAGGGAATTTAGATATACAGCACATGTAATATACTCAGACACAAGCAGAGAGGCTGCACACGAGTAATTACACACATGCTGACATTTATATTACAGCTTGATACTTCCACTAGTCGTCATGACTTAGTAATGAGCTGTAGTGTAGAATCTTTCACAATCAAGCTTTCACTCTCTCTCCACACACTCACAACTGTGCATTCCTATCTATGTGAGATATTTTGATTAAAGTCTGTATGACTGCAACAATCCTAAATCTGACCTTAACTTTAGAGTTTAAAAAGAATCCTTAAAGTGATGGACCTTCACTTTTTCAAACAAAAGCTGTATTTCTCTGTAATTTCACCACACAATTATATGATTTTTGTGATTTTTTTATTGCATTATTATTTTATGTATTATGCCTGTCTGATACCACTTGCTCTTGGGGACAATTAAAGTTCCACTAACTCCTTGATAGACTGACTGAGTTTTACCTTATGACAACAACCCAAATATCCCCATAGTATCAATCTACCATTTTCCATGTTTTCCATCATACTGGGGAAATTGGGTCCCCAAAAAGACACATACACATGTGTGTATGTGGGCAAAAATATAATATCATGACACTTGGAGACAAAACTATGAATATAACAGATTTTACTTAATGTTTTACACTCTGCTGTCTCTGTGAGATATATTCAATAACATCTATATCCCTGTAGTTAAATCTTGTTGTGCTCCACCCATATGTAACTAGAGTAACCACAAAGAACCCTTTAGTCAATGGGCTTTTACTTTTTGAAAGAAAAGCTGACCCCCACTGTATTATGTACTATTCTGTGTTTTATGTGGATATATGTATGTATATATATTATACATTTGGTCCCCCCACACACACATGCAACACACACATACACTATCAAGCACTCGGTAAAGCACTCAGACACTGCAGCTGTAAGTGCTATGAAATGTTCTCTGTATTGTGCGGAGGAATGTTGAGTTAAACACTGAGTTTAATAAAGCACTGCTACCCATAATAAACTGCAGGGCATGCCGTGGTGTGTGTGCATCATTTAGCCTGTCAGGAGTTAATGGAGCGCACAGTGTGTGATATAACGGGGAAGAGCCACCGACACAGCTTCATACAGCCTACAGCTTCTGCTTTGTACAGCCTACAACCTATAGCCTACAGCCTATAGCCTCTGATTCTGCTTCATACAGCCTACAGCTACAATCTCTGTTTCTGCTTCATATAGCCTACAGCCTCTGTTTCTGCTTCATATAGCCTACATCTACAACAACTATCTCTGCTTCATACAGCCTACAGCCTCTGTTTCTGCTTCATACAGCCTACATCTACAACATCTGTCTCTGCTTCATACAGCCTACAGCCTCTGTTTCTGCTTCATACAGGCTACATCTACAACATCTGTCTCTGCTTCATACAGCCTACAGCTACAGCCTTTGTTTCTGTTTCTTACGGCCTACAGCCTCTGTTTTATACAGCCTACAGCCTTTGTTTCTGCTTCATCCAGCCTACAGCATCTACTTCATACAACCAAGACTCTCTGCTTAATATAGCCTACAGCCTCTGTTTCATATAACCTACAGCTACTGCTTCTGAGTCTGCTTCATGCAGCCTACAGCCTCACATCTCCAAAATGGTAACTTTACCGGACAGGGAAAATGTTCTTAACTTTTAATGGAAGTGAATGGAGTAATATTTTTTTCCAAGTAATTTGGACCATTTATTTTTGACACAACATAAAGGGCAACTGCCTTTTTCAAATTATGTCAAAAAATAAATGACAAAAATTTAGATACAAGGTTTTGTCCTGACAGCAACGATATATCTCTAAGCCCATTTGTATTGCTACTATTCCTCTCCACAGATCCCTCTTTCCTCTGCATTAATCTGTCTCTCTCTGTCTATCTTTCTCAACACGATACTACTCCTGTCTACAGATCACTCTGTCTGCTGCATCTTTTTCTTTTTCTTTCTCTCTCTCCCTCTCTCTCCCTCTCCCTGACTCTCTTCTCTCTCCCTCTTTCTCTTTCCCCTCATTGCAATACTACTCATTTCTTTTCTCAAATCACTCTTTCCTCAGCTCTCTCTTTCTCTGCCCCCTCTATCTCACATCGTGATACCACTCCTCTCCACGAATCACTCCTTCCTCTGAACCTCTCTCTTTCTCTCTCTCTCTCCCTTTATTACGATACTATTCCTTTCTCCTCTCAAATCACTCCTTCCTCTGCATCTCTCCCTCTCTCTTCTCTCTCTCTCTCTCTCTCTCTCTCGCTCCAATTTGGGCATGAGGAGTGGGTCGTCATGGCAACACCACACTGCAAAGCCCTTGGGGATTGTGGGATAGAACTCAGAGCTGTGTTGCTGTTGCTGCTGCTGCTGGCCGCAGTGTGGGCCCTGCTCTCTCTCCCTCCCTCCCTCACTCTGTTGCTCTTTCTCTTCTCCCTGCTCTCTCTCTCTTTTGTTCTCCAGCTATCCCTCGCTCCCTCCCCACTCTGTATTTTTGCTGCTGACTAAAGTGTGATTTAGTTGCTCGGGGAGTATCCCTCTGCCTTCAGTTTCAGTCCAGAGACGAACTCACGTATGTGCCTTTACAGCGATTGTAACTGAGGGCCACTCTGAAATATCCAAAACACAAGCTGCCCTTTAAGCTACATTATATAGACATTTCACGATGTTACCATCTAAAGAGATACACAGTTTTGTTATGACAGCAAACACCAAACCACTGCTCCACAGTGCTATGCACTATACGGATCAATGAAGTCATCAAATATAAATAACATATAGCTGATGCAAGGTGTCTTGCTGAATCCTGTCATAGACCGCAATACATTTCTCAACATGATGTGTCGTGAGGCAAGGAACTAAAGGTGCTCAAAAGTGTAAGATCCTTGCTCTGTTTGTCTGTGTCTGCCTTTGTTTACCTTCCCCCATGTGTTAAGCCATGTGCTTTTGTTGATGTGTTTTGTTCCTGCCTCTTCCCCTGTACTGCCTCCTGGTCATCTGTCTCACCTGTCTCTAATCTGTAGCCCCACCCTCTCATTAGCCCCAGGTGTTTCTTGTTTGTTCCCCATGTGTTTGTCCTGTTCCTTGCTCAGCATTGTTTGTTATAGCGTGTTTTTCAGAGTCCTGTTTTGCATATTTATTCCTAGTGTTTTGTACATTGTGGTGTGTTTCTTTGTTTTGTGGTTCCAGTGGTTTCTTAGGTTATTTCATAGGTTAGCTTTTTCTTTGTTTCTGTTGTTTACATGTTGCTTTCATCATGGACACCAATAAAGCTCCCTGCTCACACTTGCATCCTACTTCCTTATGTCATGTGTGCTCCATCACATTACACAAAGCTGCAAAAGATGGCTGCATAGCACATAAAAATCACTTTGTACATCAATAGCTCTGCAAAGGTCTTGTGGTGTTTCATGTGGGCAACTTTAAGAGAAACCTCTACTCACCTGGATGTGTTGTGAAGACAGAGAAATGAATCTGGGTCAAACAGAGCAGGGCCCCAGAAATATTAAAGAATGTAATACTGATACAGACTATTTGTGTGTACAAGTGTGTTATGATTCATTTTGATAGATTGAAAGAAAGGGCTACTCACATAACTACCAGCAGTGTAAGCGGGGGGGGCTGTTGCGTGCGGTGGCTCCTTGTATCTTTACTGGACCCCTTATATTAATGCTACTTATGGAATTATCTGTTTTACCTTATAAAATACTTTAACCTCTAGCCTACATTTAGACATAGTTTAGACAAAGCAATAGCAGGAAAACAAGCAAATTACATTATTATTTATTATTAATTGTAGTAATTCTTATATGAAAGGATTGATAATTGTTTGCATTGGAGCCCATAAGATCCTAGTTACATCAGTTGTGAACCATGATTATTAAAGCTGTTAATGTCAAAAATTAGGCACCTCTACAAGGTTAATTTCTGCTAGCATCTCTATGGGATCTTAACGTTCTAGTAGTCCATAATCAATTTGAAGCTTGTAATAGACATACTAATGTGCAGTTTTGCAGTGACTCCTCCAGTAAAGGTCTGGCACAGAGCTACTGTCCATTTCTAACATCTGACTGAAATGCATTGGTCAGGCTAACACTTGTATTCCCAGTCAGTGATGTATCTAGGACTTCCAGAAGGCCTAGAGTGACATTTTTTTCTCACAGAATTGGTCCTACCAATTGGGAATGTGATTTTTCCTAATTATGTCAATCTCTAATTATGTTAGTGGTTAATCCCACTCATTAGGCCTTTAGATCAGCTCCTAAAGTCCTAATCAATTGGAGAGCTATCTTGGCTATATCTACTGAGATAACACAGAAAAAAAAATCTGATGGGACAATTTTTTGTTGGGCATTATAAGAATTTAACCCTTTTGTTTACAACCAAAACTTAAAGAAGGAAGAGTATTAACAGCTTAAGAACAACAGACATGATGATTATATACAATAAAAATGAACTAGAAACATTTTTTATTTCACAGAAACCCTTCAGGTCAGCGGTTTCCACTCCCAATCCTGGTGACCCCACACTATGCACATTTTTGTGCTTTGTCTCTGTGAGGATGGCAGACGGAACCAGACGCTTGCAGCAGAGGCTTGAGAACAATGCTTTAATAGCAGTAGGGCAATCCAAACTCACAGTCGGTGTACACAGGCAGAAGGTCAAAAACCAGAGAAAAAATACAGTACAAAAGGACAAGGCTTGAATTGTGGTCACAAACAAAACACAGATCATACACAAAGAGACAGAAACTGGCACAAAGGAACCACTCAGTACACACGCGTGACATTACTTCACAAAGATCTCAAAGCTAAAGTCTGGGCTTATATACTAAACTAAGAAACACTTGTAACAAGTGACAGGTGTGTATAATCAGTAGTCAGGCAAGCTTAAACAGGGATAGGTGGATCTGAGAGTGTCCTGAGCCATGTGCTGCAGCGAGGGGTTCTGGGAAATGTAGTCCTGAGCAGCCATGTTGGCTGTAGGCACAGCCAGGTCTGAGGGAGGCCTGACAATCTCATCTAGCACATCTGATTCAACTAGTTAACAAGCTCTTTGTTAGCTGGGTGAAGTAGGGAAAACACAAAAATGTACAGAGCATGGGGTCACCAGGACTGGGATAGGGAACCCCTGCCTAGAAGACCCTGAGAGTTTCCCTCTGAGTTACACTGCTGTGAATAACCTAGTTTTTGCAAAAAACCTTTTTATCTATCTAGATTTTGAGGGTTACATGCCTTCAATATACAGCCCTCATGCTTTAGTGTGAGCATTTGTTTTTCTTTAAATCATGGGATGTACTTCTCACAACATGCTGAGAATTTCAGGAGAGCTTGGCAAAACATTGCAAGGTACTTCAAAAAAAATGCAACAGCAGCGAAAATCCAGTGTGTTTCCAAGGCATGTTCACGGATTGATTCCATCTGATATGTGTGTGTGTGTGTGTGTGTGTGTGTGTGTGTGTGCGTGTGTGTGCTGGAAATACGTGAGAGAACCTGAAATCTCATTTTGTGCTTGGTCCACTAATAAACACCAACACAGTTTATACACTTTCTGTTGCATGGTGAATCAGGGAGGTGAGCGCTTCTATTAGAATGAATTGCTTCTGTGATTCTTACATAACAGAAGGGAAGTGCAGGAATATGCAAAGTAACAGTGTATGCCAACGGTGTATGTGTGCTTCAACAGCAGACATGGGTGACGCTACATGATGAGTGCGTTCAGTAGTGTCTCTGAAGAATGGACACAACTCACACGCACACACACACATCCTCCCACCCACACACGCACACGCACACACACACAGACGCTGCAGATTGGTCGATCCCTGGAGCAGGGAAGAGGATGTGATGAAAGCAATGATTGTATTGAGAGAGAGAGAATATTAGCCCAAATGGCTGGAAGACAGGCTTTGGCTCTGCTTAGAAACATAATGATGAATCAAGCACTGCTATCGATTGGCCCAAATCTGCTGCAGTTTTCTCCTGGCTCACTGCTAAACAGCACATGGTACCTAAAACCCTGATCAGAATGGATTCCTTCAGTCTGTCTCATGCACATTACAGGCATATTATTAGAGGATACATTATAAGAAACTGTAGGAAGAGAACATGCTTTATGAGTGTGTATATGTATATATCTGTGTGCGTGGGGTGTCATCACTCAACTGTGTTATAATGGTAACTTAGTGAGAGAGAGAAAGAGAGCAAGAAAGAGCGAGAGAGAGTCTCTACACCCTCAGGACAGAACAGTGCAGTAGTGCAGTGTGGGAGGCCAGTCATCTATCATCGCAGAGCAAGGAGCACAGCCCAGAGGCTTAAACACACACATGCACACATACTAGGAGTATAAAAATGCATTGATGCCTCATGATGGATTGATCAAAAAGTGATGATCCAACTGCATTGATTTTAGAAAGATAAAATCATTTAGAATTGATTATGTGAATATTCAAAAGTATATACAGTACTGTGCAAAAGAAAGACGCCACTCTGTATTTATTTATTTTCTTGTCAAAACGGCTATTACAGTGTTAGAAATAAAGGTACCGTGCAGGTATATTTTTCGTTCATTAAGGTACAAACAATGTAAATGTATCCTCAAAGGCACAACAGTGGTTTTAAGGTCCAATTGTGTGCCTTAAATAAGTACTTAAAGCTTTCATCTTTGAGAGAGGAGAAAATCAAACCCCACCCTTGATTCAGATCTTTAAAAAATCCACAGCTGTTTCTATCCATCCTCCCACTGTGAGAAGACAACTCAGTACTATGAGTCCGAAAGGGTGTGTAGATGTCAAGAAGCTGTTACTGAGAAAAGGAAAAAAGACCAAAAAGAAGAACAGGGAAATCAAAGAAGCTGCTGGTTTTCTCACCAGACCTCAATATTACCCATTGTGTTTAGGATTACTGGGATTGTGAAAAGCAGAAAATGCAACCAACTTCTAAGACTGAACTTTGTATTTTTATCAATAATTCTGATTTATGCCAAAATTGAATTGAACCGTGCTGATATCTAAGATTTCATGAGGTACTGTATTGTTTCCTAAAGAATCATAAACGAATGGAACTATTGAGAGGTCAGAGATACACACACACATACACACACACACACACACACACACATACACACACACACAAACATGAGCCACAGTGTGTGAAACAGCACACAACATACATGTGTAGGCATGTGCATGCCTCAGATAGAGTAGAGTCCTGTAAGAGCACGTGACTTTTTCACTTAAACAGACACAATTGTAGAACACACACATGGACACATACTTACACACACACACACACACACAGACACACACAGAAACACTGTAATGTGGCTGATACAGGAGGTAATGCAGCGTGTGATGTGATCTCTAAATTTCCATGAGATACATACAGGGACAACCCTTCCCTTCACCTCAGTGAATATTTCAGCCCTGACAGCATTGGAATTGTGTGTGTGGTGATGACCATGTTTAAAGACTTCTGAAGGCCCTGTAAGTGGAATTCCACCATTTTTTACAACATTTCTGCACAATTAAATAGTTAAGATGTAAATGAAGCCACTGAAAGTGGTTTGATGTGAAAAGCTCTGTATCAGAGAAACGAATAGAGATAAGGTTTAATCTCCAAAAGCAAGCTTATTTTTTTCAGATTTACTACAGATTTATCAGTATCAACATTAAATACAAAAATGTAGGTAGTTTATTTGGATAGGAAATAAAATGGCTGTATTTGCGTGGTGGACATTGTGACTCCTTGTTCCAATCACCACCAACTCAGAGTTGGTAAGTTTATCTATAGTGCACCATCTCACATTAAACTCTGAATTACTCTCTCTCTCTCCCCCCAAATAATCTAACAAAGAAACACATAAACACATATATGCTCTTCAGTGTTCCATCAAATTTTCAGCACTTTTTGTGAAATATTAAGTGCTTCGTGGAGCAGGAAGAGCAGAGAGAGCCCCCCCACTGATCTGTCCTCTTTCTCTCTGTATCTCTCTCACACACACAAACACACAGTTTGGAACAGCTATATCTCTACATTATTGAACCAAATATGAATCAGATCTACAGTACTGTGCAAAAGATGTACGTATTTGAGAAAATTACACTTAAAAATCTGTTTTATTGGGCAGATTTATTTGGTCAAAAACCCACTAATGTTAGAAGAAATACAAATAGTATTAATAACATAAGTAGTCATATCATTTAACCATTTCTAAACATCTCCAGGATGCCTGGTATTATGTGCAGTTATAAGCTTCCTGGCCAGGATTCATAGATTGAGAAGAGGTGGTACAGTGCGGTGAATGTCTTGTTCAATGTGTGGAAAATACACAAAAAATAGCTCACAAAGCAGAAGTTAATGAATGGCAAAAAAGGAGTGATTGCATTTGGGCTTGCCAAAGGCGATAGCGTGAAGAAGTAGCTGAATTTGCAAGTGTATCGAAGCATAAGGTCATCTGTGTCTACCAGCAGTGACAAAAATCCCAGTCTACAGAAAATTCTCATCAAAATTGTGAGACAGGGACTGCTGGCGTGTTTCACAGCTTGTGAATAAAAATCGTTTCACTTCCTTGAAATAAACTCACCGGACAAAAAATCACCTGTGACTGAATCATACCTAATTGCATGTAATACCTCCACAAGCACAAACAGCTGCGATTCAATTTGGCATGGACTGGACACATTTCTTGATGTATGCAACATCAATGTTCAGCCACTCTTACAACAAAGAACTGTGCAGATTGGCCAGATTTATGCTTATCTCAGGCCCTTCCTATCAGTACCTCATTTCACAGTCCATACAAGGAATACTTGTAATATCTCTGTGCATCAATGCAGAATTCAGATGATGTTTGAGTGTAAATGTGGTTCAGCCAATCAGATTTCAGAAACTGAACTACCCGCGATGGGTTGTGTTCTTTATTTTAGGCCTACTGGTCATCGAATAATTACCTATTCACAACAGCTGGTTATTAGTCAAAACAATTTGCCAAAATTTGCATCTCTAGCAGCAGCAGATACAGTTATTGTAAAGCAACAAACTGCAATTATATGTTTAATGTACCTGATAAAATGAGCAGTGAGTGAAGGTATAAGGGAGGTGTAGGGTAGACCCAATACACTTGAAACAGCAGGAGAGCTGCAACACGTTAATTATCTTCTTTGCGTCACAAGCTTCAAGTACCATATTTATACTCCACACACACGTCATCCTCTTTTAACACAGAAAGTTTCAACTTCATACATATCTCCACTACGAAGATATCAGCAAAATTCTACGTTGGGGGGTTAATTTGCTTTGGGTTCACACAGATCCTTGTGCTTTCTTAACAGTGAAATAGAACATATGCTGCTGTGATCAATGATCTGTCTACTAAAAATGACATATTTTGTAATATTCCAGGATTCTAAGCTTTTGTGAAATCCAGACACAAAGTACACAGTGCCAAGTTGTAACACAGTGTTAATAACTGAACTTGTTTTAAATTACATCTTCAGATGCTGGAATTAATCAGGTTAATTACTATGTTCATTAGTTAGTTTTAGGCAAATACAAAACATTCAGTAACATCAAAAGTGCTTACATTTATTGGTGTTACTGTTTTATTGTTTTATTTATGAATTGATATTTGCAGTTTATTGTGGTCCAAAGCAAAAAACATGTATCTCCAAAATAGTGACTTTACATGAGAAGGCAAAAACAACTTAACAACTTCTTAACTTTCAATGTAACGTAACGAGATTTTATTCTGAGTAATTATAAATCATTTCTACTGGTCCATTCATCATGAAATGTTCATACATTATAACGGACAGCTGCTATGTTATACATTTTTTGGACATTGACTAATTATTTGAAACCAAATAAATTAAAAATAAAGAGACCCTGAGTATTTCCTGTAGTAATTAACATAACTAGTAAGTTATTTGTAGCGACAAATAAAGCTTATCACATTAAAATATGATGATGCATTAGTTTTGTTTAAAAATATAAAACTAACATATTTCAGAAGACCACTAACACTAACATTTCATAAATAGTTAGATTTCACTTTTGTTATTACTCTATAGGTCAGTTAGGTCAGTGACTATTAGAACTGTCCCATGATACAGTTACAGCTGCTCTTGGTATGGAGACAATTGTAATAAATAGGAACCCTGTCTTTATATTTATACTCATTGTGGAAATTCAAACTGTGTATGTACATTTTTGATTCAGAATATTTTATTAGACAGATAAAAGAGACAAATATAAAAAATATGATGATTTCCCTCTAAAATTTTTGTGTGGTGGTGCAAGAAACAAAAAATGGCCCAGCTGTACTTAACTCTAATAAACTGGCGACTCAGTGTTTACCTATACAAACACACACGGCACTCACACCCTCACACATACACAAGGTGGGTCTCAGCTCCCCCTCTCACAAATACGTGTGATCTTACACATACATATGCATGAACATAATAACAGAAACACATATTGACAAACCACTTGGGCACGCATATCGGCACAAGCCTTAGGTGTCAGTAGACACAGGGCTTTAGAAAGCCAGCAGACCACGCAAAATACAAAATGTACACCATTCCTCTCTACTCAGATGACCTTTTCATACAGGCCAAGGCTTGTTTTCATGTTTTCAGTTACTGTGAGTGAGCATGGTGTTCTCACCTGTAGAAGTAGGAGCAGCCTCTGACTGTGTTGTGGCTGAAGTACTCCTGACTCTTCTCATTGCCAAAGTCCTCCAAGGGGTCTGACCACAGGAGGTCACACATGGGCCCAAATGCTGGGGGCTCCTTAAACCGGTCCAACTGTAAGCCCCACAGAGATGTGTCATAAAGACCCCACACTGAACACACACAAACACCCACTCTGTGCTGTATTCATGCAGCTGCCCACCGCCCCAGCATGCATGGCCCGGCTATTATAGTGGACCTCAGCTCCTATGGGTCGGTCAGTACCTTCTTTATGTCGTCTAAAGTGTGTATTTCTGGGGACAGGCCGCCGTGAACACACAGGAACTGCTGGTTCATGAGTGCAGCCAGAGGAAGGCAGTCGAACGCATCCATACACGAGTCATACACCTGCTCCGAATACTTGATTTTACCTGGGAGAAAGAGAGACAGACAAGGATGTGAGCTATTTTCACCTATTCAGAATGCAAAAAGCATGCAAAAAATTCAGAAGGTACTGATGAAAAGCTTGGAATCACTCTTTTTTTTAAAAGAATCAATAATGTGAAACCAAAAGTACATCATTATTTGTTCACAAAATACTGAAATATTGAGTAAAACATTTAATTACAGTACTGTGCAAAAGTCAGAGATCATCCTTCATTTATTTAATTTCCAGTCAAAACAGCCAAGTACAAATTATAAATTATAAATTTTTCAGTGCCAGAAAACATATATTTAACAGACAATTGCACAGAAGCCTACTTTTTTGGTGATATTATAATATCCACCTTTTGCCTTACAGGTTCTGTTCTTTTCAGGAGGCTTGCTTTCAGTTTTTCCAAGGAACCGGCAAGGAATTTTTCAGGTCAGTATTAGAAGTTGGTTGCATTTTCTCCTTCTCATAATCCCAGTAATCCCAAACACATACAATAACTGAATACGCTTTGGTTTCTAGCTTATTTAACTACATTTTATTAATGGTCATTGTATAGAACATGCAAAAATGATTAAAATGACAAGAGATTCCAAACTTTTGAACAGTAGTATATACTATTTCTTTCATTTTTAGAGAGCTTTGTCATCCAAAACAGCTAAGAATGGGCAACAAACTGACACTAAATAGCAGCAGCTTATCATACATATCCATATCCTCCAGCTCTCGCTCTCCCCTATCTGTCTCTTTCGCTCTGGGCTAAACTCTCCTAGGCCCCCCGTGTGTGTGTCTCAAGGCACTACACACATACACAGAAGCAACAGCGTCTGCGAGTCTGCTAAAGGTCCCTCTCTGCGTGGGTCGACATATATGTTCTTTTTTTTCATCAAATCTCAATTCGCCGCCTCTCAAAGGCATTTGTATCCATGGTGACAGGTCAGCAGAGTAGGTACAGAAATAGTTTGCCGCCAACTCCACACCTCTCTCTCTCTTTCTCTCTCTGTCTTTCTCTCTTTTTCTCCACCCCCCTTCACCTGTGTCTATATTCTGTCGCTGGGCCTTGTGGGATAGCTCCGCTCTCAGCCATTACCTCATCCTGAGTTTGCACCCCTCCCCTCCTCCATCGCTCTCTCCTCTCATTCAGCTGCTCCTCTCATAAACGGACATGAGCTATTCTCACTGAGTGCACCGGATCAAACACATCTCCTTACTCAATAGCGTTTTGACATCATCATGCTGAGAATTTAAGGCCATAGCACACTGACCCAACATTACCCTACAAACACAGTGTTCTAATGTTGGCAGTTGGATTCGTACCATTGCAGAATAAATCTCTGAGGATGTGTCATCATTTTGTAGCTCATAGTTAGCTTCTGTGTAAGACCTGAGCCTAAGCCCTTTTGTCTTTGGAAAAAAATTCATGGTACAGTTTGAACACCCCTGGTCAAATTAAATGTTTAGCTGCTTTTCCAAGTGAAAATAAGTTAACACATCATCTACAGGGAACAAACTTAAAAATGACATTTTTCAGCAAATTGTAGTGCACAAGTTCTATTTATTTGCTGAGTTTAGTACATTGAAAATAAATAAAACAGAAAAAATTAAATGTGCCATAACCTTTGCACAGGTCACATTTTATTTTATGTTTTCTTATATGTTAACCCTTGTGTGTTGTTTGGATCTGTGGGACCCATTTTCAATGTTTACCAAAAGTGATGCATTTTAATATTATTTCAACCTCAAATTCCTTGTGTTTGTATATGTGTGTGTGTGTGTGTGTGTGAGAGGGTGGACAACATGGACAGGCTGCTGACTGACTACAGCTGCTAAAGGAGAATCCTACGCTGGCCACTTGTGATATTTTAAACATTTGGTATTTTTACATAAATTGTTACGGCTGTATTGATTTAAAAAAACAATAATGTGGTGGATCCACCAGACCACTGAGTAACAAAAACATGAGCACCACACAAGGGTTAAATCCAGCAAATACATGCTGTGTATCCTCATTCCAATCACGCTCTCTGGTTAACCAATGATTTCTGAAGCCGATATGTTTTGTCCTATGTACACCCCACGCTTTGAAACATTTATGTAGGAAAAGTGTAATTTGAATTGACTCAGGCCATTAAGCTGACACTCCTGGACATTTAATTCACATCATAAGACTGGCAACTTTTCTAAAATACCTTGCGCAAATCAGCAAGCTTTGTCAAGTGTGGCTAGTTAAGTGGATTTGTTAGTAGTGGTTAAGCACTGGTTGCTAAGTAATGACCCGCTTTACGCTTATTGCTTACACTTTCAGCTTATCATTACAGTTTCTAATTTAGCAAATATAAAATGGGTACATTGGGTCAATTTTATAAGATAATATTTGACCTGTTCGGTCAGATTCTGAAAAAGAGTGTGACAGCAGGCTAACCTCATGTTCCACACCTGTCAATGTCCCTAAGCTTTTTGGTCAGCATTTGACAGTGGAACAACTAAGCAAAGTGAAATTAGCCAGAAACTGAATATAATTCAGCAAACAAGATGCGCTGTGAAATGCTTTACAGACTTTCTGGAACATAACTACACACAGGTAAGGTACACACTTAAAAAAGAGAAAAAAATTCTTCAAGGGTTCTTTAGTAAAGGCAATGGTCCTATTTCATGCTTTAAATTGATGGAGAATATGTTGTATTTTGAAAATGGTTCTATATAGCACCAAAAAGTGTTTGTCTATAGTCATAAACTTGACATCGTAACAATAGATAGTAGATAATAGTAGATAACAGAACCCTTTTGGTGCTATCTAGAACCATTTTCAGAAAGGTTACATATAAAACCGTTCTCCATCAATCTGAAGAATCATTTCACCATGCAAAGAACCCCAAAGGCATGAAATGATTCTACATAGAACTCATGGTTCTACATTAAATGTATGGTTCTAAATATGGTTCTAATTATGGTTCTTTTTTAAGTGTGTATGCCAATTTAACATTTATGTTTGTGAGTGTTTAATGGAAAACGTTGGGTTGATATGCTCTGGGCTTTGGAGGTCAGATCACCTGATAGATAAAAGAGCAAAAGGTAGTTTGAATAATACAAGAACACATACTCACATTCTTGTTTGAAGGTGAAATATTCTGTCAAATGTCTACATTCGTGATTTCCTCTCAGTAAAAATAGTGTCTTTGGGTAGAGGATTTTCAGTGACCAAAGGTACAAAACACACTGTAGACAGAAAGAAAGGCACAGAGTAAGTGTGAGGCATTACATGTATGCAACATAGTACAAGGCCACAACATACATTCATATATTCCCCACACACAAATGCATACACCCATCATTTATTTAACTTCGAGTCATAATGTCTGTTATGTTATGTAATTTTCAGCATATATATATATATATATATATATATATATATATATATATATATATATAAATCACACAGATTTTCTACACCTCCAAAGTTCAATCTTAGAGGTTGGTTGCATTTCCTTTATCTCCAGTTGATCCAAGTAATCCAAAACACTTTTAATAATGCTGAAGTTGGAGCTCTGGGGTGGCCATTTCATTGTTCTGAGAACACCAGCAGCATCTTTGTTTGATTTGCACTCTGTATCAGCTTCTTGACAGCTACACATCCTTTCAGACTCATAGTGTTAAGTTGTCTTCTCACAGTTGAAGAATGGACAGAAACACGTGGATTTTGTGATTGAATAACATTTTGACTGGAAATTCAATAGCTGAAGGGTGGTCTCTGTACTTCTTCACAGTAATGTACAATCCAAACTTCACTGAAGCCTTCATTGTTAACAATATCAGCATTACATAACATATGTTATTACAATTACTGTCGTCCTCCATAATAACAATGCTTGCTGGCTGCCTACAGCATGAAACATGAAACAGCACAGCTCCAGAACACAGCTCGTAATCCACTCCCATTAATGCTGGAGCACAACACACTCTCCAATACAACCATGATTAAAGACTCCAGCTGATTGATCAAATCATAACTAAGTTATCTGAGTGTTCAGATGGACACAATCCCTCCAACAGGGGCATTTGGAGCTGACTGATTATATAGTACAGTAAGTATTGTGTACATGTGTATGTGTTTGTGGGGGGGATAATCACCCCCTGAGGGAATGAAGGGAAAGATGGAGTAATTGGTCATGTCAGTTCAGCGTGTCAGTTCAAAAGGCTCTCTATTTCCTTATTGGTGCCTCTCAGCTCTGGACTTGAGGCTGAGGTGACAGAGCTGTTCATCTTCACCCTCATCCCAAAGGGACAGTCAACAACAGGGTCAGGTTAGCAGATCACAGGAGCAGATCCATATTAAAAGCCACCCAAAACAGAACAGTGATGGGACAATTTTGATAATCACACAACAAAAATCAAATTCTAACCTTTATTAAAAATAGGTAACACCTTATTTGGAGTGGTTCTTTGTAGATGATTAATAAACTCTTAACAGATTATCGGTAACATGTTAGCAACATATCAGTGAAGTAGCAGTAGTGCAGCATCTGAATACATTTAAGTAAATATGAAGATGTTCTGTTGATACATTACTTACATTAAGTAGATGTGTTGTTAATATGTTATTTCCATTACGCAAAACCTAACCTTACCCAACCTTACCCAAAACTTAACCCTAACCCTGGCCCTAATCCTAACCCTAACCCTAACTTCAACCCAAAATCTCACCCTAACCCTCATATGTCTACAACATGTTAGAGTCAGTTGAGTGTTTGTTTCATCAGAAAGGACCACTCAAAATAAAGTGTCACCCAAAACGTTATAATAGCTAATCTATAAGGATGCACCAATATTGAAAATGTGGGCCAATAGCCACTATTTTTTCATATATGTTCTGCAGTTGCCGATACAGATACATAAACATTTATAATATGTAGAAATGGTAAATTACACTTCAGAGAAATATAACATTCAAGTTTCAGGGTTACAAATGCAGTAAAATACAGTAAAATTGAATAAAATGTAGATATTTAGCCCAATAGCCCGGCGTCACCTAAACATTTTACCACTCTGGAGTACAACATATACGTCATCATATATCAGTCAAATCTGTTCGATGTGAATGTTTTTTTAACAATTATCTACAGATGCTGATATGATTCCAATACCATAATTAATCTACTGTGATAATTACTGTGACACTCAAAGGCTACATGTGTCCTCAAAAAAACAGACTTTACAAACGTTGAGGGCAACATTAAAGCAGTGGTTTGGCCAAAAAATTTTATTTACACAGTTTTATTCCAAATGTAGTCAATCAGCCATGATACGATATCTGATGTTTGTTTGTTGCTCAGCTAAAAGCAGTAGGGCAGCCATCTCGTAGCCTGCATTTTGTTCCTACTTTTGACCGTTTTCATAGATCAGTGTCAGAAACCATAAGCTCTATTTGAGATTACTCTGCACCTCAACGTGCATTTTGATGCATGTGTGATTATTTAGGCATGCAGTTTGCACAAGGCTGAACTTCCATTACCTGTTAGCTACATTAGCCTTGTAGCTCCAGAGAAAAATGAAAGAAGCAGACTTCGGAGAAATCTGACTTTTGGCTGAACCATGGTTTTTATGCTCTAGATCTATTAGGGTATGGCAGCAGTCACATTTTGAAGGAGGTGTTATGGTTTGATATGAAAGGCCCTCACCTCAATGCTGAAATAGCCCCGGTCCACATAGTCTCCCAGGAAGAGGTATCGCGTTGTGGCAGGTGAGCCCCCCACTTCAAACAGCTTCATCAGGTCAAAGAACTGCCCATGGATGTCACCGCACACTGTCAACACACAGAGAGACACAGAAAGTGAGAGTGACTAATCAGCCCATGACAAAAACATGCTGACTATTTTTTATTTGTAGGTCACTGAAACAAGCAGAAGAATTCTGTTCTGAATTCTCAATGGATATAATGTTTGTGTTTGTAGGTAGAAAAGGAGACATTTTATTTTGATTATTTTTTTTTTTCATTTTTTCATTGCCTGACGTAGATAAGACAGAAGGACATGATAAGTACAGACTCAAAGGTGACTCGTGTAAATGTAATTCACTATGTAATTATGGACGCACAATGATGTTGGAATCATACTGGTATTGGCAGATATTCAGTCTGAAAAAAAGCAACATCAGACAGCTGTTTAGATTTAACATATACGTCAAACCAGTGTTTGATAAAGTATTTATTGCACTCCAGAAGAGCAGAATGTTTATGTGATGCAGGGTTACTGGGAAAAAATATCTGCATTTGATTCATTTTACTGCATTTGTACCCCTCTAAAAATAAATGCTATATTTGTCCGTAAAGCTAATCCAGGTAGTTGCAATCTTGATTTCTACACTTCATAAAATGTTTATATATTTTCATCAGTATTGGAAATAGCAGATGAAATATCAGACATTAGCTTCGACCCTAAATTCCCATGTTGGAGCATCCCTCAACTATGCAATTATGTAATTACACTTAAATTATAAAGCAAAAGAGCTGTAACAGCTCTAGAATTCTAAGAGTTAAGTTGCATTCTGTGTAATCTCTTTCAGCAAGAGAGTCACTCATATAAACCACTCATACACACCGTCAGCGTCTACAGAGCTACTGCAATAACTCCTGCTACAGCTCTGTTATTGATTGCTGCATAAATAAGATGCTAAAATCCCAGAGGAGGTACATTGAAAACTGATGGTCAGATGGGTTTCATATATTAAAAACACAACTCTTTGCGTGTGTGTGTGTGTGCGGTGTGTGTGTGCGTGTGTTTATATGGTTGTGGGTGCACTAGATCCTATGGCCAGAAGATCTATGTTGTCTCTCAGCTTGATGATTCTTTCCCCCCGAGGAGGAGGATAAGAGAGAAAGAGAGAGAGAGAGAGAGAGAGGGAGAGAGAGAGAGAGAGAGAGAGAGATGCAAACTCTTGTTGCCATGGTGACATGAATTTGATGAGAATAAATAATGAAATAAATGAGGAGTTTTCATTTCTCTCGCCTGTGCTCAGCGTTGGCATGGAGATGCTGCCTAGGCGTTTGCCCCTGAGGCCCTTCAGCCAGTTAGTGTGTGGGTGTGGGTGTGGCCCCAGGCTTAAAGGACACACACACACACACTACATATACACTCACAATACACTATGACAGACCATATATCCAATACACAGCACAGAAGTCAAATGCATAACATGCATAAAGCACACACTATGCATTCCATAGGGTCCAATTACAGCTCTGCTGTAATATTGTACTGTATATTGTACAGCTCATCGCTGCAATGACTACTAGTTGTATTGTGTTGTATTCTGTTACTAACAAAAATAGTACATGAAGTTAGACTGCTTATGTGGATTTTGCAGTTACCTTTTGTCCCTCCATTGCCATGTTCTTTCAGAGCATCTACTGCAGAAGACAGTCAAAAATCACATTCAGTCCAGCTGGTTTTAATCAAAATACAGAAATTTAAGGTTTATTTTGTTTTTTTTGTTGTAAAATACACTAATGTTATCATGGTGGCAGAATCAATTCAGTGCGATTAGGCATTCACTGAACAGAAATCATAGCCATGTACGACTGGAACTACAGAAAGCGAAAAAATTCAGAAAATGTTAATGTTTCATGGTCACTTGTTAGCAGTGCTTTCTATAGTACATTGAATGGCATGAAAACACATCGCATCAGAATGCTGGCTGCCCCCTAGTGTAGTGGAGATAAGTCTCTATACATAGTAGATAGTTTTGAAAATGTCAATATTCCATAATTAAAGTGAGTTGATGAACATTTTAGCAGGGGTAAATGCCCCCCTTGCCCCCCACACACACAAATATCTCCCATGCTCCCACTGTAGTTGTGGACAATTCCCACCTGCTCTTTGGGTCTCACACGAGGCTGCCAAGCTGAGAGGGTGAAGGCCAGCACATGCTTTATTCAAGAGATGTGAAGCCAGCCACCACGTTATTCTGAACTGCTGCTAATGCAACATCTCTGGGAAACTCAACGTGCTTGGAGGAGAAAACAAACTAACAATTGTTACGTCGGCTAACAGACTCCCTAGCATTGTGCTAAGTGATAGAGGAGAGGGAGGGGCATCACACCCACCCAGACAAAGCAAGGCCGAAAAATGCTCTTTTACACTCCTTGGATGGCTGTGGCATCTCTGAGGATCAAGATCGCTATCTCCAAAGAAAGAGGCCAATGCTTACATGGTGGTAGCAGTCGGAAGCTCAGTAGCATAGCACTTTAAACTAGAAACTTAGTGTTACGCAGTGAGGCATCTTAAATTCATTAGGATTTTTATCAACATTCTGTAAAGCTCGTCCAACCTAGCAACAGAATGCATTTGAGAATGTGAATAGTTTTTCACAGTAAATAGTCAAACATAGCCTGTGAAGCATTTTGAAAGGATACAGACATAATGTAAATGTGTGTGTGTGTGTGTGTGTGTGTGTGTGTGTGTGTGTTTGTGTGAGTGTGTGCACACTGAGCAGACAGCTTGTGTGTGATGACCTACTGTAATTGCGTCACGATCTGTGACAAAACTGTGGAGCACAAGACCACATCTCACTTCCTCTGTTTTCACTGTCCTCTCTCTCTCTCTCTGTCTGTCTCTCTCTCTCTCTCTCTCTCTCTCTCTCTCTCACTCTCTCCCTCCCACCTGCCATCTCTGTCTCTGATCTGCTCCGCTGTGGCCTTCACCCACTCAGGGCTCAGAGCAGCACCGCTAACACGTAAAATGCTTTACAAGAGCATAAACAGCGGCTGGTCGACCCTTTCAGCCTCGCAAATGTTCGCCTCCTCAAACACACATAAGCATTTATATTTCATGCTTAATAAATTTAACATGTCGGCCTCCTTTTCTCAGCCTTCACCAGCCGCCTCTCCAGATGCGTGGAGGCATCCTGTCAGATTTCCAACATTCACACCAACTCAATCTCTCAATCCATTTATAGATCAATACATCAATCCTAAAAACCATCAATCAGGCAATCAACCACTTAGCCTCTGAATGGTCTCAGGGGGTTGCAGCTTAAACTGACATAAGCTGGGTTTAATGGATGTCCATCTTATCTGTGTGTAGACAAACCGCAGCCATGGGTACTGGGGGTTTCAAATACATGCACAATGGGCCATTAGCATGAGCCATTAACACATTTTACTGTGCCGAGGCCCTAGCAGCAATTTAGCAGGGTAGTGTAGCCAAGCAGCACTGTGCTGCCTTAGGGAGAGCTCAGAGAGAGAGACACAGAGAGAGAGAGAGAGAGAGAGAGATGAAGAAGATCTATTACCTGAAAGGCCAAAGCCCAAAGGGCCTCTGTTGATGATAGCTAACACACCCCCCATCACACCCCCATATACAGGAAGAAGTTGATGAACGGCAGTGATGTGGCAAGATGAACTTTCCCTTATCTGGATGCACTCGCTCATCCGCCTGCACTTTTTCATAATCGCTTCTGCTTATTACATGCAAACATCTCCCCATCCATTGGATCTTTAAAAAAAATTAAACGGCAGGGGCCTGCATGTGGTCCACAATTCAAATCCCCACCCTTACATATTAGTTTCATAATTGTTTTTACTGACTTATTCATAGTAGTTACTCAATAATATTGCTGCTTTCAAGGGTGAATTCCCCAAAGAGAAACTCTTTGACCCGACTTAGTGGTCTTCATCCATTCTTAAAGGTACCAAAGAGGTTTATTTGGAGTGATGCAATAGAAACTCCCCCCCTTGGTTCCCTTTAGAACTTTTCTGTGAATGGTTCTTTAAAGAAGCATATTTGTAAATACAATGTTTGAGGGTGAAGACATTTTGAAAGTTCAAGTCTCCATATAATGTAAAGGCTCTACATCAGTTAAGCATGAAGTTTACTTTATACTTTGGTTCCCTTGGTCTAGACCTGGTTCATGTAATGTTCACGCTGACATATTTGACATTATGCAAAAAGCTTCATATGGATAAAAAAGTCATACGAATAAAAAGTCACAATTGATTTGCCAGATTATGGCGACAATTACTGTGAAAATATTCACCAAACTTTCTGAATCAAGCTGTACACTGGCACAACTGAGCTGGTAGGTTTTTATAAATAATTGTTTTATCTTTTTCTTGTCATATTCTATAGCAATGAACTCCAAAAGACCATGTGTTACAGTGGTTTCATCACAATGCAAACAGGGTAGAATAACTAATATACAATTTGTGAGCGGCCTGCTATAATTTATGAAATACAACTGATGTTACAGCTCTCAGCTTTTCATAGAAAATGTCAATGTACCCAACTTCATCTTCCAACTTCAAAGAGTCATCATGTTCAGTCTTGCATGTTAGTTTAACCCCTTTAATATCCAGGGCCCACCGGTGGGCCCAAAGTTCTATTACACACTTCCACAACCTAGAAAAGCTCAGCCAGTTTGCATTGTAGTTCCTGTAGTTACTGAATAATAAGTCTTAGTATGTAACAAGCCTGGGATTTTATGGGGATAGTAGTTGTACTGAATAATTCATCAGTTACTAAATAATAAATTCTCTAAAGGAGGAACTAATAAACCCGCTAAAGGTGCCAAAAGGGTTGTTTGAAGTTCAGACATAGAAAAAACACTTTTGGTTCTCTAAAGAACATTTCAATGGATATTTTTTTGAAGAAGCATGTTTGCAAATGAAACGTGTGAGTGTGAAGAACTTCCACATGATGTGAAAGATCTATATCAATTAAAAGTGTTTCCTAGACCCATATGTCAAACCCAAGCATGATTCAGGAATGGAGACAGGTTGAGAGCACTATGTCTTTAGATGAATAAGTGAATAATAAGCCGAGGATTCGAGAGGTTAACTGTAATGCATTTGCATCAGTGATGAAACACAATGTATTTTGCAATAGCACCACTTCAGAATGTTCTTAAGGTATTACGCAGACATTAATCCATCATGAAATCTACAGTGGCAGAGCTCAAAAGAAATTCTAGCACGCAGCAGCAGAACAAACAGAACAAAAAAGCCCATTTCACAGATTCTTCTCATTCACACTGCCAGCGTTCTGTTAGGCTGGACCGGCTGTGTGAAGTGTGTGTCGTGCACAGTGAGGGTGCCGCTCCTCCGGTGAGCGTCAGCCGGCCCTCTGGGCTTCTTTCTACCATCTCCCTCCCAGCACAGCATTGTCTGAAGTCAAACTTCAAACCTCTCCAACCTGGCACAGCACTGTCGCTGTAACTGCCAACCGTGTTTTTTAATGCTTTGTAGATATGGAGAGGTTTATATAATCCCCCCATCCCCAGCCCCCACCCACAAAAAATGCCCAGTCACGTTGTGTGATGGGTGCTGCATAATGCATGGTGAAATCAGATGTACATAAATGCATGTAGGAAAAGCAGCACATGGTGTCTGCTGTAAGAAGGATGCAAAAGCACATTCCTGCTCTCTGGTACTGTAAACGTTTGATGTAGATAATCTTTCCACTCACGTGCGTTACAATAAAAGTGAACGTGGGTGGTGTA
The DNA here is from genome assembly GCF_904425465.1 of Colossoma macropomum. NCBI lineage: Eukaryota > Metazoa > Chordata > Actinopteri > Characiformes > Serrasalmidae > Colossoma > Colossoma macropomum. Next base: position 18,579,015 of record NW_023494800.1, read on the forward strand.
TGACTGTGCATCTGACATTCTGTCCAATCTGACAGTAAGAATCCTACATATAGACTGCCAAAGCTAAATAATCTGACCCCCTCATACTGAGACTGCACAATATATTGTTTATTAATCAATATTACCAGATCAACCTTTACTGACATCTTTACTGATTACTGATATCGGAAAAGGCTGTCATATGCAAATAAACCCTCTAACCAATCAGAATGTTTTCACTGTGTGCCGTGAGCATCTTGACCAATCACAGTTCCACATGCGTGTTTCATTGAATCATTGAATCATGGATCAGTTTATGTGACCCAAGCTAATGATTTTGTTTAAAAATAAAGCCAATCTTGTGGACCAAGTCACATTATTGGGTTCCAGTGCATTTTCAATATATTGTAAAGTGTTTTGCAATCACACTATGTAGCAGTATAATCAGAACACCAGTATTTTGTCCATATTGTGCAGCTCTAGCTTGTGCTTCCATAGAAGAAGTAACTCAGTGGTCACTGTCCTTCCACTTCTTCAGTTCCAAACCTGATTTACAGAACTCAATCTAACTAAACAGCATCTTCAGATCAGGTGTGTTGGTTATGGGCTGGAGCTAAACTCTGCAGGACCGTGAACATCCAGCAGGAGTCAAGCAGCTCCATCCATCAACTCTCGTCTCCTAGCTCGTTCTGCTACTATAACAAGTCATCTATCTTTTCCCTGCCTCACTTTCTCTTCTGAATGGCATTTCTGAGGTTCATTTTCCTTCAGCTCATTCTTACAGTTTCTCTCCCCCGCAAGCCCCCTTCACTCCCTCCAACCTCACTGGAGTTTAATCTCCTTCATCTCTTCTCCTCTCCTCTCTTCTCCTCTTACTCCCATCCAATATCCCCTTCTCCCTCCTCCTTCATTACAAGGCCCATTTTTCAAAACAACCACTTTTCAGGAGAAGAGAAAAACACTGAGGCTTTCCACTGTTTTGGCCTAATTATCTGGAATCCTCACAGCGTATAGAGGTGAATTTTTAGCTCCTTGGGCTACAAAATGCCTGGAGTGTATAAAGCTTTAAGTGGAAAAAATCAAAAGTGTCAAAATGAAGATAGGAGGCTTTCTGGTGACAGCAGCATTATGTAGACGTAGCACGGCTTTTCCAGTGGACTTAATGAGAGAGAGAGAGGGGGGATAGACAAACAGAGGTGGGAGGGAGAAAGAGAGAAGAGAGAATGAGAGGGGAGAGAGAAAGTTAGAGATACAGAGAAAGAGTGAGACAAGTGAGAGAAAATGAGCAAGAATGAGATATAAGATAGTGAGAAATGAGAATGAGAGAAAGACAAAAAAGGGAGAGAAAGTGAGACAGAGAGATACAGAGAAAGACAGAAAAAGAGAAAAATGGGAACGAGAGAGAGAGAGAAAGAGATAAAGAGAGAGAGAAAGAGGGAGTGTGAGGGAAATATATAAACAGAGAGAGAAAGTGAGTGAGAAAGAGAGAGATACATGCAGCACCAGGGGCCTTCAGCACGAATGGATGATTGTGACCTCGGCCAGAAATGGAGAATAGCGTGTGTGTGTGTGTGTGTGTGTGTGTGTGAATGTAAATGTGTGCTTGTGTGCACAGTCTTGATTAACAATAGCGTTACACGGGGGGGCTACAGAGCTGGGTGAAGGTAGTGACAAACGCGAGCAGAGATGACTTTGTTTTCCATTATAGTGGATCACAAAGGCAGTGGACCTATTCACAATGACAGTGCCTCGCATGCACATTACCTCCTGCATATTTCATATCCTTCTGACATCAATAATAGACAATAGTGCAGCATAAAACTTCAGCTGTCCTAATTTTTGGGCATTCTGAGCAAATTATTAGGGTGAAAAATCTTCATACAAACAGAAACTTTTTATGCAAGTAATATATATATATATATATAAATTTTTGTGGATACCCCTTAGTGAAGTCGCCTACTTCGGTGCACTTACTGCGCATACAGGTGTTCAACTGGACACATACAACTTGTTTAACCACTTAAATGGCCAGGTGGCCAGGGCCCACCGTCAGGCTCAATGTTTTATTACATACTTCTATAACCTAAGAATAGCTAGTTTCCATCTAGTAACTGTTATATAAGGATTATAAGGGTTTATAGGGGGTTATAAGGGTTTAATCTCCATAGATTTCCATTCAAAACCTTTGTGATGAGTTGGAGTGATCATCCAACATCAGTGCCTGATCTCACTAATGCTGTTGTAGCTGAATGTGAACAAATCCTCATAGCAATGTTCCAACATCCAATGTAAAGCCTTCTAAGAAGAGAAGAGGCTGTTACTGCAGCAAAGGAGGACAAACTCCTTATTCATACCCTTGATTTCAGAAGCAATGCTGGATGAGCAGGTCTCTACAAACTGGACATGTAGTGTATACTGACTGTAAATGGTGACTTTTAGGAGAAGGAACAAAAACGTTCTTGTTTTTAATGTAAATTAATGCATTTAATTAATTTGTCATATAGTATTAATACAACGTAAAGAGCAGCTGGTACTTTTTAGACAGTTCTTCAGACAGGAATTAAGCCTAGTCCTGGATGTGTCATCCAGGACTTGGCTTTATTCCGGTCTGGGAAACTAACCCTGAGTAATATTAAAATAAATAAATAATTGAATATATAACTGAAAAAGGAGTTTTTGGTCTAACAGTGACAGTATGCCACTGTCTATATGTAATAAGAATGATCTAAGCCTGACCCCGTACCTAACCTTAACAACAGAAACCAAAAATAAATGTCTTTTCAGTTTTATTGTGCTGCTCCTGACATTGCAGGTGAGCCCTGTTTTCCTCAGGTTTTCAAACACAGTCAGACATTTTTGTTCTGAAAGCATACAAAAACAAATGTGCGTACACATGAGAAAATGACTATGCAAGCACAAATTTACATATGTATGTTGATGTATGACACACGTGTGCACACCCACATAGATATAAATCACCCGCGAAAAGCCCTGCAAGCTCGAAATGATGGAAATACCAGCCGTCTCTTGTGATGTTCATGTGTGTGCAACAGCGAATGAGGGGGGAATTTTGCTCTCACACGCCGCCCACTTCAGGCACACAGGGTGCAGGCAGAGAGCGAGAGAGAGAGAAAGATGGATAGAGAGAGAAATAGAGAGAGAGAGCTGGGCTGTGAGGAGAAGATGACTCAGAGGTGTAGGTGTGTTCTGCACCATCAGATCTCCTCTTTCCCTCTCTTTCTTCTTCTTCTCCTCGCTTTCTCTCTCTCTCTCTCTCTCTCTCTCTCTCTCTCTCTCTCTTTTTGCTCTTCTGATTTACTGATGGATTTAAACAGCCACACTAGAAAAAAGTCAGCAAGCAGAGAAACCTGAAGGGCCAGCAGAAGTGCACTGTTCCAGTCAGATTGTGACTAAAGCGGCTGATGCTGCTTTGCTGCTATCAGAAACGCAGCTGTATGGCTACCTGCAGGTTACAGTTGATGTCCTATTGTTTATGATCTAGGAACCTACTGCTTCATTGCTGAGGTGATTGCCGATTGCTTGATTAGCGCACAGTGTTCAGTGTGTACTTATTTAAATACCAGAAACCTTGTTCACAACAGCACCTGTGCGTATCTCCCACCTGCAACACAGTACTGCGTTAGTCATGTATCCAAGCACGGAACAATCCTACTAAATTTATCCAGCGACTGCAGGAAATAACTATGCAGTCTTCACGTTTCTTTACCATTCCATTATGGACTGATTTGCAAAGCAAGTCATGTAAATAAATGCATACAATTTTCTGTTATGTTTGTATTGATTTTATTGCAGTGCTGGCTTTTAATAATATTTTTTCAATTTACAATTGATTTTACAAAGGAATTCAATATAGACGTGAAAATGAAATTTTTACTAGTCAAAATTCATTTCTGACAAATAAAAACTTAATTTTTAATAGTCAAAATTTTATATTTACCAGTTGAAATGTAATTTTCACATGTGTAAACTGAAATAAACTGAGATCAAGAAAAATAGGAAATAAAAGCTAAAACAGCTTGATTTGTCATAGTAATTTCAGCATGTCTATTAAATTTATAAGTGTGTGGGGAAAAAATACCACATTTAAACTTATTTGAGGAAAAACATTACTGTAATTTTAATGGATTGTAAAAAGGCTTGAATTCTTATCAATGAAAAATGAATTTTTACATGCTAAAATCCTACTTGAAAAATATTGTTTCTTAATTAAAAGTTAAAAACCTCTTTACCAAACAAGTTACTAAGATTTGCCAGCAATTAATTCCCTTAAAAAAGCTTGTAGCTCTGTTTCTGAGAATTTTCTTTCTTTTCATTTCTTTCAACCATTTTTGGCAGCTAGCCGGAGCTCCACTTGGCGTGGGTCATTAATATATATGACTTCATTTACATGTGAATTGTGATTGTCTCTTGCCTAGGACACTGGTGAAAATACCTCAGTATTAAAAAGACACCGGTGTGCTAATCACTGCCATCGTGACTTTATGAATAGTGCTGTGACATGGATTTTGTGATTTGGCGTAGCACACAAAATCTGGCCTAATATAGCTAGCTAGTAATGGATGCTTACACTTTACTAATTAGCATCAAATGATCACATATTTGACTCTAACCATACTGAGTTATTAATAATCTGAAGTCTAATGTGTGGTTTGTGATGCTGTATAACATACTGTTATTTATAAAAATACACAAAAGTATGTTGTATAGCTAAAAACAGTAATAGCAGCCATTTTGAAGCCTGAAGTCTGTCTGTAATTTTGTCAGTTTATACAGACAAGAGAATATCACAGAGTGTTACAAACCACATAAACAGGTCTGATTAAGATACTTAAGAACTCAACACTGTTTAAGGAAAGCAGTGCATGCAGTTTCCACAGTGCTAGGTTAATTACTGTACATCTTACTTGTTAGCTACACTAGCCTTGTAGCTTCATAGCAAAAACAAAGAAGCATGTCTCTGCAGTTTTGGTAAATAATGTAAAACTGATTTTTGGCTGAACCATCACTTCCAGATCGAGAGCTGTCTGTGCACAGATGAGACAGCAGAAATCACTCACAGCCAGAGCCTGTGACATCCTCCTGAAACTGAGAGTGGATATCATTTACGCCACGCTACGCCAGCTACGGTTCACCAGCTATGAACGGAGAAACTGAGAATAGGGATGAGTACGCTGACATTTCACCTGCAAGTTCCTCAGAGAGAAACCACTTGCAGAAAAAAACAGCTTTGCCAGTGATATGGACTGCTTGTATGTCATATTCACTTTAGCTCCCCAACCCCACCCCCCATTCTAAAATGATGAGCACACAGCAGAGAGAGACAGAGGAAACTAATATGCCTGAGAATCGCCCTGAATCCAGCAATGAGACTTCAAAGTGACAGCTACCTTCAAACTGCACGCCAAGGCTCTTCTGAAGCTCGTTCGCTTTGCTGCCTTTTGTTTTCATCTTCCGCCTCTCTCTCATTTTTTGAAAACTTTCATTCAGGTGCTTTGGAGTTTATTTTTGCCTTTCAGGTCAGGATTGGGCACACTTTCTGTCAGCCTATTTCTCTCTGCCTTACTGTTCTGTACTCCCATGTGCTGTACGTGTCAGAGCCAGTTTTGGCATGAATTCAGTTAAAGGACATGAAAGCTGTGTGTGTCAGTTAAGAACTGTACAGTGACGTGCCGCCTGCAATGAGTTCCTTAGAAAGGCACTACTCAGAGAAAAAAACATCCTTTGGCAGAAGAATTATACACAAATGCACAGCATGCACGCAATCCACAAACACACACGTACATATATAGAGGCCATTGTAATATGTAGGCCAGTAGCTGAGTCCTGCTAACCCAGTGCACTGGACACGTGCCCTCTCTGCTCTAATAAACTACAAATGGTGTTTTGAGATAAAGTTTTGGCCTAAAACATATTTTTTTTTTACCTATTTACGGCACAGAGGTACATTAAGAGTGCTATAAGGCAAAATAGTACCCATGAAAACATATATATTTTTTTTGTTGTTGTTTGGTTTTTTTGGTTTACTTTACTTATTTGTTAAAATTACTTAAATCTAGTAATACTTACTATTTCTTGTATAATCCTTAGTTACATGTATAAGGTAAATGTATATAAGATAACTGTAGTTAAGATACAGACTGTAGAGTCTTTTGCACAAAAAGCTTCCCAGCATTCTTGGTGGTTTTGTTGGTTTCTATTAAATAACTTTTATTTTTCTAATTTATAAATGTAATTCTGTTTGCATAATAGCATGGTCTCATGTTAAATATGAGTGCAGTTTACATGTTTTAGTTATTCTCACCATGACAGTGTTTTGTGCTTTGTGTTCAGGTTTACTAGTACAGCCAAGAGCCATGAATGCAAATATGTAGTAAGCTATTAAAGTCCTTAGAGATGGGTGACTCTAACCTTTCACAAGCCATTTATTTGTTACTGTATGAAACAGCCCATTTGATATAATGGAGATGTTTTAACTGATGCCAACACATTACACAAGGAAGAATATTTGAGTTGAGTTAACCTAACTAATTCAAGAAAAAGCAGAGCTCAACTGACACCACTTATAAGTACTGGGCTGTTTGAGTTACCTTACTAGCTGCAGAAAGTAACTATAACTCATATACACAGTCGAATGTGTTAAGTAACTTAACTTTTTCAAGGCAATAAGTCTGCATGATTTTTTTAAAGTAAAGTCAACTGATTTAAGTGTTAAAAACTGAGAAGACCTGTGCATGTTCACTGGCCAATTTGGATGGTCAGTAAAATGGCTAAGTCTGAACCACTGGTTTCTCCATTGTAAAGAAATCTGGTTTTCTCAATAATGCACCATTTCACACCATACCACTCTCAATGACTTTGTTTACATCTAAATAACTGAATACTGAAAGTAAAAAACGCATACAGAATGTTTAAAAATTCAGTGGAATTAATTAATGAAAAAAATCAGAGTAATTAATTAATGAAAAAATGAATGCTAATGAAAGGATTGACGTTTACCTGATGAGTTGAATATGGTGTGTTACAGCAGAAAATGTGTGGGGTCTGCAGGAAAGAGGCTGAAAGACTGAGAACCACTGAGCTAATATATAGAATCCTGACATATCGATGCTTTTGCAAGGAAGACACTCTTTGCCTGACACTGAAATTACATCCACAAGGCCTGGAGTCTAGCTTGTTCATAAACAACCACGACTTCACAAACATGTTTATTTGCACTAATGGTGTAGGTGCACGAATGACAAGTATTATGATAAAAGGTGCAACAAAAAGTGCAGAACACTGCTTGATGCAACAGAATGATCAATGAGTTCCTATGAAATGCAACCAACAGATTCACATTTCACCTTTCATGATTTTCTGTAATTTCACTCTGAATTTGGTCAGGTCGCAGACAATATACAGTTTATAATCTCACAGACTGCCATAACAAGCCCCCTCCTCTCAGTAGCATGCTTATTACCATGTTGAAGGTTGCTTCTATTTGTGGGTCTAACCAAACATCAGCAAAAACTGAACATCTTCATCGCAATTAAGAGGCAATTTTTCAGGACAGGAGTTCCAGTACCAGCACCTAGATGTGCTCTAAGGGCCATGTATACTTGATTTTGTCTATGCGCATGCAAATGAGGTGCATGGCTGCTATGCATATCATTTGCTTGGATTGTTGGTTGTGCGAGTCCTCAGAAATTAGTACAACACGTCTGTGAGATGCAATACCAACATAAACAGTGGTGGTAGTATACCACAGTGTTATATGATGTCAGCAGTAGACTGAACAAACCATGACAACAGTCACTTCTGCCAGTTTTCTCACAATAAACAGTAATATAATTTAAGCAGCTGTTGTCATTTTAGGGATGCAAGACGATAAGACCATTGCTGACCATCAGACGTCATTACTGCCACCAACTCAATAGCACTGTACCCCCAATTAGAAACACTGTGATTCATTTAGAAACCTGAGCTTGCTCACCTGTGACAGGTGCCTCAATGTCCAGCATGGTCTTCTCCTGGCGTAAGATGGCAGCGCCCTCGTTGATGATGCGCAGGGCCACTGCCTCCTCCACTCGGCCCTCTTTGGTTAGGTGGGCTTTAAGCAGATCCACCCGTGGCTTGCCCTCGCAGTCAAACACCTCCTTCATGGTGAGGCGGTGGCTCAGAGGGAAGGGCACGGCTGTGGAGAGCAAACAAAAGACAAGCAGTAATCCATCAGACTAAACAGAGAAAGTTCACAGTGATGGTGGAGAAAGGAAACAAGCTGAGAGGGGAAGCACAGGAGAGAATGGCCAGATGGCAGTTCACCAGGAACTGAGCTTTACCACACTTTCCCTGACGCACTCTACTGCTGGTGAAGACATATGATAACAAAAGTCTACTCAACTTTATGGGCCCACTTGCATGAAACATCCTAAATAATTTTTTCCCCTTAAGAAAAGTCTAATGGGACACCTAATGATAAGTGATTTGCAAAAAGAGAGCTTAGATTCCCCGCCTTTTTTGTTTACATTATTTCAATAAGTCTGTCATACACATTACGGATGCACTTGCTTTAAAAACACTTAAAATCTGTTAAAAGGTGTTTCTTTAGTCTTATTTTGTTAACATAGCTTAATTGCAAGAAGTAGCACAAAAATATGAACAATTAAGCTACATATTAAATAATGACGATTATCAAGAGAAATCTGCTATAAACCGTTTACGCTAATTCATGTAACACATTAGTTTCATTTCCGTATGTGAGGGAAGTCTAACCACTTAAGGGATCATCTTAATGAAACAACTTTAGCTGTTTTACTACTGTTTTACTAAACCCGGCCTGCTCCATAAATTCATTAGTTGTTGGCAACACTGTGTGCACTCATACCACAATAGCACAAGCTTGACCAATCCTCCCCCACCACACACACACACACACACACACCTGTAGCCTCCTTTTGCAGGTGGCAATACTGCAACAGGGTTATAGTAATGAAATCTTTTCAACATGTGGCAGGCAGCGTGTTTCAAATTCAAGCCAATTTTGTTCTTCTAGAAAACTAAATAACCATAATGTAAGTGATGTAAGTGTCAGAAATTGCTACCTGTCTACCAATGGGACTATCTCTTCTCAGTTCCACAGTGAAACCGTATTAAATTTAGCCATCAGTGTGGAACACAAGATGGCTAGAACTTGCTGATACTACTTCACCTGCAGGCAAACCTTCAGAACAAGGAGTCCTACCTTTTAAACGCCTGACAAAATCCATCAAACGCCACAATATTCCACCTGCGCTCTCCTGCACTCTGAAAAAAAAAACCTTTTCAGTAATGAGATAAAACCAATAACCCAGGATGTAGGCCAGAGAAAACCAATTTCTTTGCTGGGAAGAATAACCAATAGCTCATGACACCCTCTTACCTCATGAGAGGCTAAAGAGCCACATGCTTAAATGCTCTGGGCCTTAGGGGTCAAAAAGATCCTAGTAGGTAAGTCACTAATGAGTCCACCCTTAGTGAAAGACCTTGCTATGTGATGGATACAGGTGTATGTGGAGAGCCAGTAGTACTGCATTAGGCCCTAAGCCTTAGCAGAATGAATAATACAGACCTCCTCAGCGTCAACAGGCAACAAAGGCCACAGTTATGTCACAGTAATGAGATGTATTTTTCTCTTTTGACTGACCTACACTCATCACTCTGTTGCTTATAAATATGCATGCAGTGGAATATTCTGGAACTTATAAACTATAAAAACATATAAACACAGTATTCAGAACTATAGTCAGCACCAATAATATATCAAGGCCAAATAAAGCCTAATGAATTCAAACAATCTTCTCAACATAATGACGCAGCATATAGTTAAAGTCGGCATATGGCTAAAAGACTGCTTTGACATTGATGGCTCACAGCCAGCTTAAAATAAGTCTTTAAAACCTGCACTACTTCAATTATGCATACTTCATTAGTGTCATCATTCATTCATTGACATAAATTAACAATGCAAAAATGGCCTTTTAGCATGAAAACAATAACAGTGCTTCTCTAAACAGACTAAATGACACTCTAAACCCACATCTGCTTTTGAACGCTTACAAATAGCTCACTACCAATGCATGAATAATTGATAAACCAGTAGTAAACTATATGCTGATCCTCAGTTGAGTAAGAATTCAGCTCCTAATCGGATAGGCAGAACAATGCTGAAAATGGGGCAAAGACAGTTAGTTTCTCTCCATGATGACTCATTCTCTAATGTGTGCAGTGATGTTGTGGAGCTCCAACAAAACATTGGCATGGTGAATTATTTATGCGCACGTGCTGGTGGAGAATAGCCCCACTGTACGGCAATAATTGCAGAGTGTGATTACAGGATCAATGACGACAGACAAAACATCTCGGAGATGGATGATGCAGTCGTCATTCGTCTGAATGAGACTTCAAAAAAGAACCATGAAAAATGCTTCAATTGAACTGTGGGCTTTGTTAAGCATTGAGCTGCAAGTATGTGCATATGAGTTTACAACATATGATCGCCATGCCCACAGAAACTGGTAAAAAAGAATATATTACTTCATGACTAATTCATTAAATCACATTTGCATAAAATGCATAAAAAGGTAATACTTTAAATATGAAAAACTAATTATGGAACCCCAAAACATATATGCCTTGACACAGGACAAACCTTAAAAAAGGAAAAAGGGTATATTGTAATACTACAGAATTTTTATTTACAGGACACTACACAAGTATTGTGGATTATTATAAACCAGGAGAATGGGAATATTACATAGAGGTGAAATTTTTTAGGGCTGTCATCATCAATTATGTGACCAGTCAAGTAATCAAGTGCCTATTTTGCTGATGAAATGGGTAATTATTATCTTCTGTAAAGTCTAAATTCATATTACAGAGTAGTCTGTTAGCATGTTTGCTGTCTGCCACATTGTTCAGCCTAGACCTAGTTAAACAAATCCTTTTACTTAATATACACTTTTACCTCATATCCACGAAATTTGTAACATCAAATCTTTTTACTTAATATACATGCAACTTTTAACTATAAACATACAGGCATTTGTGAGATCCTGCTGGTGTGGGTTTCCTCTCTTTCAATGAAACTCACAAAAGCAACTTGAGCGCTAATAGCCCCCCTTTGTGGTCTTCATCTTGCTAAACACAGCTAATGACTGGCATATATCCCATATCATTCAAAGTGCACACTAATTACTAAGTGGATTTATCAAGAATGTAAATTAAAAATCAGTTTTAATCAAGTATAATAGGAGTATAATACAGCACCATAAATACAGTATTAAGGCAATAGTTTAGCATTAGCGTTAAGTATAGTTATAGTTAGTATAGCCTTGTTGATAGTACTAAATGCAAGCATTAGCAGTGTAGGTTCATCAAAATGCCATGTTCAAACCTTAGTCTGCAGCAGGCTACTAACATTCAAAATGCACTGTCAAATAAAACCATAAGAATTTAAGTTATGAAGACTATATCAGCTCCAGATCTTTAAAAAAAGGCCACCATACTAGGATGAGATTGTTTTACCCCCAGTAAAAATGTGTAGGACCACTGCTGAGAGGGAGGGTGTGTATGTAAGCTGAGAGAGAGAGAGAGAGAGAGAGAGAGAGAGAGAGAAGAGAGAGAGAGAGAGAGAGAGAGAGAGAGAGAGAGAGAGAGAGAGAGAGAGAGAGAGAGAGAGAGAGAGAGAGATAGAGATTGCCTAATTGGTGGTTGCAGAAGCCTTCCTCCAGCAGCACATGTTGAATCAAGAACCTCCACATATCCCCAACACAGTACACACACAGCACTGTGATCTCCACCTAAAACCTTAAAGCAGCACGGCATCTTACTGTAATCCAACAACACAGGCTTACGTGAGAGGGTTTACATTGCGATAGCAAAAAGTGCAGTGCGAAGAAGAGATGCACAGTAGGAAGACAGGAAGGGGATGTGGGAACAGAGACTCGTGATCACCACAGAGCTAAATAATTCATGTTTGACTTGAGGGGGAAAAGAGAGAAATCTCATGTTCCTGCTGCTGACATAATGAGCCTAGGCCTAGCGTGGGACTTTAACTGGGGTAAAGGCACAGGCCATTCAGCACGGCCACTAAGCATGCATATGTGTAGGGGGTCTCTCTCTATATGTTTACATCTATGTGTATGTGTGAATATTATACATTTATTTATGCATGTTTCCTTTGAGGTCTCTGTGTGTTGATCCTGCCTCCTCATGTGTATTTTACATGCAGAAAATATCAACACACTTTTGCTTTTTAACATGGCACACATTGTCAATTTGTACTTTCTATAGTGAATGTTTACACTTACACTCTTAAACAGCCCATATCCTAAATTAAAGGGCTCATATGCTACATTATTTTGTATTTTTACTTATAATGTTGGTGTAGTTTTATGCACCAAGAACAGCTGTATTTTTTCACATGACCATTTCCAACCTGTCTTTATCCACTCAAACTAAATAGGCTATTTTTGTTACTGCCTTTTAAGAGATGTAAATGACCCCCTGTTCTGATTGGCTGCCCTGGGCTTCTACAATCCATTTAAATTCAACATAAATGGGTGGCGCTAATCTGATATAGGCAGAATAAGGCAGGATAAAGTTGCACACAAATGTTTGGTTGCCCCAGTCAAATCACATGTTTGATTTTGAAGTAAAAATAAGTACAAATCCTCCACAAATAACACAGTTGTGCACAGTTTAATGCAGCATTATTGTTTATTGTGTGAATTTAACAGTTTTGAAAAAATAAAACATAAAATGTGGCCTGTGCAAAAGTTATGGCACATTTTATTCTTTATGCTCTACTTCTAAAAAATGTTACAATCAGCAAATGTACAGAAATTGTACACTAAATTTGCAGAAAAATGCAATATTTCACTGTGTGATATGTAGAGAATATGTTCCTTTGTCACAAACAAAACAAAATCAACAACATAATCTGACAGCGTTCAAACTTTTGCATATGATTGCATATGTAAATGTGACATTATCAAAACCAATTGATTAAAAATTAAGTGATTTTGTTGCTTCATTTCCATATATGGACCATGGGACTGGAGAATGAATGGTATGTTTTGAGATGTCAACAGTGTAACATGTTACAGAAAACTCTTTTATATAAAAGAGTAAAAATTAGCTGTTCCATGACATGGGCCCTTCAAAAAGAGAGTTGCCAAGGAGGGTTCTTTGGAGTGATGCCATACAAGAACCACTTTTGGTTCCCTAAAGAATGTTTCAATAGATTTTCTTAAAAAGGTCCTTTAGGGAAGCAAAAGTATTTCTTCTACACTTTTTGGCACCTTAACTTTTAAGAGTGTAGTGCTCTCTCAAAAGACTAGTGCATGTGTGGATACATCTGTCTGGGTAAGATGAACACTGTGGGACAGGCTTTAGCAAAGGAAACGAAGTCTCCTGTGCTTAGTAAGAAAGGACTTGGAGCAAATCTGCGAGACAAAGAGACAGTGTCACCATTTCAGTGGTTCATTTGATGCCTTTGTGACTCAGTGTAAGGGTCCACCAACAGACGTCACAGACATGGAGAGAGAGAAAGAGAGAGAGAGAGAGAGAAAGAGAGAGAGAGAAAGAGAGAGAGAGTAGACGCAGCAGTTTAGCACACTCTCATTCCACATCCAATTGCATGAGCACATAATGTCCCTATCTGTCTCTGTCCACTTCCACTACTCAAGTGCTGGAGGCCAGAAGCGTGCTCACACACATATGAACACATACACACACACAGAATACTCAAGGAGAATATGTTAGTAGTGCTAGTATCAACCCCTGCCCAGCAATCTACACATCTGAGGTTGCTTTCACAAAAATAAACGGGTGATTTTTATCACAGTCACGTTGTGAGTTTCTGTGGTGAACACATCATCAAGGGCTGCCATTATAGAATGGATCAAATTACACACACACAGCGCAAGAGTGATGTAATTAGATGGTGGGAATGTAGTGCGGCATGCTCCCCTGAACTGTGCTTACAACCCTTGTTTCTCACGTGTAGAGCGTGTGACTTAACCACTCTGCTATTAAGCCAATTACAAACTGTGCTCATGTGCATGGCTCGAAACGTACTCTATCTTTAGCCTGAACTATTAGCCTTTAAAAATAGTTTGACGTTATATTTATTATTACTCCCAGAGCTGTGTGTAAAATTGGTGAAGCAGTAACAGTCACTGTCACAACAAACCTGCATCACCATTAAGAGCTTTTTAAAGAATTAAATACATGTTAAACAGGTTTTATAGCCCTATATAGAAAAGGAAAAAAGAAAATGCTTACAGTTTTCCAACAGTCTTATAGTGAGCGAAAAATATGCTTGAAATTGTGATGATAGCTACTAGCATTTCAATATGCTATTTCTTTAGTATTTGCAATAGGGAATAGTGCTTTTGTAATTTTGTACTTTTTGCTTAACAAGGATGTCAGTAAGATTTATGTTTACACAGCAAAAAAGGTTTGTCCCTACCACACTGAAAGTTTACATGTACACATATTTTACATTAAAGGACTCACATCCTACATTTTTCTTGTGTTTTGTTTTTCCTCTGAAGTCCACTAATAATGTTTCTGTAGTTTCGGAACCAAAAACAGTCACAATACATTTTACATAACCATTTTCAACCTCTCTTTATTCGTTAAGAAAGAAATAGACTGTTTTTGTTACTGTGCCTTCTAGGACTGATATATGTAAATGATCTATGTTCTGACTGGCTGTCCTGCGTTGTGCCTCATTTGAAAAGCAGTCTAGTCTGAACCACTCCTTATAACTTAAACGCAAATGGGTGGAGCTGAACTAAAAAAGGAGTCTGTACTTGTAGCAAATCCTGTCAGAGACACTATTTTCATACTATATCATAATGTATTTCTTCTCATACTGTCGTTGCAATATCCTGTTCATGTATTTCTCGGAATATGTCATAGCACATCATGAGATCAGCTTGTACTGAATAAACATTCCAACATCAGACTGATACCAGTATCATTACTATGCAGAAAAAATAACACCACATTTTAGGATGGCATTTCACATCATAGGAGAATAATGTCAGAAGGGTGTTCAAGGTACATTTGTGTACATATATCTACACCAGTGGCACTGCCACACTGCACCACTGCTTTAATTCAGTATGTCACCTATTAGCTGGCTGCTGAACACTGCACTTCATACCAAATACTTCTATGTGTATTTGCATGAATATGCATGAAGGAATACAGAATAGATGTCTGTGTGATCACACAGAATGTACAAAGAAGACAAATTACTTGTATTTGCAAAAATACTTGGTCAATAAAGGCTGATTCTTTTAAGATCAAGTGCAAATATGCTAAGAATGTATAGAAGAGGCATCAGAAAGGCAGATGGAGAAGAGCGATAAAAAAACAGAGACATAAAATGAGAGAGAGAGAAAAAATGAGCAGGCTGCACCGGAGAGAGCAGTCATGGCTGAGAGCGCCCTACACTGGGGCAACAGCAGCTTGGCTCCTCGCTCGCACTGAGCTGTTGGACTGTGGTGCATGTTGCCGAGCAACAGCCACTGACTACTGGAGAGTGGCCAGTACTGACACAGTATACATTGTGATTTGGGAGTAAATCTCGAACACGCAGGTTTGCTTGCATTCATGCTAGCACACAGCCCCCAAAAAACCTTTAACACAACATCTCCTGACAGCCCCCACTGAAACCCCTCCCTACACATTCCACTTAAAATAAGCAGCACCAATTAGGCAGAGCTACCTGAAGTGTGAGCCTTTTCCACAAGCTTGCACAAGCTCTTGCTACGTGGATCTCTGATTACCTTGTCCAGTGTCCTCCCTCTGTATCTGTCAACATCAATACTGCTTTTGATCAGCGGACACCGATATGTTGCTCGCCGATGGGCTTAGAAGTGTTCATCTATTAGTAACAACATGTTTGTACCTTGCTAATCAAGTCTCAGTGTTCTCTTTGCACTTTATTCCAGCTTCAAGATATTCTGTTATGTTTGGCTGTATTCATTACTGCTCTGCATACTGTCTTATGTAGAACCCTCAATACAATATAAACTGGGTTATTAAGAATACTTATGTTGTATCTACACTCTTTGACCATTCTGGCAGGTACACCTGCCATACAGGTGCACTTTGTATTTGGGTGGTGAATCATTCTCAGCACACTTACATGGTAGTGACATGATTGTGTCCGATGCAGCAACTTGAAATGGTCGATGAATGGTACAGGGTTGGCGTCAGGCTTGTGCAAAAACATACTGGGGGCAACAGTTCAAGAGGTAAATAGGGCGCAGTGAATGGAGTTTATTTAATGTAAATTATTGGCAGCTTGTAGCAGGGTGTGTACACCAGAGAAAGGAGCTGAACCCTGATCGTCAGTGTGTTGGGTGGTGGTGTTGTCCATTATGCTATCCAATAACGAAAACCTGGCTAAACAAGTTATTAGCGCCTCTTACTGCCAACACTATGTTTGGTGGTTCAAAATAGCACCACATTTTCAAATCACTGCTGACCGAACAAAACCTCATGTCTCCATTTTTGTCGTTTTTCAGTTTTTGACATAATGTGAAAGTACCCGTAATCCTATACATTGTGTGTAAATTTCATGATGAATGGACCAACAGAAATTACCTAAAATTACTTGAAAAAAGTCTGGGTCCATTGACTTACATTAAAAGTAAAATAGTTTTTTCCTTCTCCTGTAAAGTTCTCATTTTGGAGATACAAGGTTTTCCTCCGACAACAGCGAAATGTTTGCTTAAAGAGACACTGTTATCGTTTTATCAGAATGATTTCCAGAGCTGGGATGATGATGATGTAGCCATCCATGACAGGTTGGGGTTAATTCAGGCAAAATCTTAGGCTGCCAGTGCTGAGGGGGCGATCAAGAGCAATGGAGTGCTTGAAACCTAAGCTGATGCAATTGTTCCACTCCTGTGATGAGGCTGAGCTGAGCTGAGCACAAGTAGATCTTGGACAATGGTGGGAGCCATATAAAATGCAATTAGTATATATGCTGACCAAATGAGCACTTGTATAGTCCAAGGGTAAAACGGTGGAGGCTTAAGCCTCCATGTGGGCTATCTGTGCATGTGTCTGGTTGGTATGCCTAATAAACAGTGTATTATATTTTCATTTTTGCCATGCTCTTCCTAATGTGCTCTACTAGGGTCCTGTCAGGCTAACTGGATGTGACAGACACCATATAAAAATGGTGGTATAATGAGCTAAACGATGTCAACAGCACCATGCCAATGATGTGATCAGCTGAAAACGCAATTAACCTGCGTGTACATATGTACAAAGGCAGTCTACAACCACATCTATGATGTCTCTTTCAACCATTTCACCTTACTGTCAGTGGACCTGTCAGTATGGCCCTTCCCGTGTCCATCAATGTCTCTATCTTAGGAACAGGTGCCTATTAACTCAAGGACATCTGCCCATATGGCTGTTATGATGTACAGTTAAGTGCAATGTTAAATATAGGAAGTATTAGCTGGTAGCTGTTAACTGCTTTTACACAGGGTACTTGTGGTTAATAATTCAGTGTATCTTTTGAGTCTGTGTTGATGAAACCAAGAAAAGTACCAGAAGGCTGCTGAGTGAATTGTGAGATTGTCTCATTAATCTTGGTTATCCTGGATATATACGGCCAAGCTCACAGAAACTTCAGCACAAACGGGGTTAGACAGTAAGGCCATCACACTGTTGTTGCAGAATTAGTGTCTACAGAGTAGAACAGAAAGGAATTAGCAGTCATCTCATCCATAGTTCTTTTATTATTGCACTACTATGAGTAAATGTCTGTTATGCTCATTCCCACCAAGACAAGGCTGCTGGTTAATAGAACTGGCTGAAAATGCACCTACTCAAATTCTTTTACTGCTCTGTGACAGGAGAGAGATATTTCATCAGCTAGTGCCCATGTTTCTTGAGTAAAAATGCGGTGCAGAGGGGTCCAATGATCTCCACAGAAACCTCCAACCACCTAGCACAGGTAATCTTTCATCAGGGCCACAGGTTTGGATGTTTCATTTTCAAACCCCGCACTCTGCGCAGGCCGCTGCATCCAGGTGATGGATAGAGCGTGCTCCGAGAACAGAGAAAAGTGGACACAGTGACAGAACATTATAAATAACTGAGCAAACCGGGTTGCATAACCACCTCCTCAGTGTCTAACACATTAGCTCTGGCTGGATCAACTGTGCATGGCCTGATCCTGTGCAGCTGGGAATAAGGGAAAAACAATGTTAGCTTGAGACTAATGCATTCTGTTGCTCTAGCTATTGTTGCTGATTTTTGTTGTCATGCGCTTGCATTAGGAAAGTGGGGAGACACGCCTGAATGCCTCCAGGAGCTAAAATCCACCCAGGCTGGCTTGATATGGCTGCCCGGACACATGAGAGTTGATCTGAGGGGAGCATGACCCAAAAAGGTACATGCTCACGCACACCACTGAGTGTGGATTACCCTTAAAAATAGAGGGTTCAATAGAACAATGCTAATGTAGCTAACAATGCAGGTTAATGTTGCTGCCTGGCATAGTGTGATATTAACTGGCAACACTGGGTTCCTTCACTAGCGACAAATTCTACTTCTATACATGATTCAATAACTACTTCAGTAACTACTATCAAACTAGCTTGTTACCCAATAGACTAACTACTAACAATTATTCAAGAATGACTATGAATCTGCTATGTAATGTAAGCATTTATTAGAGTGAGAAACTGATCTGGATCTGCTAACAAGTCCTTAGGATTTAATGATTAGCGCTGTTTAGCTGTTCAGCTGCAGTATAACTTTAAGCGTTCAATGGCTGCTTGCAAGAAGTGTGTCTGTGTGGCAGCTTGCAGGCCTGAGCTCAATCCATGCATGAAAAGCCAATATGCTGGAGATGACAGAGCTGAAAGAGGCTGGAGCCAGTGTGGGTTGCCCGGCTCTGCTGGCTGGTGCTGGGGGCAGGAGGACAACCTAGGCCATCTGAGGCATGGAGGTGTGCTTCTAAGACAGTGTGCAGGGGCATGGAGCCTGCTGAACTGGGGAGGAGATTTGGGGCCTAAAATTTAAAGCCTTGAGAAAAACCTCAATATGTTCCACAGAATTGTGGATACAGTAATTACACGATAGCATAAATGCTTCATGCCCAGTAAATGAAATCAAACGCACCTTACATGTATGTCTGTTTTAAAGTGATTTGTAACAGCTACATGTTTTACTCTATGAAACTGAAAGGTCAAAATGTATTTTTATGTTTTTTACACCATCCAGCTACCCTTTACGTTGCATGGACATTAATAATGAATGAACACACATTCAAGTTAATAATGGTAATAATGCAAATTTCTGTTAGCACCATTAAAGGATTCTAGTAGTGTGTTAGCGCTAAGCTAACAGTGAGTGACATATACACTTTTTTCGCTGTTCTAGATTAAATGTGAATATGTGAAGCTTGTAAGACACATATGATGCCCCGCGATGGACTGGTGACCTGTCCACGGTGTATCCTGCCTTCCGCCCAATGACAGCTGGGATAGGCTCCAGCACCCCACCGCGACCCAGACGGATAAGCGGTTTAGATGATGTATGTATGTATATAAGACACATTTGAACATATACACCAATCACCCATAACATTAAAACCACCTCCTTGCTTCTACACTCACTGTCCATTTTGAACCACTCGTACCAGCGCTACACACACTAACATGCCACCACCACATCAGTGTCACTGCAGTGCTGAGAATGATCCACCTCCCAAATAATTCCTGCTCTGTGATGGCCCTCTGGGGGCCCTAACCATCGACAAACAGAGTAAAAAGGGGGCTAACAAAGTGTGTAGAGAAACAGATGGACTGCAGTCTGTAACTGTACAACTACAATCACCTATACGGTAAGTGGAGCTGATAAAATGGACAATGAGTGTAGAAACAGGAAGATGGTTTTAATGTTATGCCTGATTGGTGTATTTTACCTTGTATGCAGTTTTCCTCCGAGACCTGTGAAACCAGCCACTGCAGCTTTTCGAACTGGCGCTCACGTAACGTCATTGGACAGCTGAACGCACTCAGAGGAAAGCGCCAACCGCCAGACCTGTTATGTCAGCTAACTGACGCCTGCGCTGACTAGCATCGCATTAAGTGAGGGAGGGAGAAGGAGGGGCCATCCTACCCACCCAGAGAGAGCAAGGCCAATTGTGCTCTCTTGGACTCCCGGCTACGGATGGCTGTAGCAACACCAGGGATCAAACTCACGTTCTCCTGATGATAGGGCCAACGAAACATTAAGCTTTTAATGGTCTTCACAACAAATCAGTATGGGCTCATTTTCTCTTATCATTTCTTTAAATGATGAAGTGTTGTGTGTAAAGTTTGTAGACAGCCTTTTACAGAAAAAAAAGAGTCAATATTTTTCTGCTCAGCACTGATGGCTTCAAACAGTTGAAAAACAATGCCTAGCTAGTTTTTGTTTAATATGGTTTAAAAGTGGCCCAAACCTGATTTCTGACCAAATCTGTTTTTTTGCTTTTAAATGTGACCTATATGTAAAAGTAGCCTTAACAGCTCTTAAACTGATACATGCTCAAAAGAACAATGCTTCACGTGGCGCACTCATCCAGAGGTAAACAAGGGAATCAACCATAACAGGTTTCTGTTTCATCTTCACCAGCATCACAGGAGCTAATCAGAAGTTCTGATCGCTCACAACTCGGCTTCACCCAGAATGCACTTGCGCTTGTTGCACAAATGGCATGTTATTCGACCACCTCTTTGGTTTCTTTAAACTTTGCTTATAGACTTTCAACTTTTTTTTGATGCAGCTGCCATTGTTCTCCTACGGCCACGTTTGGTCATTTCTTTCAAAATTTCTTTGAACATGGAGCACAGAACATCACCCCCAAATGTTTACCTAATTATACCCAAATGAGGTCTCAGCAGCGCAAAAATTATGATGAATGTCGAGTTGGATTGATGTAAAAGTTGCATGAAGTCTGATCTGTCTGTTTAGACGGATTTGCGTTACTGCATTTCGGATATGTATCAGATTTCAGTGCCACATATGAAAGCATCTCAAATCGGAATTGAAAATGTCCGATTCAGTACGTTTTTTGCAGTTCACACTGCCACACATATGAAAAAAAGATTGGATTAGGGCCACTTTCCCTGCTGTGTGAAGGTAGTGTAAATGTGTTCACTGATGTTGTTTTTATAATTAACACATTCACAGATCTGGTATAATTAACAGTATTTTTTTCTTATGTAGATTTACAGTGAATCACTGGCCGCTGACATTACTTTTACAGGTATTATGTAAAAATACAGGATATTACTGTAAGTGTACAGAAGAATATAATTACATCCTGGGGTCCAGATGACTGTTACAGCTGTTGTGGTTGTTAAATTACAATGTAAAGCTGCTATTTTACTGTTATTTACTGTTAATATGGTAGAGTAAATGACTGTGAAAGTAATATGCCAAGCGGCCAGTAATTTACTGTAATTTTACAATTTATTTTTTACAGTGTACATTTAGATGCTCATCTTCAGGGAAGTGCTTCATTTTCAAATAGCTCATTTTAAAGCTTAGTACTTATTAAAGTTTAAACGTTGAATCGATTTTGGTTTCAGACAATACTCAAAGTTTCAATATCGGTATCAGTATCAGAAAAGAAAAAGTGCTATTGTGCCAGCTCTAGTCCTGACATAGTGTAAAAATAAACCTGTGTGTGTGGAGTCCCTCAAAATTCTGAATCCAGTAATTGCATGGTAGCACAAATGCTTCACAGCCATTCGAAGTTTCCTTGTACAGTCATATGTGTAAATAAAGAGCACTGTGTGTGTGTGCGCAGGTAGTGTGAGGGCAGAGGCTGAAGCAGTTGAAACGTTCACCCACAGCGTTGTCATGTGCGTGTGCAATGTGCAAATGTGTTCTCATGCATGCCTGCTGATTTCTCTCCCATCACTCGCTCCCTCTGCTCTGTCTGCACTTCTTATTCTTCTCTCTCCCCCCTCTGTCACTCCTCCTCCTCTCTGTCTGTCTACAGCATCTCTCCTCGCCTTCATCTAGCCCTCTCCCTTCGTTTTCCTTCCATCTTCTGGCTTGTTGTCCTTTCGCTCCTCTTCCGCAAACCTCCGTTTTCTTAAGCTCCTCTGTTCTCAGTCTCTGCTTTTCGTGTTTAACTCGCACCTCTTTCCTCATTCCCTCTCTTGTAGGGTGTTTATCCCCCCCACCTCCCTCTCTCTCACTCTCTCCCTTCCCCTCCACTCCATCTCATAGACCTCAGGGAAGTTTCATTATGTAAGAGAGCCGTGTGCAGTAAAACACTGCTGCAAACCAATGCTTAAATAATTCACCCACACTGCTAAATAAAGCCAGCGAGCACGTATCATGCATGCAGATTCCCCCAGCGCCCAGCTCGCCCCCTCTGCCTCTCTGATGGCTATTACACCTCTCTCCACCCCTTTCACCTCTGTGTGAATTCTCCTGAGAGCTGACCCCAGGTGGACATGGCTCTCTTCTGTTCTATGGCTATTCAGCCCAGCTAATTAAGGATCGGATTACTCCTAAGATGATTTAAACACACTGCCTGAACATACAATACGTGGAAGGTTAGTCAAAGCCCAGCCTATTAGACAGACCATTAGAGAGAACATGACCATAAAATGTCCTACATTTGATCAGTCATAAATAAAGCATATAGCATTAGACATTATATAGCATTAGGAGGAAGATATTATAAAAACATTATTTGCACTGATAAAGCCTTAAAAGAAGTGATACTGCATGTGTGCTGAAACCAAGTACTAGCCACAACAAGACATCAAAACACAGCCACTGAGTAATACCTTTTTCCTCAGATGGTTATACAATGGCCTTCACAGCAGATTAATGGTGCTGCATATAGACATAAACAAGCAATTCATCATTTTCTTCTGGAGTCTACAGGACCTACTGTGACAAATGTCTGTTAATGCCTCTCATTTAATCACTGCATCTGCTCATTTAAGCGTAAAACTCCCAAATGTAGCTGCTTTCAGAGCTGATGACAGACTCTAACATGCAGGTCAGTCTTTAATGACAAATTAACTATCAGGATAGCAATTGATCATGCTTCTCTTGACTATATTCATTTAATCAAAAAGCTAAACAGTTGGTAACAGTACTGACTCTGGTCCTGTCCTGTGGACCTGTAGCTAATGTTGGGCAGGGTGGCTGAAATTCAACATCACAATATTTTCAGATGTTTATAAGGGCAAATTTCTTGTGATTTATTTTTCCCCACACTCTTCTCCAATTTTAGTATTTGTGTGGTTTTATGAAGCAAAAACAGTCATAATTCATTTTAACAGTACCATTTTCCAATCTATATCCCTTAGACTTAAACAGGCTGCTTTTAAGACAGATACACATAAATGGGTTCTGTTCTGATTAGCTGTCCTGTATTGTGCCGCATTCAAAAAGCAGTCCGGCTCAAACACTCCTTATAACTTTAGCATAAAAAGGTGAAGCTTAACTGGTGTGGACTGAATAGGAGGATATATATTTTTTAATTTTTTCATGATGTTACAGAAATGATTCATTCAAAAAGGGCTGTTTTTACAGTTTGACTGTATGGACTGAGGAGAGAATGGTTCATTTATGTACTATATCTGATGCGTGCAAAAAGTGAGCAAAAGGTGGTTTTCCTATATGGTATAGGCCCTTTAAGTGTGCGTTAATAATGTTAATAAAGCCATACTTCCTGAGTACTGGTAATCAATGGTAAAAGGATTCCTTCCAAATGATAGCTTGTTTAGACTGGACTCTTTGGCTCTGTTCTCAAATTTACAACAAAAAGAACTGCATACAGTATCATAAATGCTAACCAGACAAGAAGCCAGATCTCTAAGAGTGCTTACTATTAGTTTAGCTTTGACATATTTTGAACTTTTTTCTCAAAACAGTTTGAAGCACTCTGCAAATATCATACACTGCAGTTTGCTATCAATCAGTACCGCTAGAACTAAAAATCAATACCATTAATATGTTACAACAGTGATGCTATACTGTTACAGAGGATGTATCACCCAGCGCTATCAGTAGCCATGTGTCAGGGAATCTTCCATTTGTGTCCTGACAATAACTCTGAGGCCTCAGTGATGCACCAGGGCCCACCAGTACTAACACAGTTAATGTCCTAGAATCGAACTCAGTAAAGTAGGCCACTCGAAGATTAGCCCTTCGGGACCCCAAGTATGGAGTGGCCAAGTAGCATCTACACTGAAGCGTACTAGACTACTGTCACAGGACTAGACCATTTTCTACTGCTGCTGAGGGACTGTAAATCGTCAGAAAGGACTGAAGTGGTGTATATAAATAAACAAAGTCAGAGACCAGCATTCATGTATTTAATTCCAGTGAAATCGGCCATTAAACACGGGTTATTTTTTTTGTAGGAGATATTTCTGAGGAGATTAGATAAAAGATTATCCACTTGCATAAATAAGGGAAAACTCAAAGGAAAACATTTCCAAAACTGGAGTTCGGAGTATTATTAAAAAATATTGAGAAGATGGGACTTCTAACAACCACGCAACACCTGATAGACCACCAAAAGTGTAACCATCAGGTAGGAAATACGATAAAAGAAAATTAAGCTCCACTCTTGTCTCTGAAAATATTCACAGGTGTTTGTCTGTCCTTCCACTGTGAGAAGACAACTCAACGCTACAAGTCTGAAACGATGTGTAGTTATCAAGACGTCGTTACTGATGAAAGGAAATAGATAAAAAAGAACATTGGCAAATCAATCAAAGAAGATTGAATAATCTTGCAGAACAATGGACTGACCACTCAAGAGTCCAGGCCTCATCATCATTGAACGTGTTTGGTATTACTTGGATCGTTGAAGAAGACAATACAACCAATTTCTAAGGCTGAACTGCAGATTTCCACAGAAGGTCCACTGAAGTCCACAGAAAGGATGGAAGATGTAATAAAGGCAAAGGGAGAACACACTAAACACTGAAGATTTTGATATTATATTTATTTGTTGAGGCTTCTGTGTAATTTTCTGTCAGATCTAAGTTGTTGTAAGTTTTGTTTTTCCTGACCACGTCATCTTTAATGTTTGCATGTATGTCTTATATATGTATATCTTATCTTCACACACTTGATCCAACTTAGAATGCTAAGGTTTGCAATGTTGTACTGTAAGTGACAGCTAACTTCCATACTAGTCCAACAATGATCTATAAATAGTAAACATGTGCCCTCTGGAGATTTTAATATAGCATAAAATGTATTTATACAGTGTGAAGGACATTGGTATCCTTAGTATAAGCCTGAAATGCTGCATGGTATAGCGTTTATCTGCACAAACCAGGGCACAAATATAGGATGCATACTGATATGTTGCCAGTTGCTGTCAAAAATGATATATTTATTAGGCCTTACATCAGCACAAGAGTAGTACTGCATACAAACAAGATGTTTGTTTATTGTGTTTGTTGTGGCTGTATGCTGCACTACACTGAATATAAAGTCTGAGCTGTCTACATGTTTGGGATTTTTAGTAGCTGGTTATTTATTGATGTGTTTTGTTCATGATAAGATCTCTGAAGTTCTGTTTAAACAGGAAGCAGCATGGAGCTGTGGAGTTTTGGGGTGGGTTTGGGAGTGAATTAGCAAAGAACATGGCTCTGGTCTGCAAAAGTGCATTCCCATGGTTGATGAGCTGTAAGGCATGCAGGGAGGAAAGCATCAGAGCGACTGTGTGGAGGCTTTTGCTAAGTTGTGCTGAGTGAATGTCCTGAGGTCTGTGTGTGGGTGCAGGCCAGCATGACTCACTACTGTTAGTGACTGCGTTCTTATAAATAAGGGTTCTTAAAGGGCGTTTTAGGATTCTGGATACAGCCATTTAAACAGGAGAAACCCTCTGGGCTCCTGAATGCATTCTTAGGGTTTTCCACAGACAAACCGTGACAACGTGGCAAAAATAGCAGTCATTGCTGTCACTAGCAGAGTCAGTTACACCTTTAGCCACAAAGATGCAGCTTCAAAATTTTCTTTTTATAAATCCTCCTTCTTATTCTGTCTTAGAAACGTTATGACAAGACGAACAAACAAACACTTCTTCCTTGTAGCTTAAAGGGGAACAGTTTTTTTTAGAATTTTGAGACTGTTCACAAACTGAGATGTAAACAAAGTCATTCAAAGGGTTTGGATGAGAGAATTGAAAAATAGAAGAAAATTGCATTGAAGAAAAAAGTACCAGCTTGGAGTTTGTTACAATAGTGGTGACAGGAACCAGGGGTCGCAAAACTTGATATAGCAATAATGGAAATATAGCCATTTTGTTTACTATCCAAAATAACCAGTGAACCAACAAGTCTTCTTAGCTTTTATATGTAACATTGATTATATTATTGTAGGGTTAAATCTGAATAGCTGGTGCTATTTGTACCACTCTGCAATGAATGGATTTAAAAAGAATACATGTTACGACAAATTTTTATCTAAAACTATCATTAAACAATGGCATTAGGCAACATATATGTACCATTTTATGTAATAGTTTTCTGTGAAATAGCCTGGAGATGCATTAAACTCTCACAATTCAGACTTACTAGATTTCTCTAGGATTGTGCAGTTCACACCAAACCACTTTGTTTATATCTTAACTATTAAATTATGAAGAAATATCAAAAGATCAGTGGAATTCCTCTTTAAGGTTTAAGGTTTCTTTGTCATTTTACTTGATTGCAAAGGATCTTTATAGATCTTTACAGAGCCTTTATGAACCTATAAACCTTTATTAGTTTCATGTTTGTCTCTAGGTCAATGTGTCAGTATTACAAGGCGTACTTCATAGTGTACAAACGCAGGCCCATGTTTGCTCACTGCTGCATAATTTTAAATATATAGGAAAGTGCTTCTGCACTTCAGTTCTAAAGCTCAGGGTAGAATTACAGTGGAATACTTGACGACACATTGGTGTGCTTAAATGTGAGAGGACTTTTATTCTGTTTGAAGAGCTGCATTATAGTAAAATTCTGAGAAAGCCATTGAGACAAATCAATCACTAAAGGCCTGGACGTGTCAGTAGCCGGCATGCACACACACACTGGTGCAATGTAGGCACACACATACACACTCATTCTGTAAAGTCTAACAAATATGTGACTGATTGATGGCAAAGCCCAGTGATAAATGGAGGCCTGTAGGCTATCAGACAAGCTCCTGTATGTCACCTGTAGAGATACATATAGATTATCAGAGAGAAGCTGTATGGCCTAAGTCTGGCTCAGTGTACTTTCACAGAAATTACATATGTACAAACCACACAAGCTGTTAAACACTGTGGATTTCCACAGAAATCCTTTGTTAAGAGATGACAATGGGCATATTAGCCAACAAACACATCACAATAGATGATCAAAGGTGTTCAGATGTGTACATGTAGCTCTGCACACAAACTGTAATACAATCTATTTCAGTAGCAATCCTTTGTCAGGAAATGGTGTTCTATGGACAGGCATATTAGCCTACTACCGAAGCCATCTACCACATGACCACTCGAATACACAGTGCCAGCCATTCCTGATAACACAGTACCTACTAAAAGTGAGAACCAACACAGTGACCCTATCCAGGTGACCCCCCCACCCCCCCAGCTGGGATCTCCCCTCCAAAAATCCTCACACATATCGCTCTCACACTTTTACAAGTGGACGAAAAACGCTTCTTATCTCCAGTGAGTACAGTGTACGGGGGGACAGTATGCTACAGCAGGCGCCCTCTATGCCTGTGCCAACGAAAATGCTGCTGCATCACCGCCTCCGCCGCAAAGACCTCCACACTGCTGCCTCCACCAACCATCCCTCCTTTACAGCCTGGCCGAGGGGAAACGAGCAAAAACACCACAGTCTTAGGACATACCTCTTCATTTAAAATCACAGCACAGCACCCGAAACGCGATTAGGAGCGGATATCCCTTCATCCAGCGCCCGATCTGGCCAATAATCAGCCCCAGCATATCAGTGTTTATCAGCGTAAGCCGATCAGAGAAAATGCAATTATGAATCACGAATCGAGCAGATGACACACGTCCATAGAAACATTATAAACACATCCCCCGCTGGCTTTACTGGTCTGAATGGACAGCCAGTGGAATCGAAGATGAAAGGGTTAAAACAGAGAGAGAGAAAAAACGATGAGCCCTTACATTTCACTACCCGATCGGTGGCGTTCAAGACCATGTCAGCGTTAGACATCTTCATGGGCAGTGGATGTCTCAGGGATGGCTGGCGGGGTCCCCTCCTCGCAGAAGAAGAAGGAAGCGGGCTCTAGTGTGTGTCGCGTGCTGTCGCGGGCGCGAGCTGCAGTGGCATCACTCGGATGCGCGTGTGGCCGTTGTGGGAGCGCCGCTGCTGGGGGATAACCAGAGGAGCCTGGGGAGCTGCTGCTGCTGCTGAAGCTGAGGATGAGGATGAGGCTGAGGCTGAGGCTGCTGATGCTTTCGGGTGGGGGAGGATGGAGGGAACGGACGGGAAGGGGGAGGAGAGAGAGAGAGAGAGAGAGAGAGAGAGAGAGAGAGAGAGAGAGAGGGAGAGGGAGCTCTACTCGGGAGATCCTGGCGCGTTGCACCACCCCGACATGGCGAAGAGGGGAACTCCCACGCACCCATTTGAAGGGGCTGCCTGATGCTGCCATCAGGTGGAAGCGAATGGGGCTTTCCCGAGCACACGCGCGCCACGCCATGTTTTGCTAATCAATAGCCCGTTTGACGCAGAGCAGGAGTGTGGAGGGAATGGAAAGGAGTTGGGTTGCCATCATCGCACCGAGTTCATTAATGTGAGGCACGGACTCAGTCTGGCGGTTTGTCAGCAGTTTCAGGTACAAATCACGCTGTTCTGGCACAGACACACCGAGTCAGCCTCAGGACCGTAGTTTGAACGGGTTTGTGTTATGAAACTGTTTTTGGTAGTTAAATGACGACAGTATGCTGTAAAAAACATTCTGCAGGCAGTTTAGTTGTCAGAAACCGTTCAGTAGGTGAATCTAGAAATATAGTTTTGATAATCCTGTCTGACGGTTATCCGCTGGAGCACACTGGGGGAAAACAACGGTTTAATAGTGTTCGGTTACATCAGCTTCGTATACAATGTGCTAAACCTCTTGTCCACTGACAATTTGCCACACATGCAAGCAAACACAATTTTTGGGTTGAAATACCTTTAATTAACAGAAACTGATTTTTAAAAACCATTTATAACTATTGCTTTACATGATGAACGATCCGTTTATGTCATTTCTCTAATAGTTTTCTGTATTTTCTGTATTGAATACACATAAACAAAAGAGCAAAACGAAACATGTTTACATTTGTAATATTTTAAACATTTTTCTTGTCTTTTTTCATTTCTTTGTTATTTCTTTTTTGTTTGTTTTGTTTTTCTGTGTACTTAACACATGTCTGGGTGATTTCATTCAGTGCTTTTATGAATCTTTGTATCGCTTTAAGCTGCATTTAAAGCATGGGGGCTGCTATTTAAAAAATGCATTATTATTATTATTATGATGATGATGATGATGATTATTATTATTATTTTTATTATGATTATTATTATTATTTATCTATATGGTAAATGAGTAATTTAACTCAGAGCAGAGCAGACGGTCTCATCTCAACGCTGAACGGCAGCTGTCAGTCAACATGTGTTCAGCACCACGGACAGCGAACTCCATCAACTCCACCAATACAGAATAAGAATAAAAAAGAAGACAAATATGCTCAAAACCGTCAAATACCTCTTTCCAACTCTGACACTTCTCAAAACATAATAAATATAATAATGTTAAACAGATAAAACCACGAGGCCGTTCGGTAAAGTTCTCTAAATCACTGCACTCCTGTACTCATGATACTATTTTGTAACGCGCCATCATTTCAGTCAGAATCGGTGAAAAGGGGACTTTTGCTTTGAAACGCTGGTTTTGGCGGCCATTGCTGTGTGCCTTCACACCGTGAGGAGAGGAGGACCGTGCTGGGAGGAATATCACCTGTACACCCTCATACAGGGCTGATCTGAGGGATCTAGTTCTTAAATTAGATGCATCCTTGGTGGTTTTTATGTGCTTAGTGACAGTGATCTCAAAATCAGACCAAAGTCCAGGGGCGCGCGCACGATGGCTCTAAAAAGGATATACAAGGTAAGAAACTGACCCCTTCAGTGACTAATTCCGCTGCCCCCTGGTCAGAGAGGGAGTGTGCCAGTGATCTTAACCTGCATGGTTTGCTATGTTAGCGCCACCCTAATGCTTAAGTAAAGTGTAGGCTAAGCTAAGCATTGGTATCCACAGCTGCAGCATCAGTGCTTAGCTTCACTACTAACTGAGGGGCTCTGAAACCCTGATAATGCTGCCTGGCATGGCGAACACTCAAAAAGACCTTTAATTTAATTATGCCATCCGTCAAACAGAGCAGAGTTAGCACGTAAAAACATAAGATGTCATTGCAAGTCATGTGGACAGTTTTTTAACATCAAACAACACGATTTAAATTACAGGCTTGTCAGCACTCTGGATCCAGGACTCAGGGCTCTTTCTCATGATGCAGTACTTTTTGCTTTAAGAGGAAGGTGGCGATAGCATTATAGTTTTACCATTAAATATACTTTATTTTCTGTATTTGTAGGTAATATGGGTTTATTTTTCCTTCTTTGGGAACTTTTTGGTTTCACACAATTGGCTGTTTGTTTGGTTTTGTGCAGCTGAAACTCAGTAGGAGGGCCTGTCTAAGTTAAACTTACTCCTGCTGAAAAACTAGCATAGACCAGCATGATTTATGGTTTGGTTGTAGATGGTCACCCCGCATTGTCACACTAGTTGACCAGCAGACTAGCATCCAAAATATGACATATGCTGGTTTTGCTGGCGACCAGATATTCTGGTTTATGCTATTTTCTTTTTCAGCAGGGACCCCAATTCTTCATCTTCTCTTTTTCTTTTCTGTTTTTCGACTCTTACATTCTTTTTTGAGATATTATTAAACCAGTTTTTCCCTTACTTGAGCATCTTAGACAACGTAATATTAGGCGACCCCAGGGCCTTAAACAGCTGCTTATGTTACTTATTAAGCAGAGGTGACATTGGGTGCCAATGAACTTTGCATAAAATTGCTATGAAATTCATTTATTGCTCTTATAGTGCAGGATGTACACAAAGGTGCTGAGTTCTTGCATCCTGGTCCCTTTTTTCCACCTTAAATAAAGCTCTCCTTTCCATCGCCACAAATTTTAGGCAGTTAATTGCAAGGTCAGCAAACGTGTTGTGTGTATTTATTTCTCGGGTTATGGTAGCTACAGTGAAGTAGGCTAGTTGGTAGTTGTCATCTTTGCTCTGTCTCTGGGATGTAATGCAGCATAGTTGGCCCCCCAAGCTATAACCACATTGTAAAAAATATCTGTTTTTTAGCAGGTTATTACTCTGTATAATTTAAACAGAATATTTACGTTCATCACCACCTTTCTGTGTTTCCAAGCACATGTTGCATGCTGGGTAGTTTACCTGTTTCTCCACTGCTTACAGCTGCAGCACAGAGTGCACTAGTCAAATGAGATTAGAGAAAACTACTCCTTCATTATGAGAGAGCATTCCTGGCTACTTTTTCACCATGGTGATAAATTTAATTGTGCTTTTAATAACATTGTTACTATATGATAATGTTAGGTATAGTATTAAATTAGACGTGTAGCTATAGTATTGAACCTTAGTTGAAGGTAGAATAATTAAAGTAGCTGTTAGCAAGCATGCTAGCTGAAGATTAGCTATATTTTTAGATAATTTTTCTGTGACTTTTTACAGCACTTAACTAGTGTCAGCATGTGCTACAGTCTTCTAAAAGATGGACGATATATAGGGGCAAATGCTGAAATGAGAAAATAAGGATTATCTTATCTTATCTTAAAGAAACATGTAATTGTAATGAATCTGTGTTATCTTTCAGGTGTAATGATGGAGACTTTACTTCATGTAATCTGTTTTATCGAACCACCCAGATAGCAAGCATATATCAGTCCGCTAGCTTGATAAGGTAGGCACCTGACTGACTGTAGGCCACTGCTGGTCATACCTTGGACCACCCAGATTACTGTCCTGCAAACAAGCTCTAACTAGTTTTTTTATCTTCTCAAACAGATTTTAAATGCACAGAGCCTTTTATTTTGGAAAATAAACTTAGACAAACGTTACAAACAACTGAGAGAAAAAAAATAATAACTAGGCCTGATATAAAATAATTTTATAGAAAATGTTATTGCTGACACTAAGCTAGATTAAAATTATTTACTAAACTAATTTACAAAGTATACCCAAAGAAAGGACAGAAGGAAAAATAAGTAAACTGGACTGTAAATGGAAAATGAGTGATGATAAGTGGAATTTTGTCTGTTATTCTGCTTAACCTCCGGTGGGCCACCCGGAAAACACTGAGCAAAACGCCAGTGGACCGACAACTTTGCCATCAGTGGGCCGACAGTGGTCCACTATCCTCTTGCAATCCGGGCACTGAGGGCAGAGTTACCCAATTTTTTTTAGGTTTTAGTTTCTCTTAATGACCTCTAATTTTCTTATTTTCCCTCTTCATAGAAAATGTTTTTTGTGTGTGTCGCAATGTTATCTCCATGCTAAACCATAGGACTGGATATGCACCATAGTACCATGATGGTCTTTTGTTTTCATATTTGCCAGTACAGCTCGTCTTGCTCTGATAAAAGTAAACGCGGTGATTTTAAGCTTAGCAGTCGCTAATTGGACTCTCAGTAGCCAAACTTGTAAGGTTTTGCTGTATTGTCAGGATATCACTTTTGAATCATGTTGATGTGACAGCCTAAAAAAGTCACTGATTGTTGGCTTGTTATCAACAATATTTTTGTTGATGCCACTAAATCTACAGGGTTGTTAATAATGGTTGCTGTTGTCCTGTATATACACAGAATATGCACTGTAATTTAACAAAATTTTCTGTTAATCAACTGACAGAATTTTATGTAAAAATTACTGGTAATTTTTTTGCCATTACTTTTTCTGTTTTTTATGGATGGTGCAGCCCACCACCCCTACCCGTCAAATCAAATTCTGTCTACTCCACTGGTTTGCAGTGTTTTTAGATAGGACATGACAGTGCCGTGTACTACCCAGACATATTGAGAACATAAAATATGACATCTAGTGTTCACATAATGTCTAAATAAGTTACAAATTATGTTTGTGATATTGTCTGGAAATTAGGAGCTGAATGATTTTGCCCGAGACCCTCCAGCTCAATGCTCTGCCGGTCCTGTAGGAGACGACAGTAAGTGTCCTTGAGTCTTTATACTGCAGCTAGGTGGACAAAGCTCAGTGTTCCCATACAGTTAGATGCTTAATTTTCCAGGGCCTTGTCTTCATGTTGTAATCTCTGTTTCTGCTCTGCTTTGCTCAGAGTGAGAGGCATGCTGTTTATGGCATCAGCAGCACTGCAGCAGATATGGTTGATTATCACATTTCACACTGCTGAGACTATCAAATACTGTCATGTATAAAGAAACATCATTTGAACCGACAGCCTTAATGTTGCTCTCGTATTTTCTCTTACAGTGTTTCACTGGCAAGCGACTATAATGGGGCCTGTTAGTATTAACCTTCTACTGTAATTACCTTTGCATGTCTCACTGAATTAAGCAAAAAACTGACTTGTCTTACTTGTGACAGAATGACAGTCCCTACCAAAGTGGTGTGTTCTTCTTGACTGTGCACTTCCCCACTGATTATCCTTTCAAACCACCAAAGGTGAGGCAGGCCCAGTGTAATAAAATCTATGCGGTGCTTGTGTTTGCCTCTAGAGGTCTCCCTGGGTCTATTAAAACACTTAGACCTACTGCATGTGTGAACCTAGTTAAAGCTGAATAGCATATTCAGAGGTTACATGCTATCTGAGCTGTGCTGATGTATGGACTTTTCTTGCCTTCTCTCTGTTTTGGTGTAGGTTGCATTCACCACACGAATTTATCACCCAAACATCAACAGTAATGGCAGTATCTGCTTGGACATATTAAGGTCGCAGTGGTCACCAGCTCTCACCATATCTAAAGGTGATCTCAGATGAAAAGTGTGCAAAGGTGTGCAATCTTAAAAATAAAGGTGCAAAACTGAATCAAGAAGTCTTCTTTGGAGTGATACCAATTAGATGTGTGAGTGTGAAGAACCTTGTTAAAGTTTAAAGAATCTTCCCATAATGTAAAGGTTAAATACCCATTCATGTTTTTTTCCTTGACACTTATGTCAAAATCAAGCACCATTTAGGAACCTTTATTTTTAAGAGTGTGGTCAGGTAATTTTCAAATTTTTCTATATGGATTTAGCCTAGTCCCAGCCAACAAGAGGGTACACAGCTGCCATTGAGGACCACGCAGGAATATTTCAGTAGCAACAGCAGTACTTTATGAAACGTTTTTTTGTCTTTTTTGTCAGCTATTTTGGAATCAGTTACAACAGTCATGCTAATGATCTCTTATGGGAAATAATATTGTGTGCTAATAGCTTTGATTCTTACTACTTGTGAACAACATTAAGTAACCTCTGGGGCTGCACTGATGTGTAATTTTTGATTCAATAACGATAACCCATAACACCTTGTTGTGGCTGATACAAATACCAATACAAATACAGAACAGATAATCAACATTTTTTTCATTATTTCTTTCATTTTTTCAAGTTCACACTAAAATCAATGTATGGAATCACTATTAAATATTCAAAAATAGACCATTGTTTAATTATACATAACTATGACGTCAGCTAAATCAGACACGACGAGTATTGCGCTTGACATTTATGTATTTAGAAGACTTTCTTATCTCAGCTTTTATCAGTTAAAGGTTAACATTTAGGGCTTGTGTAGGCAGGTGTGCACAGGCAGGGTGAGTAGTGGTGGTGACTCTTCTCTCTTCCCCACAAGTTCTTCTGTCCATCTGCTCCCTGCTGTGTGATCCCAACCCAGATGACCCTCTAGTGCCTGAGATCGCTCGCATCTACAAAGCAGACCGCGACAAGTAGGTATTCATGGGATTCAAGCTGTCCTTCATTCATTTTGGAGTAATGTATTGTTTATGGTAAATTCCTCTCAAACTTTTCTTCTTAACAGGTACAACAGAATAGCCAGAGAGTGGACACAAAAGTATGCTATGTAGTTGGAGGTGGACAATGGAGAATTGCGCTCTGGTCCAGTAACACAATGAAGGAGGAGATGGAAAAGACACATCTCAATGGTTTCCAATTGGGTGCTTTTTTTCGAGCTGCACCCTCTACCAGTTTGCATACTGCATCCAATTCACTTTCTTGACCATTCACTTTTTTTAGCTCATTTTATACGTACAGTATTTATGAATGTTGCTCTTTTGAAGCTCGACAACTCAGAGCGAATTTTTCACCTGCGACCTGTATCAATATGAAGCAATTCGAGAGAAATTGTTCTCACAGTTTTTGTTATTTTTAAACTTATTTCTGTCTATTTTTGTCTGCTGTCTGTGCTTTTTTTGTTTGTTGACTTCTTTTCACCGTATTCTTTTCCGGACTACAGAGCATGGAGGAGAACTTTGTTTTATTCATTCTACTTGTATTCTGTCCATGCACCACCTACTTGAGCTCCCAGTGAGCTAACAATGGTCATACTTCATTACTTCATCATGCATCACCAGCGTCAGTGATATACCAGTAGTCCATCCAGCCTTTATTTAAACAGTGAGTTGCCTCTAGCCATTACTGAGGTGCCTCCAGCCATTATTTTCCTCACCTCTAGAGTGACTGACTTATGGATATCTACTGCATTGCCTCGGGAACTGATAGAGCTTATGTGCAGACTGTGTAATAAAATGATTGTAACAGTGCTTAATGCAACAATTTTTAATGCACAGTATTTATATTGTTCCCTTCAATGTGAATTCCACTGATTTCTTAAAATATTTGCATGATGCAGTCAGATGTAATCATAGTCATTCAGAGTGGTTTGATATGAAATGCTGCATTGGAGAGAAGCTTACCGACTTACTAATGTTCTTTACAACGGTGGTAGCCTGGTCATGATGTCTGCAGCAAAAATATAGCCATTTTTTTACTATCCAGAATGACCAGAGAACCTGCACGTCTTCTAAGATTTCATATGTGATATGGATAATGGTAAAAAGTGGTAAATCTAAAAAAATAAGCTTTATTTGGGTATTATTTTGCCTTACAACACCCTGAATGTATCTCTACTTTATGAATGAATGTTAAAAAATGTATTTTAGGTCAAAAACTTTTCTCAAAACTATCATAAAACAATGTCTCAGGAATCAGACCATGTATTAGTGTAATATTTCTTGTATTATCTTTCTGTGACGTGGCTTTTAGAGGCATTAATCAGAGGTTTGGTTTTTATTACCACCATGTGAATAATTCTGAATCTATAAGTTTCTCTAGAATGGAACACTTCACATAAATCCACTCTGAATCTTGTCAACATCTTAACACTTTAATTACTCATAAATAAACTTTGATATACTTTACATATCACTTTCATACATATGTAACTTGTGTATTAGTTTCCTAGTAGTAGCGAATAGTTTACAGTGCTTACTGATTATGTTTTAGGGTTAACTGAATACTAAGCATGCAGTTTAAGGCATTATTAATTATATAAAAGAGATGATTAATTTCATACAAAAACATGGTGAAGAATCTCTAGAGTCCACTTGGTATTTTGGATTTTCACCTGTAAAGTGTCCAACACACCACTAGATGGAGCTCCATCATTGAGGTATTATTTCCCCATATGCATTCGCTCACTAATTTTTTTTTTTCTGGTTAAAATTCTCAGTTTATATTTTGGGGGTCTGTGGCTAGTTGCTGAGCTTGAGCAGTGGATGACTCCTGTCATCAGCTCATGTGTGGACATAAGTGTTAGGCCACACCTGTGTGTTTGCTGACAGCCAGAGTCACTTAGACCTCTAGGTTTAAGACACATTAACCTCCTCTTCTATG
The DNA here is from genome assembly GCF_904425465.1 of Colossoma macropomum. NCBI lineage: Eukaryota > Metazoa > Chordata > Actinopteri > Characiformes > Serrasalmidae > Colossoma > Colossoma macropomum. The sequence goes on from NW_023494800.1 coordinate 18,616,071, forward strand.
TGGAAACTCCAAGTGCTGATCATCTGTGGCTCTCAGCTGCGGGTGGAGTTATGCAGTGTGAGTCACACCTCTCTCTAAGTCTCTAAGTCTCTCTCCCTCTCCCTCGCCCATCCTATCCATCTCTCCCTCCTCTCAGCTGTTGGGTTGGGTCAGAGCTGCTCCTCTCTGCTGTCTCTCATCCTGTCAGGCAGCTTTGCACGAGTCACCATATGCTCCTGAGAGCACAGCGAGAGTCCGAGCATTTCCCCCAAATCCAGCCAAGGGGTGGGGAGGGAGGGAGGGAAGGAGGAAGGGTGAGGGGGGGCGTTGGAGAGCCGGATAAGCCAGGGGAGCAGAGGAGAATCAGAGATATGCAAACCAAATTACCAAGAGAAGGGACAGTGAGGGGGTGGGTGGGAAGGTGGGTGCTCTGCTGAACCCATCCATTGTCTCTTGGATCATGGGGCACATTGATGGGTACTATGGAAATGGAGTGTATATGCAGTACTGTACAAAAGTCTTAGGCACCTAAATGCATTGCTTTAAACCATTAATTGCATTTTTGCTCATACAAAACACTAAACAACATTCAAATAAACCGTGTATCTCCATTTTTGTCATTTTTTCAGTTTTTGACGTAATTCGAAAATGCCTGTTGTCCTTTACATTATGAGTAAAGTTCATGATGAAAGAACTAAAAGAAATGGCCCAAAATTACTGAGAAAAAAGTCTGGTTCCATTGGCGTACATTAAAAGTAAAGTATGTTTTTTCCTTCTCCTGTAAAGTTATCATTTTGGAGACACAAGGTTTTGTTCTGACAGCAGAGAAATGCAAACATTAATGCAGTAAAAAGTAACAAGAATTTCTCCTTTTTAAAAAAAGTAGTTGATACCTTTTGACCTGGTTAGAAGAACACACTTTTGGTTCCAGATTTCTCCCCGATGCCCCAGCCATTGCATGTATTGTTCAATTCAATGACCAGCAGAGAGGTTTTGAAATGGTTAAACGAAAACACTGATGTACATAAAATCAATAATTTTGTAATAATGTTAATTATGTTTATCCTAATATTAGTGTTGTTTTGCAAGTAAAACACTTATTGCCCAGATAAATGGGTTTTTAAATATTAATATCATTATTTCTCAGCAATGACACTGACATGGTACTGACATATTAGTGGTGGTTCTGTTGGTACAAGTGCATCTGTGTGGCTGGAGTTTTGAACACTTTTTTTGGTCCACCTTGTAGATGTAAAGTTAGAGACAGCAGCTCATCTGTTGCTGCACAGTTTCAGTTCAGTTTCTGACCAGCAGTGACAGTGAGCTGTTTAAAACCGCAGCAGCACTGCTGTGTCTGATCCACTCTGTGCAGCATACACACACACTGGCATGTCACCACCATATCAGTGTCACTGCAGGAATGAGAACAATCCAGCACCCATATAATACCCACTCAGAGGTGGTCCTGTGGGGGTCCTGAGCATTGACAAACAGGGCAAAGGGGGGCTATCAATGCAGAGAAGAAGATGGACAACAATCGGTGATTGTAGAGCTACAAAATGCACCTATATAGTAAGCAGAGCTGATAAAATGACATGGGTGTAGATACAAGCTACACAATACAGCGGCCAACAAGTGCATTACTCATCGATTTAATAGATGACACATGATGTGATGGTGATGATGATGATGATATTAGGGTGGTTCCTGACTTTTGACTAACCTTGCAGGTAACAGTTTATGTTATAAAAATGGAATATAGAGTAATATCGGTGGTGGTGGTGTGGCCCAAATAAATAAATGAACTAATGGAAAATGAAGGGATGAGTCCATCCTATCATATGTTGTAGAAGAGGTGAGGGCAGGCCTGTGCTGTTACTGCCTCAGAGAGGTGTGTGTGCTGTGGGGGAGTGGGGGTAGTGCTGTTTGTTTGGGAAGATCACGCAGCTCGCAACATTCCACAGCGTCTGAGGAACCGGACATCTTCCACTCCCTCTCTCACACACACTCTCTCTCTCTCTTTCACATACACTCCCTCTCCCACACTCTCTCTCTCTCTCTCTCACACACACACACACACTCTCACTCACTCTCTCTCACATACACTCCCTTTCTCACACACACTCTCTTTCACTCACTCTCTTTTTATGTCACACACACCCTCTCTCCCTCTCCCTCTCTCTCTCTCTCCCTCACTCACTCACTCTCACTGTCCCTCTTTCTCTCTCACTCTCCCTCTCTTTCCGAGGCAGTGTTTAGGGGCACTCCTGTGGTGCTGGTCATGTGTGCAGCTGGAGAGAGAGAGAGAGAGAGAGAGAGAGAGAGAGAGATAGAGAGAGAGAGAGAGAGAGAGAGAGAGAGGTTGAGTAACGCTAATCCCCCTCCCCTCTCAGGAAAGCGCTCTGCCTCGTCTCGCGCGCAGAGAAAACAACAAAGATCTGAGTGTGGCCGCAGCCTCAAGGCTCAGCGCGCCCACCACAACCTCTACCGTGTCACGGCTTGCTCTCTCTCTTTCTCTTTCTCTCTCTCTCTCTCTCTCTCTCTTTCTCTTCCCAAGAGACAAAATGTTCGCTCAAAGTGGCTTGGTCCAATTTTCCATTTTGTCTTTACTCCAAGGACACATGTGTGCAACAAATGCCCACTCTCACATGCACGTATTCACAAGTTTCATTTGAAAAATGAAACATAAGTAACTGTCTGTAAAATAAATCTCACCTGTAAGAAAGACGAAGGAGGAAAAACCTTATGTAATTAAGAGAATAGTGGTTTTATTCTGCCAGTTTTGAAAGGTGGAACAAAGTCTTTCAGACAGGAAAAGAGAGAGTGGGAGAGTAAAAAGTGTGGCTATGTGAATTAAAAGGTGAAACTCGGGTGTCACGAATGCAGATGTTAAATTTTGTGATTCTCAAGTCTTAAAATGTGTTTGATTTATGATTTTTGTTTCTGGCACTCAGTGCCAGGCGTTTCAAGTCTTCCAAGGTTAATCATCACCAGAGGGCAGTAGCGAGGGACTAGCCATACCATAGGCATTACTGGTGTGTCCAGTCTCACAAAGGAGTCCTGACCTTAAGATCTGTGGTGCCTTAGACTCTGAGAAAGGATAGTAGTACTATCTGAGCTCTGTGTGAGCAGGACTGCTGCTTCTGTGTCTCTCTACTGTTTAACAACAACTGCTTCTTCATTTCACTCCATGCAGTAAAGCACCAAAGCAGAGCAAGTTGTCAGCAGTCTTTGAATGTGATTTTAAAGGTGTTAAAAAGCACATGTGTATGTGTGTGTGTGAGGAGGGCAGCCACAAGGGGATAAATCTCAGTCTTATATGGTAGCTTAACTACATTCCTAAATTAATTAAACACTGTTTGTGTTGAAGACAATTAGAGCAGTAATTTTTTTAGTAGTGCTCGAATTTTGAGGGGTCACAAGATGGCTCCTGAAAAAAGTACAAAAGCCTATAATGATGAGAACGACTTTTCCATTATATCTCCCACAACAGTGATCATGTTATCATTGGTGAATGAATAATGAATTGGTGTATTATGAATAAAAAATGTGCTGTCAAAGTCACAAGGGATAGTGGGATAGTGGGCGGCAAGAACTTTACTGTTGAGCTGATTTTAACTGTATACAGTGGCATGCAAACATTTGGGCACCACGATCCAAATTTCTGTGACTGTGAATGGCTGAGCAAGTAAAAGATGACCTGATTTCTGAAAGGCAAAAGTTAAAGATGACACATTGCTTTAATAGCAAGATTACTTCTTTATTTCCATCTTTTACAGTTTCAAAATAATAAAAAAGAAAAAGGACCTGAAGCAAAAGTCTGGGCACCCTGCACAGTTAATATTTAGCAACATATCCTTTGGCGTGCATCACAGCTTATAAGCACTTTTTGTTGGCGGTTCTTGTTTGGGGCACTTTCACTTCTAATGAATCTTCCATGAAGGTCATATTTGTGCAGGTGTCGCTGCCCAGTACAACAGTGCACCACCACTCCAGAGTCTGCTAAAGGTCTTCCTGAAGGTTTCTAGCAATCTTACAAGCAGTGGCTTTCTGAAAATGCTTTGCTGTCTCCTAGTCGCTTTCTCCTGCTTTGTGAGCATCAATTATTTTAATTATCAGAGTGCTAAGCAGCTGCTTAGAGGAGTCCATGGCTGCTGATTGTTGGGACAAGGTTTGAGGAGTCGTAGTATTTAAAAAGCTTTGAAATTTGCATTACCTGGCCTTTTCTAACAATGACTGTGAACAAGCCACATAGCCCCTACAAGCTAATTAAGGACTAAGACATTGGTAAAAGTTATCTGATATCTCAAATATCTTGGTGCATGGTGATTTTCCCTTTTTTCACTCTACAATTGTACAAAACAAAAACAATACACTAATCTTGCTTAAAGTGTTGAAAAGAATGTTTTATATTTCACTTAATGGCCCTTTGGAGATCAATTAATCTTCTACTAACCTAATTATACACAGTAACAGAAAATTTGACCAGGGGTGCCCAAACATTTGCATGACCAGTAAGGCAAAGGCAAATTTCCATTGTTCAAAGGTGTGCCTAAATAGTTCCATCTGGAAGAAAGCTTTGGAATTAAACTATGGAGCTCCCCATGCTTCTGCAACACTCAAATTATAGCCAAGTACAGTATAAAAAGCCTACGTGGGGTAAGGAATTCATATAATTGAGTGCTGTTGTAAATAGACAAAATAAATAAAATAAAGTAATAATTTAATCATGGAAGTCTATAATACTTCACAGAAATACTTAATTCAAGAGCTCTGCTTTTAGAACCAAGTTCATGAGAGTAACCATCTTGTATAAGAAGAGAATTTATTTGAAAGGGGGCAGGCTGTCTTGTGTGCACTGCATGCAAGGTGCATGCATGGTATTACATGACCTGTAATAGAGCAGTTGATGGAAGCGTACAGCAGCACTTAGTCAACCAGGTAACTTTACTACCCTGTATGCTGTTAACAATATTATGTCACTGTTAGCTAATTGTGCTATAAAGCATTAAAAAGTAGACATATTGCTTCGTTCAGCATGACTGGGTTGGGAACAAGTTGTTGGATGTCTGCAAATTTTCATATATATTTCAAACCTCCAATTAAAGCCAAACATACAATTATTATTTCATTTATTTATGTTAGTAATGCCATCTTCTTCCATGCATTCAGTAGCCATTGTGTGTGATAATGTTTTTAACTCGTAGCCCAGAGCATGCAGTATCGACAAAGATAGCAATGTAGCATGTGTTTAAAGTGTGTTTACCATTTAGGCCAGTAGGAGCAATAGCAAAAGGGACTTTAGTACAGGTCATCTACCTGACCCATGTCTAACAGGGACTGACAGAAAATCAGGTTTCGGGTCAGGGTAAGGCCGATCTTTCACATATAGCAGGCTAGGGTTTGTTTTCTAATGAGTGATTATTTTATGTAGTAGATTTGTTTATATTTATATGAATATGCCTATGTACATTTTGCTCTCTCTCTCTCACTCTCTCTCTCTCTCTCTCTCTCTCTCTCTCTCTCCAGTAATATTATAATCTATAGCTGCATTTGGAAGAGCTCCAGAGATTGAGGAGAGGGTGAATGTGGCCCTGAGTGAAACCCAGGATGCAGTTCCAAGGATGATGAGAGGGATGTGTTGGGTTGGTGGACGGGTCACAGCAGCTCTTTTTGCTTTGTTAAACTCAGTCAAAGGGTGTTAAAGGGGTATTGCATCAGTTTTTCAAACGTTTTGCACAGTTCAATTTGTAAGATGTAAACAAATTTACTCATAGTTGTTTGATGTGAAATGCTCCATTTTAAAGAAACATAATGAGTCAGAATTGTTCACAACAGCGGTGATAAGCAGAACATTTCATGCCTCTAAACTACCTCACCTAAAGTTATTACATGAAATACAATGTATCCAGTGCCTGATGCCCGAGACATTGTTTTATGATAGTTTTAAGATAAGCCCCAGAGATATTTTTTAAAATCGATTTGTGGTGGAAAGGTACATGTAGCCTGTTGTAGGTCAAACTAGTACCGACAGAAAACTTTTTTTTAATTTAATACTATTCTATCATTCTTAATGTGACATATAGAAACCCTGAAGGCAAGTGTAGGTACATTTGTCAATTTGGATGGTAAATAAAAAGGCTATATTTGTGCTGTAGACCTTGTGACTCATGGTTCCTATCACTACGACTGTAAGGAAAATTAGAGTTGTTTTCTTTACAATACACCACTTCACATCATTTCACCCTGAATGACATTGTTTACATTTCAACCGTTGAATCCAGAATACATTTCTGAATCCAGAAATTTCGAAAAATCGGTGGAATTCACCTTGATGCATTTAAACAAGTAACAGCAATACTGAGAGGAACTTAGCAAGTGTTAGCAGGGCTAACAGGGTGGATGCTGTTCTCTGCTAGATATAATCAGCAATTCCACAAAAATATACTGATGATAAATAATGTTAGTGTTAGAGTTACAGAAGTGCAAAATACCACTTTATCCCAGCTTTCTCTAGTTTTTCAGGGGCTCTAAGCAAAATTTTTGCCCCTCCTCCCCCATCTTTTTAGCTGATCTTCTGTAAAATTAAAGACTAAATGTTAGTAACTACCACAAACTGTCTAAATTTATAACTGGCTAATTGTGTATCCCTGATGATTGGAATGCTCGTTTGGGGTTCTAGTAAGTTACAATTTAATTTTGTTTTAATTTTTCCAGGGCTCTGTCTCATGACAAAATTTCTTACTTGCCCAGCTAACTTTTAACTTAGCTGAATCGGATTGCAGTGGCGACAGCGTTGCTTGTTTTTAATATTATGAATGTACTTTCTACATATTCTGCTAGTATATTTTTTGATTGGCTCTTTGTCATAAACATTACAAGGATCAATCCCAGTCTGAGTACCTTAACCTGGATTCACAGAGAAAGTTGCTACCATTGTTGTAAAATGTGTTAACTGCATGTATGTTGCAGTCAGAAACCTGTCTAAGTTGAACCTGTGTTATTAGACAGTTCAAAAAAAGATTGACTACTTCTTGTTCTCCAACTACTAGCCTAAAAAATTGGCATAACATTAACACCACAAAAACAACAAAACATACCTTTATCTTTAAGGTTTTTCTCCTCATCTTTCCTTTTTCTTACCCTTCTTCATTTTTTGGCTCCAGATGTAAATGTTCTTTTTTGTGACATGATTAATCAGTTGCTTTTTCCCCCTCTCACGTAAACATTTTAAGCCCTATTCAGACGGGATTAGTTTGGGGTGATGTAATTTTTACCGCTGTTCATCCGAATGCGCCATGTCAGTCGTTTTTTACGCACTGCATGCGCCTGTCAGTAAAGATTCTGGCGTGTTTTACCTTCTAAAAACGAGCTGTAGAAATATATAAATCCTGTGTGAATCGACATGTCAGTAAAAAAACCTGTCATATCCTGTGAAAAAGGAGTTTCTTAAGTATGGAGGCACTCAAGCGGTTACTTGTGTTCTCTGGGGCTAAAATCAAGCTGACATGTAACGTTACTGTCCTATCTCACATGTACAACTCAGAATATGTAAAAAGTATGGAAAAAAAGTTTAATTTTAAGCTGTTATGTTGACCGTTTGCTGTGTATGTCCAAGCTAATGATGATGCTAATGGCACTGTGCACTCACTTAAAACAAGACAGAGGGTTATGATAAACAAAACAACAGCTAAATTAAACATTTTCACATGTTTTCTCCTCATTTCTAGAGTGTAGACATAAATCGAGTAACTACTCCCATCTCTGTCATCCTGTGTGAATTGGCCATAAACATTACAGATGTCCTGTGGTAAACTGGCATTGCCCCACCTCCCCATGTAAAACGAATCCCCTGGAAGCCATGGAGCCCTAAGCAGCTACTTATGTTGCTTATTAGGTAAAGCCAGCAATGTCCCAGCCTGACATTCACTACTGATTGATTCAAACACCAACAGTAACAAAGCAAAGCACTGTAAAACCATGTCTGAGATACTCCACCTCAGTTTGAGCGAGCAGGTTCGTGTCAGATTCAAGATTTAGCAGTACTCTGGTCGTAGGTACAGGTCCTCCAATAAAAGCAGTTTAAAAACCTGTGCAATAAGAGATAAGAGATTATTTTAGCTACAGTATGCACCAACTGTACACTTTCAGAATGAACAAACCTGTTCTGTAAGCAAAGTTTACTAAAATATCTTTTTGCTTGAGCACTGTTATTATCAACACTATTTAGGGACAAAGATGTTGCATTTTCTTTAGCAAACCTATGCTGTTCCACCCCATTAACTCCTGTGTTAACTGCTCCTGCATTATATCTCTATTTAAGTTTGTGCCTCCTTCCTATAATACATCACTGGAACAGTAAACAGCTACTATGAATGCTGATATTATATATTTACATTATACAGCACATAAGTTCTTTACTCACTAGATAAATCTGCAAACATATTGATGATGTACAGACAGGTGACAAATGAATAAATGAGTGGTGAAACCTAACAAGCGCAGATGCTTCCAGACAGGTGTACTGCATGATACAATTAAGCAATTAACATCCTACTGTGTTCTGTGGCATGCATAAAAATGCTGAGCAGGCCCAGTTGACCTTGATTTTGGATCAAGATGGCAAGAGGAAAAGATCTAACTGACTTTGAAAGAGGGAGCATGATTGAGGCACGGATGGCAGGCCTGTTTGACTGCACAACTGACTTGTGTTTCAAAAGGAATAATAACTAAAGTGAGATCTGCATTGAGATGTATGGGAAAAACACCAGTAAATATAGTTGGAAATTGTGGCCAAAAGCACATGTGCAATGACCCTGATGTTGGCGCTTTACTGCGACATGTAAGGAAAAACTGAAGAGCAGCTGTTCCTCTGAGTCTCTGAGAGAATAGTCCGTCCACCACTTCATAGAGAAGGATATTGTCAGTGGGTAATCCTCTTGGAAGACCTTCAGGGAAGGCCTAATGATTTCCGTGAAATAAAAAAATATATGTGTCTGTAATTTTTAGTTCATTTGTATTTAATAGAATTATATACTTGTTGTAATTAAGCCCTGCAAGTATTGTGGCATTACTCTTCATGTTTAAATTTTCATTGGAAACAAAAACGCTAAACGGAAAGTTATCCAATTTTTTCCCTGTGGTATCTAGGAAGATACGAATAAATTAGCTCACCCCTTGGTTAGGACTTCAGGAGGTGAACTCAAGGCCTGACATGTGAGATTAACAACTAACATCATTAAGAACTGACAATGGAATCAACTGATCATATTTTGATTTCCAGTGGCTGGAACCAATTTTGTGAGGAAAAAAAGTCACTCTAGGCCTTCTGAAAGTTTTAGATGTGTATGTAAGTTCTAGAGTGTGACTATGAGTGGCAGCTGCCTGACCAATGCGGTTTAAACAGATGTTAAAACTGGAAAACAGTGGTGGGAGCTCTATGCCAGGGCTTTACTGAAGGAGTCACTGCATGTTTCAGATAATGGAACGTCTTCTACAAGCTTCAAATGTCTGCATTTAATCTAGAAAGGCCAAAATTATTTAGTGAATTGCTGTTGGCTTAGTACTAACATACTAATAGAATCCCACAGGAATGATAGCAGAAATTAGCATTATCGTAGCATTACCATTTATGGCCCAAACTGAAGGCTCCAATCTATCAGATATCAATGAAGATGAATGCACATTTGAGAGTTTAACAATAAAAAACTAACGTCGCTGGTCTGTAGAAATGTGGAAAAAAGTGATGTGGCCAGTTGAGTCATTCTTCACCATGATTTTCACAAGTGAGTGAGTGCATGTGTGGGGTACACCAAGATAACTGTACAGGCCTGAATATGCTTGACCTCTAGAGTGAGGGAGTCCCTCACTGCAAATCAATAGAGTTCTTCTGACTAATCACCTTTATCCTTTGATGATTTCTCACCTGATGAGAAATCTTCCAGGATGATGATGCCCCCATTGACAAGACACAAGGGTCACCAAATGGTTTAATGAGTATGAAAATGATGTAAGTCATATACTATGGCCTTTGCAGTCACCAGAGGTCAACCTAATTGGACACCTATGGGAAATTTGAGCTTAGCGCTCTCCACCACCATCAACAAAATTGACAAGTGAGGAAATATCTTTTTTCTTTAACGTTCACCCATCTGTAGCTGTGTGCCTTGTATCAATTGACAGCTACGAACCTGGTTACCTTTGAAATCTCACACCCTTTTTTTATAGCTTTCTGGTGGTCACGTGAGTTCATAGGTCAGGTATTTTGGACCCTTTTGGTATGGATTCTCAACTCCAGCCCTGAAACCCTCTGTGATACACAGTTTTATGTTTTCCAGCTGTACACGTTGTGTTCAACTCATTAGCTAATGATTAAACCCTTCACAAGCAGAATCAAGCACATTACAGCAGGTTAAAACACTAATTACCCCAAAGCCTACACACCAGGAAAAGCGCTAATTCTACAAGAAAATTGTTTTCATCTGGAGGCAATAGAGGACAAAAAGAAATTAAACTGATGTGATCTTGTTAGAAAACAGTCATTCTGATGAACATCTTGGTTAGTTTTAATATTTTTGTGTGGTAAAAAGTCTGACATATTCCTGCTGTTATTAAACTTTCCTACTCAATTTTCCTTGGTTGATGCTGCCCTACTCAATTTTCCTTGGTTGATGCTGTGCTACAACAGTCTAGCAGTTTGAAGTTAATGCACAATAGAGCATTATATATTTGCATTTGTACATATATTCCTCATATGTTTATATGGCACTAAAAAAGGTGTCTGTTGAAAATTGTTGAGTCGTCCCCCCATTTTCATGGCTGTTGAAGCTCCTTGTGTGTAGAATTTATCTACGCTTGTTTAAATACTGTGGTGTTTCTGTCCCTGCCATTCATATCTTCTCAGAGCTCTCTCTGCCTCTTAATAATGATTGACTTTGGTGGACTTGAGGCTGCATGAACTCAAGGGACTATGAAGCCAAACATGTGCTTTGCCATTAAGGGCCTCCCACATAGCTGCTTGCAGGTAAGCACGTCAAATATATTGCCACCTTTACAATTTTCACTTGCAGCTGAGAGCCATGTGTGTACCTTTGTGTACCTGTGGAATTTCACACCTCTCAGCCCCAAGGTGTCAAAAATGACACTCCCATGCGTTCACGCGTCTACTATGGATTGGGCATCAGATTTAAAAGTAGACTGGGTATGTGTCAGACAAGTGATAAAAATAACAGACTCCAAATCAATAGATGATACATCTAAATCCACTTTGATGAGACTGTAAACTGTATGTCGTCTGAACCATTTGGGGAAATGATCTACTGGGCCTGATAAACTTCAGATTACCAATAGACTCATGGTCAGTTAATAATTCATCTATTAGTGTTACATTCACCACACTGTAAAAAAAAAGTTTGTAGGAATTGCAGTAAAAACTATCAAATAGCAACAGCAAAAGACTGTCAAATCCAAAATCAGTCTATCACTGTAATATATATTAAATTACCTTAAATCAAGAAATAGCACATAACTTTAATTTTTACCATCATATTATGTAGAAAATACACAGTTTAACTGTAAAAATATTACATTTTGGTTATATAATAATGGGAAAATACCATAATGTCATAAGCAAGTAATTACCTTAAAATTAAAGGTGTAACGACTGTTTAAATTACAGATTTTGCTGTTAAATTTGAAGTATTAAACCTTTTACTACTCATACCGTCATTTCTACAGAAACAAGATGTTAAAAATATTGTATATGTTTGTTAAATAATTTTTATTTCAAGGTAAAACATGTTTAAATATACTGTAATTTAGTGTAATTTTATGCATAGTCAGTAAATATGGGTCTAATCTGACACTGAATGTGCTATGTGCAATGGAAAACTAAAACAACTAGAAAGATGCATTTCTTGAAGAAAGTCAAGTGATTGCTGTGCAGCAATGCTAGCAATTGTTTGTGGTCGCCAGAGTTTATAAGGTGAATGTAAGGGTGTTTTTAGATGGTTGCTATGGTGGTCTAGGTGGTTGGTAAGGTGTTCTTAGGCAGTTACAACTTGAAAAATCCAACTTGCTTAATGTTAGACAATTTTTAAAAATACAGTTGGTTCAACTTTCTCATGATCTAATTGACTTAACAACCTTTAGGGGGTTATCTCACTGCAGGCACACTGTCTGAACTATTTAAAGCCAATGTAACATTTTACAGGAGTCAGGCATGCATGCTCAGGTGCTGTTGGGCAAACTCGGTTGTGTAACCGATTTTCTATAAAAATGGCGCCAGATAACTGAGTAAATTATGGAGCCCTGCTGTTGACATCCCATGTAAATAAAAATAATGCATGGCCACGATTTAGTGAGATGTGGGAATGAGATAATTAAGCCTTGACAACAGCTTAATAAGGCATGATTCCCATACCTTACTAAGTTGTGGCCACACATTAGGGTTTTGTTCCCACGCATTAATACGGCATGGCTACATATTATTTTTATTTCCTTGGATGTCACCAGCAGGGCTCTGTAGTGAATGAATCTACACATCGGCTATACAGTCGGCTTGACTTTGGCTGGTGTGTGGCGGACACGGCAAACAGTCGGCATTGGAATCACATTGGAATCGGCCCGGGCACGGGTGAGACTCGGGTAACTGATGTGTTGGCAAAAAGATACGGACAGATTACACTCATACTGAAGATAGCAGATTCCACCTGTACTGAGGTTCGAGACGTCACCAACGTTCCTCCATGGAGGTGGGAACTGTGTGCTTGGAGCTGCTTCTGCAATATCAACTTCAGAATGATTGAATTAGGGAGTAAATTAGTGGCTTATTTGATGTAGCAATAGTTTTTTTTTCAATTGGATATTTATTCAAACCTATTTCTATCATTTCTGAATGTTAAACTCTTCGTATGTCAAAATGAAAATAAGCATCACTTGCTAAGTTAGTTAGCTAACCATCATATAAAATTTCAGTAGGCTAGTGGGTCACCTCTTTTAGATGACTGCTTGCTCTCACAAAATATGAGAAAGATACTTTTTTTTAATTTTAAAAAAGGATGGTGTCGAATTTCTGGTGTAATAAACTTGTGTACACTTGTTAGAGTTGCTAGCTAGCTAACTAAAATGTGTACGTGCAAGCTTAAGCTAAGTTAATAGCTCTGCTGGAAGACTGGTTCATTTTGGCTAACCTCTGTTAATCCATGATGAATAAAGTCTCAAATCTGAAGGGGAGATGTCGAGGGACTGGTGTCGGAGTGCCTGAAAAGCAATAACGAGCTAACCATGTTCTGTGATGTGTGGGGCTGTTAGCTTAGTGGCTAGCAGGCCAATGGCCTCACACACCACAAAGTAGGTTTGATGCTTCTCTCACACAAGTTTATAGGATAAAAACAGAAATCTGAGGGAGAGATGTTGAGTGACTGGTACAGTTGAAACTGTATGTTAATAAGTTGAACTGAGCTGTGATTTGGTAACTAGCTGCCAAGTGATTTTACATGCTCCAACATTCTACACCATGCTAAAGTGTGTGAAATCTCTGTTCTCTTTTCTCTTCATGTCACTATTTTAAGGCTTAAACACATTTCTTCTCTTCTTGCAGTTACCTAGCTACATGCTTCCTACATCTGCCACCAGCATTTCTCAGGTATGTAAGCAACTTTTATTTACTTTCTTTCTCTGGCATGTTGCTGGTTTGTTTTCACTAATTTTTCTACAACTATAATCACCTAGGATGAACATGTCTGTCATTTGTTGAAGTCAATGTTTTCAACTTTACTAATGTGCCTGTGTTTCTTATGACTGACTATTGACCGACTGTAATAACCTTTGGGAAAAGTATTGTGACGTTTTTAAATGTTTTCTCCTGGAGAGTGCATGCATATATCTGCTTCCATTGTATATAACCAAAGTTTAAAACTGGTCCTGTTTCAGGATCTCTTTTACCTTTACGCCTTTTACCTTTTACCTTTTACCTTTTTCAGGAGCCTTTTCACCAGGAGTTATCAAAGTACAAAACTTCTGAACTTGAGTAAAAGTAGAAATTCTCTTAATAAAATATTACTTGAGTTAAAGTAAAAGTATTCTGTAAATGTTTTTTGTTACAATAGAGACATTAGAGTTAATTACTCATGTCTGTAGCCACATGGGTCCCCTTAACAGAGTGTACTTCTCAATATTGCATATTTTCTATGGTAACTTACAGTACTTTTACTTCTGATACATCTGTAATTTAAAAGCCAAAAAATGTTGACTGAATATCTTTATACAGCAATATTTAACCGAGAGTATTTCTGCTTTTACTCAAGTTAGTGACACCTGTCTTACACAACTAATAAGTTGTGTACTTTGTCCACCCTACTTCTCGCTGACCACCTACTCCAGAAGAGGCCAAGAAAAAAATCTCTCTCAGGTATGAAAGCAACATGATTACTGGTTTTGAGAGGCTTGAACGCAGTTGGTCAGTGTAAATGGGCCTGTATCTGTTTCAGTTGTTAAAGCTAGTCTTTTAAACCTTTATCAAATGTTTTATCTTCTTACAGCCATCCATCTGCTACTACTCGTTCTCGATTAATCAGGACTTACAGCTTGTCCCAGGTACTTTCATTTATAGTATCGTTATGGTATTGCTCTTTGTAATATTAGTACATATTATATATTTTATTACATCTTTTAACTCAAGACATTGCCAGTATTATGTATTCTAACATGTATTTGAAACAGTGGCTCACCTGCTTTGCTTTTTTCTTTACTTAGCAAAACAGTTGCATGAAAGCAATAGGACTTCGAAGGTTGTCTGCTATTGTGAAAAACATGAGTGTTTATTACTAATTTTGCTTATTTTTTTCTTCATCTTAGATGCAGTTATGAAGTTATTTAAAATATTGCTGTATTTAATTACACTAGTACCAGTACCACACACACTATGTCAGTGTCACTGCAGTGCTGAGAATTAACTAATAATACCTGCTTTATGGTGGTCTTGGGGGGCCCTGATCACTGACGAATGAGATGAAAGGGGGCTAACAAAGTATGCAGAGAAAAAGATCAACTACAATCTGTATTTGCAGAACTACAAAGTAAGCACATATATATTCATCAACCTGATTCAATATTCACCAATTTAGTTTGTAATTTTTTGTACACCATTGTAACTGTTTATTTACCCAAGTACCTGCTGAGTTCCACTCATTTTGTCTGGATTGTGTGCAAGTTCTGTATATTTTGTTTAGACAATTAATGCAATTGTTTCTAAAGGATTTCTGGTGTAATCAATTCATGAACGCACACCTATGAACATGTGAGCTTTAAGAATTGTTCACTTTACAAGACCTGATACAGTACATAGTGGCTTAATATGTGATAATGCATGTATTACTTTCTTAGAACATGGTAGATTATTGATTAATCAGCTGTGTTCACCTGTGTTGTACTTCTTCTTCTATTTCTTTACACATTCACGGTTTTACTGCAGAGCTTGACATGAGATGTATTCTTTAATATTTCTTAGTACTGGTTTCCAGTGAATCTAATTGGTTAACTCAGCTTCAAAAAGATTGTTTACTGAGTGAGAATTTAGTTTATGGTTACATAAACAAAACTATATTTGTTTCTTAAACAAAGAAAAGGAATACCATAAATATTCTTATGTTAGCTCAACTAAATATTTTGTAAATATGTTGACAAGAACATACCAGTCAGTATACATTGAGTGAACTTGAGTGAAATTGAGTGAACAAGAAAAAAAGGAAATCGTGATTAAGATTTTTACCTGGGGGCAAACTAAGTAGCATAACTGATTCTCAATAAAGACGACGCCACATAACGGAGTAAATAATAATAAAAAAAAAACTGCACATGGCTATACAGTTGGCTCGAGCTCGTCTGCTGTGTGGTGGAAGCGGCAAAGAGTCAGCACTGGCATATTGAAATCGGCCCAGGTACGGGTGAGACTCGGTAATTGATGTTTCGGCAAAAACATACAGACAGATCCTACCCGTACTCAGGATAGCAGGTTCCACTCGTACTGAGGTTTATGCCATCACCAACGTTCCCAGGCGGAGGTGGCGAACTGCACGCTTAGAGCCAATTCTGGAATATTAACTTCCAAAGGATTCAGTTGGTGAGTAAATTATTGGCTTATTTGACATAGCAATATTTTTTTTCAATGGATATTTATTCAAACCTATTACTATAATTTGTGAATGTTGAACTCTTCATATGTAAAATCAAAATTAAGCATCACTTGCTAACAGTTAGTAAGCTAGCTAACCATCAAATAACATGTTAGCAGGCTAGCGAGTCACCTCTGTTAGATGACTGTTTACTTTCACAATATATGAGAAAGGTACTTTTTTTGGATGACCATTTAGAGGGATGGTGGCAAATTTCTGGTGTAATAAACTGGGGTGTACACTTGTTAGAGTTGCTAGCTAGCTAGCCCGTGTACGCTCAAGGTTAGGCTAAGTTAATAGCTCTGCTGGAAGACCGGTTCATTTCGGCTAACCTGTGGTAACCCATGATGAATAAAGGCTCAAATCTGAATGGGAGAAGTTGAGTGACAGGTGTTGGTGTGACCGAAAAGTAGAGTTTAAAAGGTTCTGTGATGTGTGGAGCTGTTAGCTTGGTGGCCAGCAGGCTAATGGCCTCACACACCACAGAGCAGGTTCGATGGAAAGAAGAAGAATTTTTTTACAGCAAAGGTGCACAAGGTGGCTGCTTGGTTGTTAAGTTTGCTAAGGTGAACTGAGTGGTTGCTAAGGTGTGCTAGGTGGTTTCTAAGGTTTTTGTCAGTGGTTAGTAGGATTAATTGGCAGATGCTGCAAGGGTGCACTTGATGGTTGCCATGCTGTTTCACTGTACATACTAAAATGTAACTATTGACTGCTTGGGTGTTGGTAGGTTGTTGTTAAGGTGAACTGGTAGGTTGCCAGATAGTACCAGGTGGTTGTTAGGGTGTAGTAGTTGGTTGCTAGGGTGCCTGATTGAGTGGAGTCAGATGTGCATTCACGCTACAAGTTGTCAGAGGTGAAACAAATGCTGATGATGGCTTAGTATTGAAATGTGTCCTTTTCTACCTTTCACGCTCATACTATATCAGTTATAAAAGTGACCTGCAAAACTGTATTCCAGAATGCTGGTCTTTCAGTGCAAAAAATATGGTACAATACTTTTATGCACAATTAGTTGATAGTAGATTACAATTAGTTGGTATAGATTTAACAGTCAACAACTGCTTATGGTAAATTACAAAGGATATAACAAATAACACCCCTTATAATCCAAGGTACAGAATCTTTTTTGATAAACATTAAGGAACTGTTTTTGCATGATCCAATAACTTGTCCAGGATACTCACAGTGATGAGATGTTGAAAAAACAGCTTGTGTTTGTATATTTAATCCATGGTAGAATGAATAAACATCATGAAAAAATTAGCCACTTGCTGGTCATTTACTGTAAAGTTGAACTTTGCAATAAAATATTGTAATGTGTCATATGGTTGTACTGTGTTTATCACTTACAGACTGTAATTATGTTTACAGTATGTCTGTTATTTTTAAAATAATTTACCTTATAATGAAACAATTTACCTGTTAACAGTAATTAACTGTAAACAAACAACACTTCTCAACAGTAACGTTTATGGTTGCCAAAAAAAGCATACCGTAATGTCTTATACATTGCCACAATATTTTTTATGGGGAACTTCTAGCAACCAAAGTTGCCTGTATTTTAGTGTAAATTACACAGTTTTTTTTCAGTGTACAGTGCATCCATAAAAGAAGGACAAGTATTGACAAATGAGTGAAAAATGGACTAATCATAGGCACCGTCAAAATCTCTGGCTTTATGTTAAGGACAATCCAGAACGTTATCCATTTTACAATGATATAAACCAGTAATCTCTTCCTCACGGAGGTGTGCAGTCTAAAATTTAAGGGTAAAATGAAAAGGATATGAACATTACGTCAGTACCTCAAACATATTACGAGACTGACAAGTCAGCATGATTTGGCTTGAGGTTTGAGATCAGGACTCAAAAACTAACTATGCCATTATCGTGTTTTGCCAGGTCATTAGCAGATGCTTGGGCAGCTTAAGTGTGATTCAAGCTATCATCTCTGCACATGGTTTATGTTAAACCAATTGTGTAGGAAGGAAACCACAATGTTCTTCCAGTACCATCTATTTTAAACTTTTTTCAGTGGTCTGTAACTACAGCTGAAATGAATTAACAGTCAGTGTCTAAAGTCTTGTTTCACCCATGACCATAGATCATTTATTCTCTTTGCTGACCATGTCGTATGAATGTCTCACAATGACTGTTCCTTTCCAGATATGGTCATTTTAGAGTTGTTCAATGTCCATGTCCTTACAGAAAAGTCACATGCATTTCACATCTGATCATAAGTGAAGTGTCTGAAAAGCACATGTTTATAAGTAAATACACATTACAGGATGTTAATAATGTGATCACATTTGTTATGTTACATCCTGAAATTGCACATTATCACTTTAGGTGATTACATGTGATAATGTGGAAATCTCAACATGTTGCGCCACTAAATAATGGCTCTATTAAAAATTCACAAAGGTGTGTGATACTGAAGGATTTTTCTAACCGTGATCCTTTAACAAAACCTTTATTAATAGATATAGTGTACTTGTAACTTGTATGTGAAATGTGATTCATAAATCCACTTTGACTTGTATTTAAATCAAAACAGTACAAGATATTTAATGTTTTACCTTACCAACTTAAAAGGTGATGCAATAATGCTTCAGTATGAAAGGTGCATCCAGGAAAGACATAGCCCTTTCTGAGGATAGATCAAGGCTCACCACTTTGCCAACAGTTTAAGAACAATATTCCTCAGGATTGCAAGGATTTTAGGTATTTCACCCTCTATAGCACATAATACCCTCTGAAGATTCAGGGATTCTGGAGAAATTAAAAACTAGCATGCTTCTATACCTGATATCACCACATGGGCTTAGGAATCTAATGAGAGACCTTTGTCAATAATCACCATTAACTGCCACATCCACAAATGCAAGTTAAAACTGTACTTTGCACAGCAGAAGTCATGTGTCAATAACGTCCAGAAATGCTGCTGACTTCTCTGGGCTAAAGCTCATCTGAAATGAAGCAACGCATAATAGAAATGTGTATCGTGCTCTGACGAGTCAACCGTTTTGGTTGTTTCTGGAAATAATGGACATTTTGTTCTCCAAGCCAAAGAATAAAAAGACCAGACTGTTACCTGTGTAAAGTTCAAAAGCCAGTATCTGTCATGGCATGAGCAGCTTGAACATAATTTACTTATCATTGTTTTCTGTTTTTGTTTTGCATTTTGCATACTGTCCCAACTTTTTCGAAACTTTTTTTGCAAAGGCAACAGTTGTATTCCCTTTGTGCTCTTTTGGTGTACCTTGTAATTATGAACATGAGACATATTACCAGTTTACCAGCTTCACAGCTAATGAAACAGCTTTTCTTTAAATGTGTTGTTATTGTGGCTATGATGGCATGACTCTTCAGACCACAAAGGACCCCAAGGAACAATTCTAGACACAAAAATGTCATGAGACACATCTCATGTTTAAATAGTAGCATGAAGAATACGTCGAGAGCACTTTTTAAACAGCAAATGATCTATTAGCCACTTAAAACGTATAATAACAAACCACATGCTATTTCTTATGAGGTTAATAACCACAAATCTGTCACAACTGGACGCAGTTTTCTCACAGGACAAGCTTTTTATTTCACCGCATCACCACATCATGTGCGTACAAGCGTGTGTTTGCGAGAATGGGAGGAGAGAGGCTGGGTGGGAGTGGTGGGGCGCCCGGGGTCATAAGCCACGTTGAGCATCATAATCAATGTGACCACGTGTGGCCGAGTCACCCTGTGTCTTGCATTAAGGTAGTGCGTGGTAAACACTCGTAACGGCTCAGTTCTCCGGTAAATAGTGACTAAACATGCCGTCATGAGTGCAGCCGCCGACGCCAACTGTTGGCTAATACTCGGAGCTCCCCTCCCCCTCTCGGTCCTGCTGTGGGGAGCTGGCGGAAAGCGGTCAGCCGCCTCGGCATGGAAGTGATTTTCAGAAAGCTGAGAGAGGACGAGGGGATTGACGTGTTCTTAATGCAAGATAGGCTGAAGGCAGACACTGGGGACACAGCGGGGATTAGAGAGACGGGGTTCCGGCTATTGGGCGGAAGCCACGAGCACGAGAGCACGATAGCGCGGCGACAAAAGCTAACTGTCAAACTTAGGTAGCCAAACCCACACAACCATTTAACTGTGTTTCAGCACACGTTTACACACGGAAAACTCCTCAGTGTCGAATGAACTCACACAGGGTTAATCTGAGTCCAGCTGGGCTTAAAACGAAGGTGAAGTCAACAAAGAAGAGTTTTTCCTGTGTAATTTTGTTGTTTACATGTGCCCAGATAAATGAACCCTTAGCCTACCTTTTAAAATGGTTCTGTATCTCACCAAGGTTCCGTTTTAGTTAACGTTATATAACTCTTTTTGGTACTAATCCTTTATTTTTTGCTATAAGAGTAAATACAAAAAACAAACTAATATTTTGCCTATTTGGTAATAGTCTGTTGTCCTAGTATAGCCTAAAGGTAGCCCATAAGGTAGGAAGAAAGAAAGAGGAGAATTAGTAACATTTAAAACAGGCTTAAAAACAGAAACGAATGACATTTATTTTCAGCCCCGAACCTGAAGTGATTAATTACTCACAAAAACATTTGTTCACTTGGCACATTTTACAGTTGCAAATGCGGATTATGTTACAGTATGTTTGATGCGACGAGGTAAATGGCATTAAAAAGTCACTCATAAGACTGTCGCTTAGAGGCAAAACACTTTAATTGTGGTTGGACCAAACTTATCAATAGCATCAGCACTGTGAGGAAGTCTGGAGATACCGCCATAGCTGGGATGGCGCTTCAAGCTCATTCGGTCTCTAATCAGTTCTGCACACTGACGGAGCGACACACTGGCCGCAGGAGTCCTTAATCACACAGTTACTCAGCTGCGCTTAAACCTCTCTTAAACCTCGATCACCAGTTGAGGATTCGGGAGAGAGAAATGAAAAACACGTCAGCGTCGAGATCCCAGCGCGCACACACAAACGGTCAAACTGCGTCTCTGTTCTGCTGGCCTAAATGAACCGGAAGGCTGTATTAAATGCTAGATTAACGCTGCCTAAACACGGCAGGAGCGGACGGCGTGCGGCTGTCTGCTTGCAGCTGGCCGTGGGCAGGGCGCGCGCGCTCCCCCTCGCGCTGCGCCGCCGCGTTATTTTCCAGCTCGGAGCCTCCAAACCGCGCGGCTCGATCGATTCGCATTGATTGTCCCTGACGAGCTGCTCCACTTTCTAGCCAATGTCAGCCCGTCTGCGAGCGGGAAGGAGAGAAATGAAGGAAAATCTCTGCCGCCCTGGCGGTGTCATTTCCACACACTCCGCTTGGCCGCCTGCCAGCGCGCGGGCCACTGCGAAGAGGTGGAGTGGAGTCCAGCCGGACATGGAGGACCATCAGAGAGACCCCGTTTACTAATGCAATAGCAGGACCAACCAGTCAAATGTAGGCCTCTTACGGTCAATTAATACACGGGGGCATAAAAATATCGCTCATATCGATCGATGATTTAATCGCGAACAAAACTGCTGTAGCTTTCAGATGATCAGTTGCTGCCCATAATTATATTAATAGCTTTGGATAATACGTGGATGGTACAGTGTTAGCATATAGCAGTTGAGGCCAGTGAATACAGTACTGCCCAGTATCTATCTATCTATCTATCTATCTATCTATCTATCTATCTATCTATCTTTGGATAAATATACTTACTTAGAATTCATATTTACTACAAAGGCTATATATGTACACACACACACACACACACACACACACACACACACACATACATACACATACATAGAGAGATGGATAAAGATATATATAGAAATAGTATCATATTGCAATAACATGCAGTAAATAATAAACAACATTCGTCTATATAGGCTGTTTCCATAGATAGCTGTGTCTAAATTAAAGCCTCTTTAAATCTGTACGTTTATAGCATTATTAGATTTAAAATGACCTTATAATGGCCGACTGATTTTGTGTCTAAACGCCTCTCCATCCAGAAAAAAGGGAAGAAAATCCCCTCTGCCCGTTTCCCAGGCTCCCCCCACACTCACCACGTGCATCTCTCTGACATTGTTTGACTGTAAGCATGAATGTGTTAAAAGAAAGTTCACTCTTAAAGAGGTATGACGACATATCAACTTCGGCTCATAGAGGAAAAATAAAAAATCAATCCGGGGCTGTGGAGAGAGCGCGAGGAGCGCGGAGATTCCTCTCGCTCCGCACACAGCTCACGCACACCAGCACGCGCTCACTAACGAAAAACAAATCAGCGAATAGAGATTTGGAGAAAATCGACCAGCAGCGTTTATTTGTTTATCTGTTTTTTCCCCTCGCAGCGCGCGATGCCTTTGTGGCCGCTCGCGCGCTCCTGCTCGCCTCGGCGCGGCGGAAAGTCCAGTTCGGCTTTTCCGCGGAGCTCCAAAAATCTATGAAATGTGTTTGCATGTTCGCCTCGCCGAGCGGGGCTGTAGAGGTGGGAGCGCGAGCAGCGAGAAGCTCGAGAGGAGAAACCCGCACGCTCAGCCGCCGAGGAGGAGAGAAAAAACACATAGACTCTCTCTCTCTCACACACACACCACACACACACACCACACACACATACACACACACGCACGCACACACACATACACACAAAAGTACTCCTCGCTCGCGCTGCTTCATCACGCTCTTTTTCCTCGCGCGTCTCGCCTCGAGGGATCCTCTCTTTCTCTCTCTTTCTCTCCCTCGCGCACTCGCTTTCTGGACGCCGCTCGGCTCGGACACACACTCGCCGCTCCGGCCTGCCTCGGTAGGTGCGAACAGGGACACACACACGCACACATGGAGCATATGCAGATCCACTGAACTGGGTAGAGAGGGAGGGGTGTGTGTGTGTATGTGCGCGAGCGCGTGTGAGTGTGGGGAATCATACTTTGTTGAAGTCTGCTCAAAGTTGGTCTGTCATCTTCCTAACGATCGAGGCGTGTGTGCGTGTGTGTGTGTGCGTCTGTCTGTGTGTGTGTGTGAACGGGAGACATGGTAGCCGTACCGCTGCTGCAGACCGTGGGTTGGCACCGCGCGCACACGCTGGTCTCAGATCACTGACTCTAGACAAAAAAGGTATTTTGGTGCGTGTTGGATGTGTGGATGTGTGCGCGCGCGTCTGTTTTTGCTGCTTTAACGGCAGATAAAGATGAGGATCTGCTGGCTGGAGGCTTTCTGGTTTTTACCTGCTGCGTCTGGGCTCGTGTGCTAAGAAAGGGGAGAAGAAGAAGCATCGATCGTTCGCGCTGAAAGTGATTTTTTCCCTCTAGTGTGCTTCTTTATCGCGCACGTGCTTAGGTGTGCTTAACGGGGCGGAACGTGTCTAAAAACGCTCGATGTGGTCACGAGCTCGGGTGAAAGATCCCCCTCCCCGACAAAAAGCTCAAAAGCTAACTCCTTTGCTAGTGGAATCGCGTCCGCGAGCTTGGACGCCGATGACGTTTGCAGTAGTAGCTCGTGCATGTAAGGACAGGTGGTGTTGGACTAGGTGTGTGCGCGCGTTAGGGGAACTTTAAAGCACGCAGCACCTGTGCGCCTCAGCCTTAACCACCATGCAGGTAAGACTGGAGACGGTGTTTTGGGAGCAGCTGTTTTGGGAGCGCGCGCCTCATTGTTCGGACATGAAGCTGGCCGGCCCGCACGCTGCGGCTCGTGCGATCAACTCTGCTCTCTTAGGCATTCAACTTATGCATGCAACTTTGGCTGTTACGCACGCGTTTGGACAAGTTTGGAGCTTATTATCAACTTATAGCCAGTTGATTTGTGTGCGTGAGAGAGAGAGAGAGAGAGAGAGAGTCTACATACTGGAAACATGAATGCCTGTCAGCGGCACCGTCCGCAGGGTCTCGCGCGCAACTCTGTGTGTGCGTGTGCGTGCGTGTCAGCGTGTGTGTGTGTGTGTGTGAGTGTGAAATTGAGAGTGTGAGGGAGTGAGAAGAGGAAGAGGAGGAGGAGTGGGGGGATGTGCGTGTGCGCGCGCGCCTCTTTAGGCCAACGCTGCGTTAGTCCGCATTACCTGGACTAATAAATATCCGCCCGCGTGACGTCTCGAGCTAACGTCAAGCTGTTCTCCCCCCCTCCTACTCCTACTGTGGTCAACCTTTAAGGCACGAGGGGGTTCTCAGCACTGCCCTTACATTAGTCCACACTGTTTTAGGAGCACTTTTATTCGGCACGCGCTCTAAACTGCATTTTAGTGACTTGTTAAACCTATTAAAACAGAAATTGATAAGCAGCACAAAACTAAAGTACTGATTGTGGGTCAGACTGTAACGGCTATTGGACTGAACTCTGGTCTGTGTGTCTGTGTGTGTGTGTGTGGAGGTGCTCGCGGTGTGTGTATTGCTGTGTTTGGGAGAGTTGGTGCTTGTTGTGCAGAGCAGCAGCAATTAGAGCGCGCGCTCCCCTCCAGGGAGGAAGCACGAGCTCCGTTAGCGAGCAGCTTCTCCTGCCGGGCTGAGCGCAGGGCGCGAGAGCAGCTCCGGTAAACAAGGACAGTGTTACTGTATTACCTAAGAAAAGGGGTCTTATGCACGTGTTGTAAGCATGTAATAACACAGCTAATAGGTTTACAACTACTCATAATTGCTGTGTAATACAACTACCATGTGTAGCAGCTGATACTTTTCCTTCCTAGCTGGTCATTAAGACATTTAATTGAAGGCCCCTTAAGCTGGTTTATTATTGCTTGATAAATTCCTTCATTTAAAGGGTTAAATAATTCTTTAACCCATTATACAGGTTTGTTGTTCAATTATTAATTTTATTGCATATTATTCAGTAACTACTACAATATCACTGATTTAAGAAGATATTCAGTAACTTCTATATGAAACTAGGGTAATGCAGGGTGATTAGTTAGGAGACTAAGGGCCCACCTACAGGCTGTTGTGGTTAACTGAGTGACTGGTCAGCGAATGAAAAACTCAAAGCTTCGGCCTTTGTTTGGAGTCATGGTTCCAAACCAACTCCTTTTAGGTTTGGCCTGAAGGGGTCGTGACATAATGACCTGTTATATGACCACCTCAGCCTTCTTCACCTGGTTCAGCTTAGCCTGAGATACCTCACCTACGTCTCTTCTGCTATAATGCTTAGCCTACTCATTATACAGTTAAACATATTATGACAGCCTGACATATCATACTGTTTTTTGTTTTATATAAATGTTTTCATGTGTAGTGCATTTACTTTATAGGCCCCTTAAGCTGAAGACTTATTATTCAGTTATTCATCTTAAAGGAGAACTCCACTAATTTTTCAGATTTTCTTCATAATTAACCCCTTAAATGGCCAGGGCCCACCGACAGGCCCAAAGTTTTACTACACACTTCCATAACCTAAGAATAGTTTTGCCAGTTTGCATTGAAGTCCCTGCAGTTACTGAACATGACATTTTAGGAGGTTAAATGGTTAAGAGGTAAACAATGTCATCCAAAGTGGTTTGATGAGAAATGCTCCATCCTAGAGAAACTTACAAAGTCAAAATTGTTCACTGTGATGGTGATAGGAACCAGACCTCTAAAGAGTTTAATCCCTCTGCAAGCTACATCACAGAAAGGTACATGAAATGGTTATGGGTACACTGCCTGAGACATTGTTTTAAAATAATTTTGAGATAAGATTTTGGCCTAAAGTGTACTTTTTAAAATACATTATTGGTGGAGGGGTGTATACAGGGTGCTCCCAAAAAAGACTTATTTTTCAGATTTACCGCTATCTAGTAGATAGACATCACAGCCCCTGGCTCCTATCACCAGCACTGTAAAGAAATATGACTTGGTAAGTTTCTCTACAGTGAACCACTTCACATCAAACCACTCTGACTTTGTTTACATATCAGCAACTGAATTATATAGAAATGTTTTCTTTAAGACTTTCTAATCTGTTACTACTAAAATTACTGTATAACTACTTATGAAACTATGTGAGTTATGAAGTTATACGAGTGAACTTTGGACACTTTCTAATGTTTGTGACCTCAATTAACTATAATTGATAGCATAGAGCCATTGATAGCTTTCTCATACTCAGCCAATTTAGCATGTAATAGCCACAGTTAGACATTTTGGAGATTAGAAGTGCTCATTTGACTAAACCTCAACTTCATGACTCCATGCATTTGTTTTCTCATGAGGTTAGATGTAATATTCTGTTGTGCTAGCTAATCATCTTCAAGTAATGAATAGTTCCTGATGAAAGGTATAGAAAAGTGACCCACATTCTATACTTGGACTCTTCTGAAACATTTTCAGATGATCTAGAATTAAGTTTGTAGTTCAGAAACACATATATCACCAGTTGCATTGTTCATTATGAACAGGAAGAAAAACAGAACAGGGGAGAGCTGAAACAGATCATTAAGTGTATTTGTAGGAATCAGAATTTTCATCACTTCAGCTTCACTCTCTTAGCATTCAGGTAGATCATAATGTTGGTTCTAGCTGTTTTTGTGTGTGACATTACATGTGAATGACCACAAATGTTCAGCCAGTGGTAGTCTCAGTAGGCCATGTCCTCACCTGACTGATTTGATTTGGCCTGTAAACCACAAGGCTGGGCTAAGACAGTTTCTTTCCTTCTTCTCTTGAGGTAATAGAACACTGAAAAAATGCTGCACTGAACTCCTTCATTTGCCAGATTCAACTGTGTACATCATTTCCACATAAATAGCATAGCATATATTACATCAACAGAGTTTTGTCTTTCAGGTGACTTAATTTTGGCAATAATGGTGTTGATATATTTTCTCCATGTCGAAATTACGTACATGTTTGAAACAAGTAGATTCAGTGCATCGTTTTCTGAGTGGAGTCATCACCTCAGTGCAGTCGCCATTCCCTTATTTGACCTATATAATTATAGTTACTATGGGCACCTAGTAGATCCCCATTGTAATACTACATAAGTACATGCTTTTATTCATAAACACGCTCATGAGTGGAACCCAAGGTAGTGTTCTTGAACTACAGCACAGTGTAGGATGTTACTATGCAGCCTTAACGGAATTCTCACACCTTCAGACACCAACGCACATGTGCAGATGCATTAAAAGTTGTCAGTCCCTTGAGTGAGCTGACTCTGCAGAGAGCAAACACTGCAAGTTAAGTTATCAGCCTGTGTCAATTTCCTGTGAATTTCATCATTTAATACTAAGGGTGGGAGAAATGGAAAAATCTAACATCACAATACTTGAAGATGATTTCATGATTGAGGATATGTATCACAATATTTCATTTTTCTGAGGGTTGTGAACAAGTTGGAACTGACAAAATGAACCAGCTGAACAGTAGTGCCGTCATTTTTTAAATTCAAAATATGCAAAAAATAATTTTGTAAAGAATGAATCTAAAGAAGAAACGGTAAAATTCTTCGAACTAGACAATGACGTGATGAGCTGATATTCAATCAGTTACTTGTCACTATGTAACCTAAAAAAGTTTATATACACTGGCTGTTGTTGTTTGCAGGCTCTCTATTTGGCCTAAATTGTTTTTATGATATGTGCAGTTGTTCAGTGCTCTAGAAGCATTAATGGTACCCATTATATACGTACAAAGTGTACTATAATGTAATTTATCAGAATGACAATAATAACATTTATTAAGTTGAATAATAATAGTTGATTTATTTGTTTTCAATTGAATCCCCATGTTACATTTTCATTTGTTCCAATTATGCTCGTGCAATGATGGATCCTCACTGTAATGTAGTTTTCAGCCATGTATAATAATAGTCTTATCTTTGTCACCTTTAATGACCTGTTACTATTTGTCACATGGGTGACCACATGACTTTTGCAGTAGCTGGAGAGGAATTAACTCCTGGAGTTGCTCTGGCCACTGCTAAAGCTCATTTTGTGTTTTTGCTCAGCTCATTTTGTGTTTTTGCTAGAGATGGCATACCAGTATCGAAGGGTACTGGGCTGATATCAGCTGAAAATGCTGTATGATATCAGAGGGAGAAAAAGAATGAATCTGATTCAATCCTGTAACAAATCT
Source organism: Colossoma macropomum (assembly GCF_904425465.1). Lineage (NCBI taxonomy): Eukaryota > Metazoa > Chordata > Actinopteri > Characiformes > Serrasalmidae > Colossoma > Colossoma macropomum. Next base: position 18,644,249 of record NW_023494800.1, read on the forward strand.
GGCTTGACATAGCGTGCTTTCACATTGCATGATGTGTTGTTGCCAGCTAAATATTTCTTCCTGTTAAGAGTACACTCTCAAAAAAGATGGTTCTTCAAGGTTTTTTAAGTAAAGTGAATGGTTCTATTTAGAATTACAAGTTCTACATATTGCCATTTCATGCTTAAATGGTTCTTTGCATGGTGAAATTGTTATTAAGAAGAGAATGTGTTGCTCTATCTGGAACCTTTTGGAAAAGGGTTCTTTTATTCTTACAAGCTTGACATTGTAACAATAGCAGAACCCTTTTTAACCCATTAAATGGCCAGGGCCCACCGGAGAGCCCTAAGTTTTGTCACACACTTCTAAAACCTAGAATAGCTTAACCAGTTTGCATTGAAGTCCCAGTAGTTATTGGTTATAAGCCTTAGTATATAATAATCCTAGGATTTAAAGGGGTTAAGAGTGTAGCGTTTGAGTAGTGTGAGCATGATAGCCTACTTTCAGATGTTTAGCTTAAGAGAAGTGCTTCCATTAAGTGAACTACTTTTTGAAGGAAAAATATTGGATCCATAAAGGCTGTTACTCAAGGTTTCAGTATCGGAAAAGAAAAAGTGATATTTTGCCATCTCCAGTTTTCGTAGCTGGATAAGTTTAGTAACTGAAGACAAACTTGAAAATGTTGACACTATCTGATACAATGTTTTGTTATTCTGACATTGTGTAGGATGTTGCTTAATACTGTGAGCTGGCAGAAATTATAGCTCTGCTTTGCTATTAGTGAAAAAAAAACATCTTTTTAGAGCACTGTCTAATAGGAGAGCATGTAAAAGATGTCAAACTTTATACATAGCACACATTTAGAAGGAGGCTGGGGTCTAAATGTTGACAAGTTCTTTGAGCAGCGCACTCTTTTCTTTCCTTGTCGCAAACTTTGATATAGTTAAGAAACAGAGGGAGTTTGTGAAACGTCTGACAAACGTGTGTGAGTGACAGTGCAGCGAGTGGTGAGATGCGCTGTCGCAGGCTGACAGTGACACTAGTGATATAGGCAGAAGCTGCTTCCAGAGACAAGACTCTCTGCGTGAGCATTCAGATTTAAAAGAGGTGTGAAGGGAAGTGAGTGATATGTTCCAGAAACAGAGAGCGAGATGAAAAAGTCAGGGACGCGCTACTGAGAGCGGTCATTGATAACTTACTCATACATGCTGAAAAATGCCAAAACTCTCTGGCAGACAGCTTATTTACAGATCCATATAAAGTGTTACAGTGTGAGCAGACTCCAGGCTCAGTTAGGCATCATTAGTGCTCGTACCTGAGAAGCTTTTTGGAATAACAGAAGAAGTGAATTGATGAATTTGCCTTTAAAAGGCTAGCTGGCTCAATAAGCTATTTCATAGAATAGGTTTCTATCTATTTAATATCAATATGGATTCACCTCTTAAACTGCAAGAGGCCGTATGGGTGTCTGCACTCTCCTAACTGCATGACTTACATAGTAGTTTCATAGTTGTTTATAGTAGTAATTAGATAATAAGGATTAAGATTAATGGCTGAATAAGAAGCCGGAAGTTTCATGCTATGGTTGAACAACAAGTTGCAGCCATCTATTTCCTTCCAGTCTGTCTCCAAGTGTCACTTTACCCCATTTAATTGGTGTACTGGTATATTCCATTGGTTTAATTGGTATAAAACCATATTTTGAGGTTATTCTCTAAAATTTACAAAAACTTTAAAAAAAGTTATTTACTCTTGCACGACTTATTTACACAAATGGCTCTTTAAACCATCAACTAAAAGGTTATTCAGTGGCTCAAAAGTGTTTTTATGACATCACTCCCAAATGCTTTTTTGTCAGAGTCTGTGTTACATGGAATTTTGACCTGCAAGTGAATGAAGTGTGATCTGTACAACTCTAGCAATCTGAAGAATTTGAATGACAGCATAACCCCTGTGACTACACCTGTGCATTTACAGGACTGGACCAAAAGGACAGCTGTATATGAAATACCCACATGCCATCCTCAAAGGGAAGGGCTTATGCAAGTCTGGTGGTCCTGTGTTTCCAACTGCCTAGAAATGTGAAAGCTACTGTTTTAGCTTCCAACTATTCTTTCGCTAAGCAGCGTGCTTAACCTCAAGCTTGTTCGAGGTTTTAACGCTCCGTACTAACAAAGTGCCAAGATTTTACATTTCAGGCACAAAAAAGAGTGACCCAGATAACAGCCATCTTCTGGACTGTGTTGGGGGGAGGTGGAGGCTGGTTGGTCACTGATGGTGTGTGGCCAACTGTTGGCTACGTGCAACATCCATGCGAGTGGAACGGATTTGAAATGTGCCGTTTTGTGGTTCCAAGCCAGAATCGAAGTGAACCCATAGGCTGTCCGCGGCAAGCTAGTGAGACGTGCTTTTGCTGAAGTTTTTCAAGTAGTGAAAATGAAAGTGCTGGCGTCCATCACGACTTCACCGGAGAAGAAATATGGTTGTGTGGTGGTGCCACGGAGCCCGTGAGAGCTGCATGTGATGGGGCTGGCTTGGCAGGCGGGGAGGCGAAACTGCCTGGCGCAGCGTGGCCACTGGTCAGGAACAGAACGGGGGAGAGAGAGAGAGAGAGAGAGAAAGAGAGAGAGAGCGACAGGCTGGCTGTGGTCTGCTGGCGCCACAGACCCCTGAGCTGGGGAGAATGCGGGGGCTGCGCTCCTGCCTTTGAAGCTTTACCTCCCACTAATTCTGGCCTTCCAATTTCCACACACTGCGTAGACCCCCCCAATCCCCCCAGCCTCTCCCTCCCCTTCCCTTTGTTTCCCTTATAAGGACAGGCCTGGCCATTTCCTCAGCTTTTCTCAGCGGGGTTGTGTGTGCGTGCGTGTGTGTGGGTGTTTGTGCTTGTTGTGCATGAGGAGGGTGAGCCAATGAAAAACAAGAGCTTAGTTTTTAATGAATTTTGTTGTGTTTAAGCACATTCTGTCTAGTCATTGTGAAGTAATGACATGCAACATCTCTTCAGTTTCATTGACTTCATAGATTTCTTGTTATCTTGTTACAAATGACCACAAAATGCTAGTTGTTCGGTTAAATGATTGATAGCAGATTGGTGTATGTCTCCATGACAACTATTAAGCTAGTTGATAAGTAGTTCAGTCAAAATGCACTACGGGTAGAGGACTTACATGACCTCATTACAGGTGGAGATTCTAACATGATGAAGGAATGTGACAAATTAGATGTGCTGTACTCTCCAGAAACAGAATGACGGAGGGGCTCTGGTTCATGACTACAGAGATGACATCATGGCATATTATTAGGAGAGAAGGCACTGACCTTGTGTACTAATGTGAGAACAGAAGAATACATTAGTTTGAAGATTATTGTTATGCTGAGAATGTATGGAAATATGCTTAAGAGTTTTAATGATGTTTTAATGATGAGTATAAAAACATTATGAGTGTAAAAAATGATCTATTCTAAGTTTTTGATGTTCCAGTCATGCCTATTTTGTCAAACACTACACAACAATACCAAGTTATAATGTACAAATTATAACATACTTATAATACGCTGCGTGATTATAATGTGTATAGTCCCAAAATACTGTAATACTGTCACTGTCAGAGAGAGTATTAAAAGTGATACCAACATTACTATATATACAATATATATTTGTCCTACAATGATTTTTTTTTTACAATTGTCTTAAAATCCTTTGCTTAGCTTAGCTTAGCATGATTAACAGAAGTCAACAGGAACAGACAGCACATCTGAAAGGCAAGATCTGAATAAAGTGTTCATTGTTTAGTCATTTCTGCTTCTAAAACTTCTCGTTATATATTTCTCAAACTCATTTACTTGTATTTATTTTTATTTTTATTTTATTTCCATTAACTTGTTGAACATGTGGAACATCTCTGAGACATCATATATTTATTAATATAATATGTAGTTAATAAAGTAGTTCCAACAGTGAAGTTTTCCCAGGTATAGTTTTGAATAGTTTATTAATAGGCATATTTTCATATTATTCATATTTAACATTCTGTACATAGAGCATGAAGAGGTAACTATTTAGGGAGAGCTAACTGATCACATAGACTTCCATCTAGCAGACAAAATTAAGCTAAATGTTCTCAAATGATGCCAGACAATGGCAATTTATCGCCAAAATGTTGAACCTGAATTTAGTGATGATGGATTATATTTTGCTCAGATCTGTCTGCATATGGTTTAAGATGTGTAAACATTGATTCTCTGACCTTATTTGTGACATCAGTACTGTGTTCAGTAAAACTTGAATGCAAAAATCTGATGGAAGGGCACTTACAGCCCAGTAGCCCAATAGCAGAGGTTATACTCAATTGAAAGTATTGTTACAGTAGTACAGATGGTATCAACAATGTAAGATACTTAAACACAAAAAAGGAATTAGAAATTCAATGTTCACTCTACTTCTGGCCATTAGGATGAACTTTCTGAAAAGACCTGAAACTTAGCATGTTAAACATCTACTTTTCTCTCTCTTCTCTTTGTTTGTGGTAGTTCACAGGTTGCGGATGTGAAGATGTGGATGAGGCCTAAAGTCTAGAGCCAGATCAAGGGCGCTGGAGGCCTGCCTGCCATTGGCTGGCCGGTCTGTGTGTCGGAGAGGAGGCTCCACCCTCACCTGGTTACTGAGTGAACTGAGAGTGCTGCCTGGCTCCTACACGTGCCAGTCCCCCTGTCCCCTCCCCAACCCCGCCCCCCTTACCCACGCACACACCCCGGGGCTGGACCATGTCTGGCGGACGGCCGGAGGGCAGCCGGACACCCGAGGCCCAGGATAAGGACAAGGAGCGGGACCAGCGCAGCTGCAGGGAGGACAGCCCTGTCATCGAGCGCCGCAACCGCAGCGGCATCATCAGCGAGCCGCTCAGCAAGAGCTTAAAAAGGTCTCGCACACTCTCGCAGTACACTGCTGCCTGTTCGCAGGCCACAAACGGACTGAGCCACAACGTTCAGGCCAAAAGCAACCAGGCCAGCAAGGCCCAGTCTGGACAACAGCAGCAGCAACAGCAACAACAGCAACAGCAGCAACAGCAGCAGCCATCCACAGCCTCGGCCCTGGTGCCGGCAAAGCTGGACCGGACCCTGGAGCAGGTGCTCGAAGGACAGAACGGCCTGCTCCACTTTGCCCAAGCCGCTGCGCTGCTCAAGCGGGCGGGCATGGAGCACATGCTGCTGCCGGGGGGGATGGGCGTAGGGGTGGGAGTGGGTGGCGTTGGGGCAGAAGCAGGGGCGGGTGACCTTGAGGGTGTGTCAGTGGCTGACGCCGTGGGAGGTCATACAGACTTCCCGTACGGCGTGGGTGGTGGCTTCCCCTTCAACCCGGGCCTCTTCATCATGACGCCGGCTGGAGTGTTCCTGGCCGACAGCGCGCTGCACATGGCCGGGCTGGCCGAGTACCCGGTGCAGAGCGAGCTGGCCTCCGCCATTAGCTCCGGGAAGAAGAAACGGAAACGCTGCGGCATGTGCCCGCCTTGCCGGCGCAGGATTAACTGCGAGCAGTGCAGCAGCTGCCGCAACCGCAAGACGGGTCACCAGATCTGCAAGTTCCGCAAGTGCGAGGAACTCAAGAAGAAACCCTCTGCTGCGCTGGAGGTAAGATGGCAACAAGAGCACAAAAGGCAAAGCCCTTAAAGAAGCCCACTTTAAGGCAACAGCCTTGGGAATTTTGGGCTTAATCTTAGTCTGAATCTTCTTAGCCTACATTCACATTACAATGTTAAAGTGGAACAAGTGACAGAAGTGTTCACACTAACAACAGATATGTGTCACAATCAAATGTATGAATGTGAATTGTCAAGGTACAAAGTTCAAATCTGAGCAAAAAAATGGGAATTGAGCAACAACGAGAACATAAACAACTGATGTTTAGTTTGAACGAGGCTCCAGCAGAATGTGCAGGGTCTGTTTTTAGAGGCAGGGCTTAACGTGGTTGGGGTTGGCTGTAACAGTGCTGTTCAGAGAGCCCAATTGCTTTCCTGGAGGTCCAGATTGGTGGGGTTAAAGAGGGGGTTGATGGGGCTTTGGGGTGACAGGTGGCAGCGGCAGGGGCGGGGGGAGGGGGTGGATGGGCAGACATGCACCATGGGGTCTGCTCTAATCTGCCCCCCACCGTGCCATCCCGTCACTCTCCACACAGCCTGCCTTACTGACAGTGCGTGCTGCAGAGCCATTCACCAGAGCCCTCCTGTTTAGCTCCTATTACATGGTAGTCCAGATGCTTTTATTGAAGGAGTGAGTCTTAAAGATGTATGTGCATAAATGTGCAAATTATTAGGAGAGATGATTTTACACAGAACAAAGCATTAGAGTTATTGAAAGAGTGTGTATGTACGTAAAATGCTCCTAGAAGACATGGTGTAAGTTTGTAGTACTAAGAGTGGGATGCATGAGTGTACTTGTGTGTGGTTGTGTATGACATAGTCCATCTGGCCATAGGACCATCATCTGGAGCACCAGGTGTCACGGTTGCCCTCTCTCTGCCTCTCTCTCGCTAACATGGCCATGTGACTTAATGGCCCTCTAAACTTCATGCTGAGGTCGTCTGAAGTTGGTGTGACTATGTTTGACATACTCAAATGTGATACACAGTTATGCACTTACAATTCAAAGCTATTACTGGTGATAACATAATTTGAAATTAATTATTTGTGAAACAAGGGGACAAATTCCAGAAGTCTAATAATAATCACAGTTGTATCTGTAAGTTGATAAGGGGATATTTTATTATGATTTAAATTTGATGAAAGGTTAATATTTTGTCTGTAGTCTGGTTTTGTGGAAAGAAAAACTACTCTTTATGTTTTTGTCATGTTTTCGGTGTTGGTTGACATCGAAACAATCAGAAATAAGTCAGAGGTTCATACTCGAGGTTAGGACTGAATGATTTGGGGAAAATATCTGATTACAATTTTTGTGACCAATATTGTGATGGCAATTATTTTCTGTAAATTAAGCTCCAGGCCTTTTTCCTCTAGAAGACCAGCACACCCATTATTTCCAGATTGAGACTTGAACACTGAATGTAGTGTGCCAGACTGCCAGTTCATAAGCTATGTGTTATTTGGTCATATTGTCCCACGTAACACTTAAAATAACACTGAATTGAATTCTTTTACACTGTAATTCCTATAGAAAAACAATTCATCGTTCAGCCCTGCTTGAGGCTGTCAATACATAATGTAAATCAAATGTAAATGTAATTCATGTGGTAACTTACAGTGTAATTAAATATCATTATGTAATTACATTTCAATAGTATAGTCAAAGATACACAAAAGTGTTATCTGCTGACTTCTAAAGATTAAGAATTATATCTGACCATGTTCCTCACATGATCATCTACAGACATGCACAGATAGAAAAGCTAGACCTGCATTCATAATCAGCATTCCATGCTAAATCTTAGCGCATCATTCTCTGCTAAAGGCCAGTACATTCCCATTACAATTTCAAGTAAATTACATTTCATGTGTTTTGTCTGTGTACTTATCCACACAAACATGTGGTCTGTCTGCTGTCTTGAAAGCCAAGGCTTGGTGTTATTTGCGTAGTGATACTTTAGTCATTTTATCATTGGCTGCAGTTCTTAGTATCAGTGTTATACACTCCTGAAATCAAAAGTAAATTAATAATATATCATAGAATGTGTCAAATAAAACATTTATCACTTTTGCTGTAAAAAAGTATTATCTCAAGCTCAGCTATTACTAAAAAGGCATTCAGCATACAGCTAGTGTAGCCTCGTATCAGAGCAATGCATCATAATATTGATACTGATTTTATTATCTACTGATACATATGTGCTGCTGATTTATCATCAGTTCTGCCCCTGGCATCTCCTCCCCTTTAAAATGTACTGAAAACCTCATAAACAACTAAACTACGATTTGTAAATGTTAAATATACACAATTCATTTGATCTGTGTGTAATAAATTTCAAACTAATTAGTGTAATGACTAATGAAAATAAAATTGGTGTAATTATACGTCTAATTAGTATGTTTGAAAAGGAATATTTGTAGCCACCTGCATTTCTGGCTTACCATGTACTTATCAGTAGCAGTCGACTGCTATAGCAGAGTACATAGTGTGAGAGCAGTCTGAAATTGATCAGCTTATTTCAGTAAATGTGAAGCATCTTGAGGGTTAAGAAGAATCTTCAGCACTTTCTTTATGTGCTGTCTGCTCTGAGGAATACAAACTGTAGATTGTTTGTTTGTGCTTCTGCTTATTGAAGTGTATGAGTATACACCTGTTCATGATTCTGGAGCAGTTGAACACATTTTTCACACAATATGTGTATAGTTCATTCTTTCTTTCTTCCATCTTTTCTTCTCCTCTTCAATTCTTTCTTTCTCTTTCCTATCTGTCTGTCTGCCTGCCTGTCTTTCCATCTTTCTCTCTCACTTACTCTTTCTTCTGTAGCTCACTTGTAGTTGTTTGATGACAGCGGGCCTATTGTAGATCTGATGTCCTCTGTTTTTGAGAAGTGTTACTTTACATCAAAATGCTGCCTGTCACAAAACCTGGTACTTCTAAATATGCATCAGCTTCCTAATCAAGTGTCAGGAGAGCATTTTCAGTCAAGAGCAGGAACATTACTGCAGGATCGTAATAAAATAACAGCATTTCCATGGAGAGGTTCTGATACACTGATAGAGCCCCACATTAAAAAATATGGTAAAAAATAAAAATGGTTTGAAATAAAAATGCACAGTGTGTGTAGTCCTGTTTATCATAACTGTGTCGAATGTCACTCTCTGCCACACTCAGTGAAGGAACTTCATTTGAGGAATTTATTTTTGATGATTAAACAAAAAAAAAAAAATAATAAATAGTGAAAACTGATTAATTTAGATAGTAAAAACTGATTATTTGGTTGGGCAGAAATAAACAGCAGCTGTATTCAGTCTTCAGCAATATATGGTATGATATATCACAGACAATGCTTCAGTGTATTATAAGTACACTTTATTTTCTGTGTTCTAAGCTGCTTTAAAAGTCGTAGTGCAGTGTCCAAAGCCGAGCCGAACCAGCGCATACATGGCCAGGCCCAGCAGAGTCAAACAAGGTCATGGCTTGTAGTGGCTCCGAGTGGCATCTTACATTACAGTAATTAAACTTGTGCACGATGACAGGCATCTGAAAAAGAGGTGGCGGAAGCTTTTCAGCCACTCATTGTCTCTATGAAGCGCACATGCTAACAGGTGTGCAGCGTCCACGTGGATTTCCTCACGGTAATTTCAGGTCTGCCCGCAGCTCATTGGAAGCATCATCTGTTAGAGTATTTCCATTATTAACCTGTACATTGTGTGTGCAGACTGAGTGCGCGTGTTTTGACAAGATGCATAATTGTTTGGCATGCAAACAGCAGTTTGGTAAGCAAATACTAATTGCAGCACAAGCCCAGAATGATACTGCTGGCATACATGGAGTCTAATAGAGAGTATATTAAGCTGAAATTTCAGCCTACAGGATGCATACCTACATGGATTGATGTGAATTGGTACAGAAATAATACTTGTTGACAGTTATATGTGTAGAAATTATTTAATTGGGAAAAAATGAATGTTATTATTGCGAATGTTATTATTGTGATTACTGTGTTATGTAGTGCTTCCTACATCACTAGTCACACTAATGACGTTTTCCATCAGGCAGTGCAGTGTGTCATGGTGCAGTTACTAGTGCAAACCTAGAACTATCCATTTCCTCAGTTGAGTGTCTGTGTCCACTTCATATCAGGAGGGCTACTCTGGGGGTTGTGTGGTGGTCATAGAATTTCTCTTGCGAAACTAGTGTTACAAGTAAACTCAAACAATAGTAGCAACAACAAAGGAGTTTCATGTTTTGATTGAGCTTTACTCTGCATTTGGTTTTACGTAAGACTCACAGACAGCGATTCTGGTTAGCTAGCGTGTTTTTTTTTGTCTGACTTGCATTTAAAGCATGATGATTCTATAGTGACTGTGACCAATCATTAGGCTGCACTATTCCTGGCTCCACCCATACATCCTGGTTTGGTGCGGTGGGTGGGTTGGTAGGAAGGGTCACCAAAGTCGGCCAAGTCCACTTGGCAAAATGTGTGATCCCGGGTTTGTTTCCACTGCTTGGTGGAAATACTCCTTAAGGCCGGTCTACTTCTTCATCTGCATATGTTACTTTACTTTGCTTCATTTAGTTTAGATTTACAGGGACAATGCATTAGTATGGTTAAAATAGTTGGTTAATTTCTCAGGTTAGCCAACTTGCTAGTTTTCAGCTAGTCTCTGAACAGTTCCAACGAATGGTTGTGCATCTTTGTGTAACAGTGTGTGTTCACATGTGATGTATGTATAAGTGTTTCCAACTTGTTTGAGTGTGTACAGTATTGTGCAAAAGTCTTGCCATGAAAACTCTTTAAAACTGTTTATCTCTGCAACACGCATGTTTTTGCCTGTTAAATACCATATAATAGGAGTGTTAGGAGTGTGAAAATGCTCAACTGTGATGCACTGATCTGAAGTTAGTGATTTAACTGCATCGATTTTAGAATATTCAAGCATGTTGTACTCCATTATAATAATGTTCAATAGTTTATTTTGGCCAAAATGAGCACAAGTAAAGTATGTGCTCATCTTTGGCCAAAATAAAAATCTTAGGCTACTTTCAAACATAAATTCTGAAAAAAGCTGTGCATATTGTTTTATTGTTTATATTCCACTACTGGGTAAATAACTTCTCTGGTCACATTTGTGTATTTTTAAAAAAGAATTCTGGATTGTAGCAAACTAATCGAGTTAAATCAAAATGTGGTGCAATTTAAAATTTCATGAAGCACTGAATCATCTCCTAAAGAACTGTAATTGTATTGAGTCATCATATCAGATGTAGTCCAAATAGTAGTGTACATATATATGTGAGTGTGAGAGAGAGAGAGAGAGAGAGAGAGAGAGTGGGAGAGAGTCACACAGAGAAAGAGCGCATGTACAGCGGTGCTGCTGCAGTATTTTCAGGGTTGGAGGGTCTGAAGGTTTCACAGTGCGTTGCTGTTGCCTAAGTGAGGGCCATAAAGACACTGAGAGAGAGAGAGAGCGAGAGAGCGAGAGAGAGAGAGAGAGAGAGAGAGAGGAGGGGGGTAGTGTGCAAAGCGCCACCTCACACGTCGCTGACGGGAGATGTCTGGATTTATTTTGGGAACGCGCCGTTTGAACAGCAATAAGAGGAGCACAGGAGAATAAGCACTGGCCAGAGCACTGGACAACACTACTTCCAGTCCCAAACACCAAACACTCTTTTCCCTGCACCACTGTGTCTGCTTAGGTGTTCTGGGTTGTTTTAATGCAAAAGAAGGTGTGAATGCATATGTCTTTGTTTACATGTACTATACATTCACTGACTCTAAGAATGTTTATTCTCTTAACTTTGTTCAGGTGTGGTAATTCCAGAATTGGGTTTGTGTGTATGGTTTGGGGGCTGACTGATATACCGTGTGGCTGATATTAAGATTTCACAGGTTTATAGGCATCACTGAAAATCCCACTGATAAGAGACTGGCAATGTCAGGGAATGGAAATATTGTATATTAATATTTATCCCTATCAAAGGGCATGAACACGGATCATTTGTGTGGCGCTGTTGTTAAGCAGTACTTTAAATTGTCAGCATTGTGACATTTACATTTGAGGTTAAATTTCTGCAAAAGTAATTGTTTAGATGTAAACAAGGTCTTTCAGAGTGATTTTATGTGAAATGCTCCATTCTAGAGAAACTTGTCGAGTCAGAATTGTTCACAGTGGTGGTGACAGGAACCAGACTTCTGAACTGTTCAAGCCCCTAAATGCTAGATCAAGTTATTACATAAAATGGTTATGAATTTGCTGCCTGATTATTTTGCCATAGTTTTGAGGTAAGATTTTGGTCTAATATTTATATATATATATATATATATATATATATATATATATATATATATAGAGTGTTGTTAGACAAAATAGTCAAAAAATTAAAAACTAAAAAATTAGTTTTCAGATTGATCACTGTTTTACCATCAACTTTACATATAGAAATTCAGAAGACACATGTAGGTTCATATTGGTCATTTTGGATAGCAAATAAAATGGCTATATTTGTGTTGTAGATATCAGGACCCCTGGTTCCCATCACCACCACTGTAAAGAAATCAGACCTGGTAAGTTTCTCTACAATGCACCATTTCAAATCAAACCTCTGTGAATGACTTTGTTTATATCTCAATGCAATGTATTGTGAAGAGATTTTGAAAAATGGGTGGAATTCCCCTCTATGGCTATTTAGTAATGGCTTATTTTATATTGACATTATTTAAGACTTTTTGGGTCTTTGCTGTTTATCTGAGTTAAAGCTGACAAAATCAGTTGAGAACTAACAACTGAGAACTTACACAATCATATTTAACCGCTGACAATCACATCAATCAGTAACGCACTGTTTGACTGAAACTGTTTAACGTTTGATATACATAAAATACATATAAAATGACTCACTTCAGTTATTAGAATTTTTAAGCTAATTTTTCACATTGGTTGGACCCTAATGTATGTGTATGTGTCTGACACCCTCATTAGAGAGCATGACTAATCAGAGTTTTAAGTGTGTGACTGGTCGTCATATTGATGAGAAAGGTAGTCACTGATTTCACAGATTTTTCATCAATTTTAATATGTAATAAAGTATACACTAATTTCTGGCCAAAATAAAGTTCTCTGTGTATTTTCAAACCTAAAAATCCAGAAATAAAAAAAATCTTGCATTGTTTTTATTGTCTATATTACACTAATCAAATCCAATCGCTGTGAGGTCATTTACACCCTAAGTAGGTGTGTGCATACTCTTGTGTGTCAGACCTTAAGCTGACCCTGATCTGCTCTCTAGGAGTCCGTATAGGAGCGAATGAGCAGCATGAACGCATTGGAGAGAGAGAGGGAGCTTTCAGCAGGCAGAGCAGGGCTAACATATTCATAACAAAATCAATAAACACAGATTAAATGCCGCAGCTCGGACCGTGGGGCGGGGTGGGAGGTGTTAACCTCAGAGTGACCTTCGAAGCACCCGCCACTGCCCCAAACCCACATGACAGGGGCTGCTGTTTTTACAGAGCAAGGGTTAAAGGTCATGGGTTATGGGGGTTTACCGGTGAAGTAGTCTCCAGTGAGAGGGCCAGCCATTTTTAGGGTCACTTCTTAAGCTCCTGTGAGGTCAGAGGTCACACTTGACACGTTGGCAGCAGCTGTGTAAGGGAAACGCACACTGATGGTTAACATAGAGAGTTCACTCAACCTGTTGAGCTGTTTCATCAATGTGTTTAACCCTTAGAAGTCTTGCTGTTATTCTTGTCATGAACTATGTGTAAGAAATAATTCATATCAGGGGACACTGTGATGTGGTTATTGCTTGTGATAGAGAGTTAAGTACATGTTATCTGACACTATGCAGTTATATGCAGGTCAAATTACATTTTGTTGATTTTCTAAGTGAAAAGTTAACACATCCTTTACAGGGAGAAAACTTAAATATTACATTTGTTCAGCAAATTTAGTGCACAATTACTATTTTTATTAATGTAACATATTGGTAAAAATAAAATATAAAATGTGCCATAACTTTTTCACAGGCCCAATTTTGTTTTATTTTTTCTCAAAATGTTAAATTCAGCAGCTAAACAGTTACTGAGCATTTAAGTGTGCAGATGTATGTTTTCTGTAGATGTGTAACTTATTTTCATTTAGGAAATCAACAAAACGTCATTTGACCAGGGGTGCCCAAACTTTTGCATATGACTGTATAACTATGCAGACTTAACCTAAGAGGATCCTAAACTAATCAGAAGAAGCACAAGTAACACACTTATAAATGTAAAGTGTTCAAATGAATCAAAGTAGTGAACCTGGCCTATATGTGGTGATATCGATCTATTCCTCATACATCTTTTGAGGTTTAGCTGCCTTAGTAGTGTCATGTATACCAAGACAAGCTTTTGTGCAACATGAATTAGCAGAGTTTTTTTAGAAGAGGCTCTTTACTCTAGCTTAGTTCTTGCTTTTCTAAACAGACCCTACCAAACGTTTACTGCCTTTTTCTGCCTACCAGCTCCAAAAGCCATCATATATTTCTTTAACTGTTGATCAGTCTCCTATGAAATTGTTTGGAGATGAGTAATTGGTTTACAGAAACTCATTGAGATACAATACTGTAGCTGCTGGAAAAGTGCTGAAAAAAAAAAAAAACATTAGATGTGAATTGGAATTGATTGACCATGCTTTTGCTGCGACGGACAAACAAAGATATAAAAATCATAATACACACATAATTATCAGCAAAGGGATACTTCACTAAAGGAACTAAAGATTAATGAAGTAATTTCTAATTTTTCGTTATTCTGTGAGCTGTCCCTGCTGAATTTCATAGCAGATTTTTTTTCCCATTGTTCTGGTTATTATGTGTTTTTTCACCCTGAGATAATTGTCTGATGATTGTCCTGACTGTGCCAAATCAGAATCGTGATCACTTACTGGGGCCTGTTGTTCATTTAACTTTAATTTGTTAAATCTGTAGTCAAGTTTGAAATGTGTACTTGAGTATGTATGTCTATATGGATATGGGATACTCTTGACTGAGAGTGAGATTGTGAGGACTTGTGTGTGTGTGTGTGTGTGTGTGTGTGTGTGTGTGTTAGTGTGTGCATGAGGAGACGTGTGAGCTCCTCCTGGCTCGGGGCAGTGCTGCTGAATGTGTTAGATTCTGTGCCGCAGTAGTGTTGCCTTTGGGAGGGAGGCGACAGCTCATCTCCACGCAGCCATTGCCCAGCCTCAGCGTTTACTACTGCTCATATCCACTACTGCCCCGCTCCATGGCACTCTTAGAGCTGACCACGGGCCTCGTCCCAGTCAGTCAGGGAGTTCAAAGTACAGATATGGGCAAATATAAATACAGAAAGCAGAACGCGAGTATGACTATGCTTATATTAAAGAGTTCAAGTGGCATAAGTCCACATTTTAAACATGGCACTGATCTGATTTTTTCAGAGCCGTGTGAAACTCTTTTCAGTGCAGGTTCAGCCACTTTGGATACTTTCACATTACAAGTCAGATTCCATTTTTTTTTCTTAGATGTGATCTTTCTGCTTTGACAGTTCAGTGTGTAAGTGACCTATATCTGTCATTAAGTGTGAACACACCTCCACTCTGAAAGGACCCACATGCACACATTTGAGGCACTCACGTTAGCCACCACTGATGCCCTGACAACATTGGCTACGTTCATATTACCAGGCTCAAGTGGTACAAACCAGACTTTTTGTGTTAATATGTCACTGATCTGATGTTGTCAGAGCTGTATGCACACACAAATCGGATCTTTTCAAATTAGATATGAGCCACTTTCACATGTGGTCGGATACATATTTGATTCGTAGCCATGCAGCCTTAATAAGAATGGTCAGATTGGAACCTGTGTTTTGTCCACTCAGCATGGACCATCATTCAGCATCAATCATATGTAAATATGAAACCACATATAAAAGTGGCTCAAAGCTGATTTGAAAAGATCTGATTTTTGTGTTCACACAGCTCTGAAACATCACATCTGTGTCACATTTAGGGAAGCACCTGGACTTGTGCCATTTCAATCCTGTAATGTGAACAAAGGCAAACATCTTTTTTTTTAGATTGGATTTGAAGCACTTTGCTTTGCGTTTAGATAGGATACATAGCTTATACGTGGTCATACAGACTTAAGGAGAATGGTCAGATCGGAATACATGTATTTTTACTTCACATTCCATGTGGATGCAAGATCATGATGTCATCGTCTGGTGTCCGCAGTGTCAACACTTAAAATGCGCAAATGTGGGTCATTTCAGGGTAGAGATGTTCACATTAATGGCAGGATATGGGTCA
The DNA here is from genome assembly GCF_904425465.1 of Colossoma macropomum. Taxonomy (NCBI): domain Eukaryota; kingdom Metazoa; phylum Chordata; class Actinopteri; order Characiformes; family Serrasalmidae; genus Colossoma; species Colossoma macropomum. Next base: position 18,660,181 of record NW_023494800.1, read on the forward strand.
TTTTTAATCACAAATGTGAAGCATCAAGACAAGATTACATGTGAGGAAAAAAACAGAATTGGACAATAATTGCTTGTAATGTGAACGTAGACAAAGAGCAAGAGAGAGAGAGATAAAGAGAGGGAGCGTCACTGGTGTGAGCAGTGTGGTGGGAGCTGGAGCTCTACGTGACTGCGTGGTGACTAAATAATAAATGTGCCGTATCAAGTTTCACGTGGAGCCGAGGGCCGCGGCCCGTGGCTGGGGAGGGGGCGGACAGGAGAGACAGCACAGAGAGAGGGAGAGTGAGAGAGAGAGAGAGAGAGAGAGAGAGAAAGAGAGGAAATGGCCATAATCCTTCTAGGTCCCTGATGTTCTATAGACTGCCTCTTTAGACTGTGTAATTATTTCTCACTTGAAGCACACTGAAGCAGACAAATTCTGTCAAAATGACAGATTCTGAACTTCCTATTAATACTATTTGTGTTGCCAGGTAGAAAGGAAGGTTTTGATGGTTTGATTAAAAGTTAATGTGGAGCATACAGTCCAGTTTTGTAAAAAGATAAACCATTCCTTTACATTCCTACCAAGTTTTTGTCACGTCTTGACGTCAAAACAAACCCTCACAAGTGCAGACTTAAACCTGTCAATACTGGCTATAACTTGAATGCAAATTGAACCTAAATGTAATTCATTATATGGCTATGTAATCAATAGGTCATTATGTAAATACATCTGAATAGTATAGCAAGTCAAAAGTAACAACTGTAGATCTCTAAAGGTTATGTAGGAAAGACCCGAGGTCAGGAACACAGGTAGAACGGGAACAAGCACTGCTTTATGTTTCTGGCTAAGTTGTACAGCACCCTTTTTACAGCACCCTCTCTTAACTGTAACGTCCTCTCTCTTTTTTTCTCCCTCTGTACCTTCTTTCTCTTAAGAAGGTGATGCTGCCAACGGGCGCGGCGTTCCGGTGGTTCCAGTAGGGCCGTGACCTTTGACCTCCAGCCAAAGCTCTGCCATCAAGTGCAATGCCAACTCTCGCTCGGACCGCCTCCAGCACCTACACTGGCTAGCAAACATACAAACCACAACAACAACAACACAAGAAAACAAAAGAGGCAACAACCACCAGAAACTCCAAGAAAAACATACAGAACAAAGCAGAAACGCTACAAAGTAATCAATCGAGTAATGGATGCACCTACTTATTCCTTGAACCAAAAATTAAACATAAAGAAGAAGAAATCTATGGCAACTTTCATTCCCTTTTATATGTTTCCATTTTGGTACCTTTTTGTCCTTTTTCCAGCAGGTTTTTTCTCTCGCTTAGACATGGAACAGTTCATTGCCAAACAGAAATGACAGACTGAGTGTGGACAATCAACAAAATTTCTGTGTTTGGTGTTAATGTTGTTCATGTGTGGAAAGATACAGTACTTGTGTAGAGAATGTAAATTTTACGGCTATATTTTAAAACTAGTGGCTCATGGCAAGCACTATTGTAATTTAGCACCGTTGTTCTTACTTAAACCTCTGTATTTTATTGATTGTTTCCTTTTTTTAGTTTGATTTTAAAATTTATAGTTTGGAAAACTGATCAATGTTTGTCATTTAAGAGGAACTATTTCAAGATGTAAAAATCCAGTTTTTGAATGAAATGAAAGAACAAATATACGTTGAGTGCCCAATACCCAGTGTATAGATGGGATAGATGAGGACTGATGTTTATGTGGAGTTGCTACTACTGGAAGTTCATTTACCGCCAAACCATTCATGTCTCCTAGCCTTCTCGTCTGCGTTTGTTTTATTTTTTCGGCTGGCATCCTTACATTTCGTTACAACGTCCCCAAAGTGCAGGATTTACGGTTATCCTCCTGAGCACTTGGAGACAGCACTTGCTCCACCCAATTAAACGCACTGAAAAAGTTTTTTTTCTTTTCTAATTTGTTTGTTGCTTTTTTTCATGACATTGCCAGTAGCTACATCTTTTAAAAACGAACAGCAATGTTTGTACTGGATTAGAAATATGGGCTGGTTTTGTGAATAAAAACAAATGCATGTATTTGTGTCAAGAATTTACAGCTCTGACGTCTGTCTACTTGTCTACTTGCATGTTTTTTAAGAAACAGCAACAAACTTTAAAAAAAAAAATACGACGGTATGGAAATGTTCATAAATCTTATAGGTTGTTTCCTTTTCAATAAGGTAAAATAAAAAGCGATTGGACAAGAAACATAATTTTGAAATGTACTGAAGGTCTGTGATGCTTCCCTAAGGGTCGTTGTTGGGCGGGGGTTGCTTACAACACAAGAGTATGTTTCAAAAGGCAGATCACTGCTAACTAAGGATGAAGAAACACACAAGCTATTGGGTGATACTCCTGCAGTAGCAAACAGCTAAGTATCCTCAAGAACAAATCTCTTTCTGACACAGAGTCTGACATTTACAGGTAAAAAACACAATTAGAGAACAATGAATAATTGATACAGAGCCAGTATCTCAGATCCACTGTCTGGGTTTCTTAAGCAGGACTGTGAGGGTGGAGAGAGAGAGAGAGACAGATTCAAGGCTCTGGAGCTGCAGCAGAACCTCAAGAGAGGCAGTGAGGAGGCACTTCAACGCTCATCCTGGGACTTTCTGACATTAGGCAGGAACAGCACAAGTGATGCACCTTCTGTGAACATACTGTCCATGTCTGTGAGTCGGTGCGGGAAACGCAAGACGCAAAGCGCTGGTTGGGCTAAATATCCAATCCTAGATTTTCTCTTACCTCAAACGTAGTCAACCAACCAAGACATGAGGCTCATGTAGCCTTAGCTTAAAGCTTAACTCCTTAAAATCCCAGGCTTATTATATACTAAGGCTTATTATTCAGTAACTACACACGCTACAATGCAAACTTGCCTAGGTTATAGAAGTGTGTAGTAAAACTTTGGGCCCTGACCATTTAAGGGGTTAAAGCCACCAATTAGCATCATGCAAACTGCACGTCTAATTTAAGCCACACTGTATGGTATACCGCTATCTATTAAATGGACACAATTTAAGGTGGCTCCTATCATTAGCTATTTTGTTTTGATATGTGATGTACTTGGGTGTAGCTTTGCCTTGTAGCTCCAGCGCAAACTTCAGATGCTAAACATGTCTTAACTGATCAACTACAACTGTTATTTTTTTTTGCTCAACTATCACTTTAAGCAGGATAGTAGGCAGAGTTATTATTAACTGAGATAAAGAAAGTGAATAAGGAGAAAGCAAAAGTGTCAAGCTATTTCAGTTTCTTGCAATGAGCTGTAAACGATCTGCAAGTCAGTATAGTGAAAGTAGAGTAAAAAGCAAAGTTTAAAGGCTGGGCTGTTCATAAGGTTTGCAAGTTAGGGATGCAGCAGGGTCATATATGAGCAATAGTAAGACTGGCAGCCTTGGGCCTGTGCTGCTCCGTCCTGGATAGAGTCCTCAGCTTGTAATGAGCCCAGGTCCATCGCGGGGGGATCTGTAATGAAGCAAAATCTCTGGTGGGGGCCCCATTTTGGTGGGGTTTGTCTGTGTAAGAGAGTGCGGAGAGTGAGAGGGAACGTGTGTGTGTGTGTGTGAGAGAGTGTGAGAGAGAGAGAGAGAGAGAGAGAGAAAGAGAAAGACAGAGTGAGAGAGATAAGAAGAGAGAGAGGGAGCGTTCCCAGCTCCCCCCTGGTGACAGCGATGGGCCGGTGCCATGGCCACGGTGCTGGGAGGAAGCTGAGGCGCTGCATTATTAATGTGCACCGCGGCGTCCTCGCCTCCTCCCAGCCACACAGCTCACTGCCCAGCCTGCCATCACAGAGGGGAAGAGAGAGAGAGAGAGAGAGAGAGGAGGGGGGAGATAAAGAAAGAACGAAAGAGGAGGGAGGTGCGGGGGGCAGTGTGGTTGTGCTTGTTAGTGGATGCAGTGTGTGTGTGTGTGTGTGTGTGCGTGTGTTGGCGTGAGAGAGCGTGAAAATGTTTTTTTCCTTTAGGTCAGTGTGAATATATAGGACACTGAGAGGGAGGCCATACTTTCCAGCCTGTATAGCCATAAACACTGAAACGGGAGAGGACTGTTTGCCTGAGCGTGTGCATGTGTGTGTGTGTGTGTGTGTGTGTGTGTGTGTGTATGCATGAACACAGTCAAAATAAGTGAGTGTAAGGACACTAACTGAGCAATGACCTCTTCAACAGGTTTAAAGAGAATCAGTCATTTCTGTATTACAAAAACTGTATAGGCCCCCTATAAGGGAATTCCACTGATTTTTCTAAATTTTGGCATACTTTTGTCATTGAAGTGTAAACAAAGTCATTCAGAGTGGTCTGATGTGAAATGGTGCATTGTGGAGAAATTACCCACTTGGATTTCTTTACAGTGGTGGTGATAGGAACCAGGGGTCATAATGTCAGCAACACAAATATATCCATTTTATTTATTATCCAAAATCACACATGAACCTACACATTTCTTATAAGTTTTTATATGTAATGTTGATGATGGTGAAATAGTAGTAAATGTGAAAAGGTGTTTTCTTTTGGTACTTATTTAAGTTGCAAAACTCTCTGCATGTACCTCTCCACTCTGCATATTTTAAATACAATGTCCAAACTCTTAACTCAAACTATGGTAAAACAAGGTCTCATAAATCAGGCAATGTATTAGCAACCACCTCATGTAACAGTATTCTGTGATGTAGCTTTTAGAGACATTAAATGTTTTGGATGTCTGGTTCGTATCACCATCTCTGTGAACCATTTTGACTTGGTAACTTTCTCTAGGATGGAGCATTTCACATCAAACCACTCTGAATAACTCTGTTTACATCTTAGCAGTTTAATTATGTAGAAATTTTAAACTCAATGGGATTCCCCTTAAAGTGCCTATACAGTTTTTCTGTAATACAGTAGTGAGTGCTTCTGTTCAAACCTGTTGAAGAGGTCTTTACTCAATCAGTACGTCACCGTTAAATCACTATATTCTTATAAGTTTTGATGTGAAATGCTCCATTGTACAGTCCAAATTGTTCACAACAGCAATGGTAGAAACCAGTTTTAAGAGTTAAATGACTCTAAATGCTAACTCAAACTCAAACAACTAACACACAAAGCTGTTAAATGAAATGGTTATAAAAAGTTCTGTCTGATACCTGAGACATTGGTTTACGGTAGATTTGAGATAACTTTTTCGACTAACATTTTTTTTTAACCTATTTGTAGTGGAGAGGTATATGCAGGGCATTGAAAGGCAAAACAGTGCATAAAATAAAACTTAATTTTTTAAAACTGCAACTGCCAATTTTACCATTATCAACACTGCATATCAATGCATATGCATTTTGGATAATAAATAAAATGACTGTATTTGCACTGTAAACATCAACCCCTTCACATCAAACTACTCATCCAATTATGCTGAAATTTTGAAATAAATCTGAGATTTCCATTTAACGGTGAGGTCACTGATTTTTAGGTCAGAACACTTTTTGTAATATTTGGTGTAATTCACCTCACATTCCAGCTGTCAGAACAACAATCTACTGCATCATCATAGCAGAGAGCTGTTTCTTTGTTCATCTACTCTCCCTTTTGTTTGTAAGTTGTGTTAGCAATCAATGCAAATCTAAAGGTTTTAACGTCCCGTACATTAACATATAGGACTTGTGGGTTTGCAGTTGACAGACAAACTACATCACTGAGAGACTGATGCAGTAAATGTGAATTGTACCCTTCAGCCAGTCATAAAATACATCAAATGTGGACACTAGAAATGTATTTGAGACACCAAGTCTAAACAACTGTATGTCTGGCTGTCCACTTTTGATCAGATCACTCAAGACAGCTGTTGATATGCAGGTATGAACAGGGCCTTCAATATATACTCAGTCTCTTTAAAGCAACATTATGTACCAATTTTACCTTAAAATAACAGCTTGAAAATCATTTTGATGGTACACTGACGTGTAATAGAGACAATGGCATCTCTGTTATTGCCAATTTGGGCCAGAAATGCCTGCTATTACACTATGTAACTTTAGAGAACTACTTAACGCTTTATGGCAACACATCACGCTGCAACAACTATGGGTCTTCAGCTAGCTATAAGAAGAAGGTAGCTCAGTATTTCTAGCATGGACATCATGGCAGAGGCTGAAAAGAGACCGAAGCAGATGTTGTCAATGGAAGTGAGGAAGAGAAAAAGAGAAAGTGACCAAGCAAGAGATTGTAAGTAAGTAAATCTCACACTGCCTTTTACTCATTGGCGAGAGCTAAAAGATAAAAAGATGCAAGATAGATGCCGAGTTGGTCATCTTCCCATTGGACTTGTATGTAATAACTTATTAGCTGGCTTACTTCTCTTTGTTGTTGTTGCACTTCAGCAAATGACTTTCTGTCATTCCTTTTCCGTTATTCTTTTTGTTATATTAGTATTCATCTCCGATGTTGCAGTAAATAAAACTATGCAGAGTCATATTTGTGTAAAATTCTGTAATATTACTCCACCTTGTCAGTCGACATGGTTCTTTCACTTCTGATGTTGTCTTTGCCATTTCAACAAATGCACATGCACAGCTATTCATGAGGGGGCTCAAAGCATGATTTGTATTTGTATTTATGACAGTGGTGTAAAAGTGAATTACGCTCCGCAACTATAGTGGGACCCCAGAAGCAAAAAATACAAACTGTCGCATAATATTGCTTTAACTGCCCCAGACACACACACAAAAAAAACACAAAGTTGACCACCAAACATTCAACCAGTTGAGAAGCCGCACCCATAATGCAAATGTTTTACAGTTCTAAGTGAACTCTGATTCCCACTGCAACAGCTGGTTAGTTTTTCAAAGAAATTATGGTAAAAATGGCCAATTCTGCTTCTATGTACAATGGCTTACGCTGCCAAACAAAACTATGCAACTGAGCAAAGACAAGAGCTGACATCAGTGTGGATTTCCAACAGATCTACAAGGAAGAGTAGCTGAAGGACATGAAGACCTACAGTGACTTTTCTCTATATCTGCTAGACAGTTAATTATTCTGCGTTTCATTCTTGACTAAGCTGACATACTGTGCTATAGTGCTAGCTAAGAAAAATGAGTTAAAGAGAGTACCCTACCTAAAGCTAGCAAAATATGCTTTGCACTCTGAGGTACTCAGTCCAACAACTCTAACGTCAGGTAGCTTCTGTGTTAACTGGCGTTGTCTAGCTAATGAGCTATGCTGATATCTGCTCCTGTTATCCATTTATTTTTGACAACAGATTACCACTCAGTGAGCACCAGCATTTAGGCTTTCCAAACCACATATTGGGTGCACGTTTTGGGGGTGAGGTTTTAGAGGCAACACTGAAAGGAGGGGCTGTACTTGTTTGGCTGTTGAGTTTTAAAACCGTTAGCTACAGCTAAGGTCTGCCAAAAATTGATGAACCATCCTTTAATACAAAAGAAAAAGGATACAGTAGGCCGGTAGCATGGCATGGCTTGGTATGAAAGAGTCAGAGAGTGAGTTGACATGCACTCAATAATCTGCATGATTTCTGTAGTTATCTCATTATTCAAATGGTCATGTAAATAGCATACTCTGATTTCTTAGGTCGGAGTAAGGCCTAGAAATCCCATTAAGAAATCTGATAAAGAGAGTTGGATTTTAGCTCAGTAATCAGATTTCTCAGTGCATGTGTACTCTTACTCAGATTTCTTTTGGATTTCTCAGTCTGCACATGTGCGAAAACAGACCGTGGTATCAGAAATAAGCAAGCAGCTTTGCTGCAAGATGGCAGCAAACATTTTTGGAGCGATGCTGAAACCACCTACATGCTTGACAAAATGTGGGACTTAAATAGTCTTTATTTTCTAGATGATAAATGTTCATATTTTCAGGTAAAGTGGTGCAATGTTTAAAAAAATGCTGTGGCATGAAGTTGAGTTTTACATTACGTACCTTTTTCTGTGAGTTTATTGGCTGTTTGCAAAGCAGAAATCCTTTACTGCCTGACACATGTAGACCCAGAGTTTTTCCATTATCTGATTACCCAAGTGCATGTAACTGACAAAATCTGATTTGCTGCAGTTATCGGATTACTAAGTGCATGTAAATGCACTCACTGTTCAATAATATATCCATCATTAATGGCTAGATTCTTCACTTTAATAATGAGTGTAGATAAAAAATATTCAGTAGTTTTGGATCTCAAATAGTCTTCTTCATATACTTCACACTTCCTGTTAAACAATCTGGATTCCTGTTTAGACATGAGGTACCTTTGATCCAAATTCTGAGACCAACTGATTAAGGACAAGTCTCAAAAAAATTTAAAGTGTAGACTGATTACGTGCTATATACATGCACACTTCATGTAACTCTGAATATTGAACATTTAGATAAGATTTGCGGCATCACAAATCACACAAACCCCTAATCTGCTGAGCTATGCATGGATTACATTGTACTTGCTGTTTATCCATTTCCTAGTTATCCATTCTCCTCGTAAGAATGTTATGGTGAACAGGAAGTGGACTATTGTGGTCGTTTTGCTCCAAAGGAAGTACATGGAGCGAAGAGGAAGTAAATGTGATGCAAACGAGGAAGTGGCTTTGAACTGAGTGAGGAAGTAGATGTGTTGGTGAGCAGGAAGGAGCTGTGATGGAGACTGTGGTGGGTGCTGAGGCAGGGTTAGTGGGGTAGCTGTGTAGAGGAGGTCAGAGTGTTTGAGCAGACCTGTCACAGTGGGAGAATCCTGGAATCTTATCAGCACCTCGCAGACACGGAGCGGCGCTGATCTGCTCGCCCTCTCGGCCAGCACGCGCGCCCTTCCCCCACCCCCACACTCGCCTCCTCTCTCTGGCCCCGTCCAAGACAGCACTGAGAGCCAGCATAGCCCGGCGCCACTGCTGGACCACGCCAAAGATGTTCAGTGCTGCACAGAGCAGGAAATGATTTGGCCATAAGCAGAATGAACATCTAACGATGAACTGAAAGGATAATTCTAACTGCTTTGAAGACACCAAGCAAAACGACACAGTGCAAAGATGAGAGCTACATCTATTCTTTAATAGCAAACTGCAAGGACCTGTACTGTGGGAGCACAATTTATTTTCTCACTTTCTACATACTTTACATATTAGTTTCCTACAGTTGCTTCATATTTTAATAACAGCTCACCACCAGGCTACCACACACTGGACATAGTAGCTACTATACCACATAGAATGAGTCACAGTGAGAACACTGATAAACACACTGAGCTCAAGTCCATTTTAGATTTATACAGATGTAATGGAAGAAAACTTTCAACATTATTTGTGAATATATCAGATGACGAACTCTGCTTAATGCGGTGTTTACATTAAAATATATAAGGTAAAAAAAAGACTAGGTTACTAACGCTGACTAAGGTAACAGAACATCAACATTTGTCTGTTTATCTTAAAGATCATACATCAACTGCCATTCTCAGTGTAAATTTTTAAAGCTACCATTGGTGTCTTGAGTCTCACACTTGGTTTAATTTAATGTAGCAACAGCAAAATGATGAGTGCCACACTGTAGGACTCTTAGAAACTAAGCAGTGCCGAGAGTTGCTGAGCGTGTGTTGATGCCGAATGTCAGTGCTGTTTTAAAAATGGTTTTGAACTTTTGGACCCTGCGCGAGGTGCGGTAGCCTTTAAAAGTGATTGTTTGGTGATGATCCTGAATTTGATCAATCAAGACATGTTTGTTGTGTAAAGTGCGCAGGGTAGCTACAAGGCTAATGCAGTGAACAAGTAATGGAAGCTTATAGCCACCATGTAAGCATTGTTTAAACTGCATACCTTAATCAAAACAAAACACGTTGAGTTGTTAAGTAATTTTAAATAGACTAGTTCATGCGGTTCAAAGTGAACTTCATTGTCATTCAGACTATACCACAAGCAGTGCACAGCTGAACGAGACTGCGTTTCTCCAACTCCGATATGCAAAAATATACATAAATATAACATAAAAGGCAACTCCACATAGACATACAAGACAGCACAGACAGACATAAAACACACCACCATATGACACACTGTTGTCTGTAAAAACTGTATAAAAAAGTACAGATGAATTTCATCTTTCAGGATGCTACTACTGTTTGTAGCTATGCAAAACTTTTGTCCATTTTTATACATAACAGGATGTCATAGAATATCTATTTGAGATTATCTAACTACTCAATGCAATTTGAGGCAAGCGAATGATTAAATACGAATGCTCTTCAATTACCTGCATTACTAGCTATTTTGTTAGCATTAGCCCAACTGTAGTGCAAAATTAACGAAGAAAACTTCAGACACTAAGCATGTCTTGGCTTATCTAGTATATCTTGTGTACTAGCTTGCAGATTAAGCAGTTAATAAGGCTCTGCATAAGCATTGAACTCTGAGTGTCAATCACTACATGTATATAAATACTATGTGTGTGTATATACACACACACACACACACACACACCACACACACACACACACACACACGTGGCTCATCCTTACTTATTACGGCCAGCATTTACAATGACCTAATGTGTGATCTGGTCTGTCCATGAATCACACGCTTCCCCACTCTTTCCTCTTGTGTTCATTCCTCTCCTTCCAAAGGAGCAGTGTCACTAGACGACTGTTCTTGGTTTCTGTGCCTTGTGCTAGGACAAAGGACAGAACTCCAGCCCAAAACTCCAGCAGCTCTGGGCAGTGACCTTGCACCTCTCCTCGGGGCGTGGAAGAGGGGACAGCGAGTCTCCAGTGCTGTGGGCAGCAGCAGCAGCAGCAGGCTCAGTGCCTGAGGGTACAGGGCGGGAGCTGAGGCGTGAGGGGGCAAACGCAATGAGCTGCTGCAGGCGGGGACAGGCTGATGTGTCACTGTCGCTGTGAAGCTCTTCCCCATGCAGGAAGCAGTGCCTAACACTCCTTACCGACCCATAATGAGGAACACACACAAAGATCAGCCATTAAACACACACTGTCACACATAAAGGTACCAAAAGGGGTTCTTTGCAGTGATGACATGGAATAACCACTTTTGGTTCCCTAAACAACCTTTTAATGAATGGTTCTTTGAAAAACCATTTTTGTAAATTAGATGAGCAAATGTTAAGACGCTTTGTAAAGCTTACAGAGCTCATATCATGGAATATCAAACTGTCCTTCTTTGATATTGTCCTTGCATTACGCTGTAAAAATATTCAGTTTTGAAATGACTGTTTTTAGGATGTCATTTTTGTTGAAAAAAAAACAATTTTGTTTTTGTTATTTAATGTACTTCCAGGGCACATATCCCTTCAGATGTACACACAGCATTACTTGTTTTCTTTACAAAGTTGTTGAGAAGATTTCACGCAACAAGTAGCAATCATGGTGAAGGTGAACAAGCTTTCTAAAGTTCTTAGGTACAACATTATTAAACACCATGTGAAGAAAGTATCAAAGAAAAGACCTTCAACATCCCTGTCAGTACAACTGGTTTGATAACATGAAAGTGGAGAATTTGTGGAAACGCAGCTAATCATTCCTGGAAAAGTATGCCATGCAAGATTACACACTACAGACTACTGATAAGGAAGGTAAGAGAGAAGTCAGCAGTCATTTGAAAAGAGGTTCAGGATCACCTGACAGCAGAATGAAGAACAGTTACACAAATAATTCAGCTCATCATGTTTTGAGAAAGAAGGGTTGTGCATATGGTCCCAAAAACACCACTCCCACAGCAAAGCATGGAGGTGGGAGCATCATGATTTGGGGCTCTCTGCAAATGGTACATTAAATATCATTGAAGGAACATGAAAGGAGCAATGTACTGCAACATAATTGAGGAGAATCATCAGCCAAGGAGGGTATTAGAAGGATGTTTTAACCAGACAACAACTCTAAACATACAGCCAAAATAACTCAAAACCGGATTCTAAAAAAGATGAAGGTGCTTACATGGCCTAGCTAATCTCCTGACTTAAATCTTATTGAAACTTTGTGGAGGATTTTAAAATTTGTGAGCCCAACAGAGGGATCTGAAGGCAGTTTGACAAGCTAAATAAATTGAACCACAATGCTGCAAGAAGCTTTTTACTTATTATTGTAAATGTCTTGAAGCTGTAACTGCCAATTATGGCTTCCCTTGCAGAAAAAAGTACACCAAAAAAAAGTAGTGCTAACAAAGTTATATACTTAAGTTATAGTATTTTGGAACTACTAATTTATACTTAATCACTACTAATGTGTACTTGATAAAGTCATACTTTATATATTCTAGAACTACTAGTTATGTGTTATTTTTGCCACTCAAGATATAATTGAAGGATACTAGTCTGTGCTGCCAAATTGAATTCTAAAAATATATTTGAACTGTGATGCAAGTTTGTTTGTAATAATAGCTGTGTGCTCTTTAATCACATAATTAGTATATCAAGTCATATAATCCCAGTCTATAATTAGTATATTTACAAATACAGTCAAGTGTATTTGCTGAATCCTTCTTGTGTTCTTGCCATATTGGTTAAGTATACTAAAATATGTACTTTAAGTATTTACTAATGTGTACTCAAATACATGCTTAGCACTCCATGCCATATACCAAGTGCACTGCAAAACTTTCAAACAAACAAACAAACATTAGTCTTAAACTCACAATAGCTAAAAACACAGTCCACAGCTTTTTGACTAGGAAAGCTCATCCAGTGTCAGAACATCATCAGGGGTGTGATGCCTTGACAAATGTTAAAGTGTGTCCAGTGTCTTTAAATGTTTTTGGCACAGTTGGTCCTGGTGTTGTGCTGGACAGTCATGATGTAGTCCATGTTTCATGAGGTCTCTTTTTCTACAAAGGGGGTGCTGCAAAATCTGCATGACAGCTCAATTTTTATCTTTCAATCAGGAACTGTCACTCAATATAAGAACTTCCAAAAGCTCAAATAATTTGAATAGCCTATTAGCTAAGTTAGCTTAAAAAATGTAACATTATCTATAAATGTTCTTTAACTGTGGGTGATTTTTTGATAATTCAACATAATTATTTGTTCATTGTCTTTAGAAGACCCTAAAGTAGTTTTAGGAACCCCTGGACACCCCATTTGCATAGTCCTAGAAACAACACTATATGCAGCACAGAAAGATAATAGGCCAATAATTCTGAATGTAAATGAATGCCAAACTGTCTAATCACATTACCCACACTATATGATCCATTGCCATTTCACGTCCCTGCATAGTGCAAAACAGTGTTGAAGTTTTTATTTCATAAAGTTAACTGGTGGAAAAAAATTAAAAGAAAAACAAAAAAAAAAAGCACAAACATCATCCTTACTAGCAGGAAATGTACATGAAATTAAGTTATCGAAACATGCTACATCTCGTTACTGAAAAAGGACACACAGTGTCTTAGCTGGGTTTCCATCCACATATTTCTGTGCACATTTTGGCATAATGAATAAAAAAGGCCCCAATAAAACAGCAAATTGTTGAACAGAAGCGCCAAAAAAAAGGCATAAATGCTTGTACGCTTTCTAGGGGTGGAACATTTTTTTGTCTGTAAAAAAGGAAATGTTTTAAATGACGATGAAAACACACATATATAATTTATTTGACAAACAAGAATAAAGTCGTATTACTGATCACATTTCAGTTTTTTTCCTTGGTCGCTCCGAAACATGACAGAAGGCATCAAGTACCAGCTACTTAAGCCAGAATGATGTGTGGATAGACATGTGTTCAAATCTTGATGAGCAACCTTAACTATACCCAAGTTGTGACGCTGTGTAAAATGTAAATTAATGTAAATAAAAACAGAATGCAATGATTTGCAAATCTCATAGATCCATATTTTATTCACAATAGAACATAGAACACATATCAGATGTTGAAAGTGAGACATTTTACCATTTCATGAAAAATATGAACTCATTTAGAACTTGATGGCAGCAATGTATCTCAAAAAAGTTGGGACAGGGCCATGTCTACCATTTTGTAGCATCCCCTGCTTCTTTTAACAGCAGTCGGTAAACGTCTGGGAAGTGAGGAGACCAACTGCTGGAGTTTTGGGAGAGGAATGTTGTCCCATTCTTGTCTGATGTAAGATTCTAGCTGCTCAACAGTCCTGGGTTTTCTTTGCCCGATTTTTCATTTCCTGCTGCGCCAAATGTTTTCTATTGGTGAAAGGTCTGGACTGCAGGCAGGCCAGTTCAGCACCAGGACTGAAAATATGCAAGGCCTTCACTGAAAGAGACGCTGCCTGGATGGGAGCAAATGTTGTTCGTAAGCCTCTATATATTGTTCAGCATTGATAGTGCCTTTCCAGATGTGCAAGCTGCCCACGCCATAGGCACTAATGAAACCCCATTCCATCAGAAATGCAGGCTTTTGAACTGTGCACCGATAACAAGCTGGATGGTCCCTCTCCTCTTGAGTCTGCAGGACATGGTGTCCGTGGTTTCCAAAAAGAATTTCAAATTTTGATTCATCTGACCAGAGAACAGTTTCCATTTTCCCTGATACTATTTTAAATGAGCTTTGGCCCAGAGAAGACAGCAGCGTTTCTGGATTGTGTTGGCATGTGACTTCTTTGCATCTTTCTCCAGATTCCCTGATTCATTTCATGTCTAAAATGGCTGACCTCAGGATTCAATTACATGGTGAAGTTTTGTTTGTTTCTAAAGAAAGTCTTATACCATGGTCTAAACCCCTTCAACAAGTCTGTGTGACATTAATGAAAACCTGGATGCAGTTGAGCAGGTTAGGAGAAGTTTTGGGTATGTATTTATGGAAAAGATTTGGGTAACAATTGACCTCTAGTCTTTGTTAGCAATGTTAGCCTTGTATCCTCAGTGCTAATCTAAGGGGGCAAAATTTGGACACCAAACATGCCTTGGCTGATCAACAACATTTGGTGTAAGTGGACAATGATATGTGATTTTACACCAAACTATTTATTTAAGAGTGTATATGACAAAAGATGCCATCCATCAAGTTACAGAGTTTTAAAATTGTAAAATAAAGCTGATAAGCTGATTACTCACTCAAAACAGTGCCAAAGAGAGTGTACATTCCTGAGAGAGGTATTTACCTATAGATAGGAAACCAGCTTCAAATTTGCTTCCATTAAGATGGAAAAAGTTTATAAGTTCATGATATAAGTTAAGTTTATGATATAAATGTTCAGGTATTTGGTTTGGATGCTTATGGCCATTTTACCAGACAATAATGCATCAACCTTTTATGTTAAGCCCACCTGAGGCTGAAAACAAGTATTCAATGAGTCTTTTTGTTGTTCTTATGTCAGACATGGAAGAATACAATATCTCACTGTTGTCATTAAAAAAAAAACAAAAAAACAACAACTCCATTTTGGAGATATGACCATCAGCAATGACACGTTTTCCTGAAAAAGTGAGTATCAACTTGACTTGTAATGTTAGACTATGTGCAGTTTACCTTTAGCATTTCAGTTTCACAACCAACCACATAAGCTTGCCAGCTGGCTTCTTCAGCAGCTAATGTGGAAAACAACCAACCATGTGCTAGGGGTCACTGCCTCACTAAATGAAGTTGAAAGATGATATACTGTAGCTATTGTACATTACTACGTTACAATGAAACACTGCTTACTTTTGATTTATGTATTTACCAATTAATATACTGTAATTTAACAGAAATTATACAGGATAAAAATGTACAATAAATAGAGCAGACCATTTGAAAAATATATGGATGCATTAACTTTTCCACGTTTGAAAAGCCCCTGCTCAGTTGGACAAAGACCATAGCTGCTGTATGAGGTCAGACAGACAATTAGCCTACCAAGCACTCATTAGCTTATAAGTCATTTCTGTAGCTTCCTAGAATGCCTTCCTAAGTATGTGTGTTTCCAGGACTGTGCAAAAGTCAGAGACCATCCTTTGAATGTCCATTAAGTACAAGTTATTCATTTTTCAGGAGATATTTCTTGGAGATATAAGACAATGCATTTGCAAAAGGAACTCCTTAAAGACAGAAGTTTCCAAAACTCAGACTTCAAAGAATTCAAAACTCAGAATTCAAAAAATAATTAAGTTATAGGATAACTGGGACTCCCAGAAATATTAAAGACCTGGTAGACCACCAAAACTGTCAGCATCAGATAAACTTAAAGCTTTCATCTTTGAGAGTGAGGAGAAAATCAAGCTTCATTCATGCTAGAGATTTGAAAAAATCCACAAGTGTTTCTGTTCATTCTTTAGAGTTGAGAAGACAATGATTTGGGTCTGAAATGATGTGCAGCTATCAAGAATCCTTTACTGAGAAAAGGAAACAGACAAAAAACAAGAAGCAAAAGACAATAAAGCTGCTTGTGTGCGCAGAACTGGCCAGTATTCATCCAGTCCAGACATCATCATCATCACTGAATGTGTTTGGAATTACTTGGATTGACAGAAGCAGAAAATGCAACCAACTTCTAAGACTGAACTTTGGAGATGTGGACAGAAAGCAGTGATTAGTAAATTCTACTTGACCTGTATTGAATAACAAAGTACAATATTTTATGGACTTATACCCAGCATTTTTGGACGCTACTGACATATGACTTCCACTGTGCATAGTACAGTCTCAAACAACTTGCATTTGTGGATACAGTGAAAGATGGTGTTCATTGTCAACAGTTTTTTAAAGTATTACTGAGCCCATGTGATGATATCCATCACAGAAACATGCCAGTTTTTAATGCCGTGCTGTCTGTGGGGTCAAACATCGTGTACATTCATTTGTGGGTTACAGCCTTTTCCTTTACGCAGAGATTTCTCTGGATTCCCTTAATCTTTTGATGATTATTATGCAATGTAGAGTGTGAAATACCTAATATCCTTGCCATTGCTAACTGAGGAACCTTATTTTTAAACTGTTGGATCTTTTGCTGATGCGTTTTTGGCAAACTGGAGAGCCACAACCCATCTTTGCTCATAAAGGACTAGACTTTTCCTGGTACTCTTTTTATATCCAGTCATAACCGCAGAAGATGTTTTTGAACATTTTGCAGTGTTCCTAGTCTTACATTGTCCAAAGTTTTTGAAATGCGCTATTATGTAAAATCTTGCATTTGTTGTCTTTTTACTGTTTTTGTTCAAATATAGGTTAAAATAGATCAGTGTTTCATGTTTTTACTTGCATTTCATACTTGCAACTTTTTTGGAACTGGATTTGTAGTAACATTCTTAATAGTCAATTTGATTGGAAACACACACACATACACACACACACACACACACACACACATATATATATATATATATATATATATATATATATATATATATATGTATATAGCTGTTGTCAGAAAAAAAACTCGTATCTCTGTTTTCTGGTTTTCAGTTTTTGACATAATTTGAAAATGCCTCTTGCCCTTTACATTGTATGTAAATTTCATGATGAACGGACTAAAAGAAATGACCCAAAATGACTTGGGAAAAAAGTGTGGTTCCACTGACTTGCATTAAAAGTAAAGTATGTTTTTTGCTTCCCCTGTAAAGTTATCATTTTGGAGATACAAGGTTTTCTTCTGACAACAGTGATCATATAACTCATCATATAAATCATTCAAACCATATATTTCATTGAAAATAGTACAAAGACAACAGATCAAATGTTGAAATTGAGAAATTGTATTGTTTTTTGAAAAATATATACCCATTTTGAATTTGATGCCAACAACATGTTCCAAAAAAGTTGGGATGGGGGCGTGTTTACCACTGTGTTTCATCAGCTCTTCTTTTAACAACACTCTGTAAGTGTTTGGGACCTGAGGAGACCAATTACTGTAGTGTTGAAAGTGAAATATTTTCCCATTTTTGCTTAACACAGGATTTCAGCTGCTCATCAGTTCAGGGTCTCCTTTGTCTTATCTTTCATTTTATAATGTGCCAAAGGTTTTCAGTGGTGACAGGTCTGGACTGCAGGCAGGCCAGTTTAGCGCCTAGACTTTTTTAATACAGAGCAATGCTGTTATAATACATGCAGAATGTGGTTTGACATTCAATCAAGGCCTTTCCTGATGGATGGATGGCAGCATATCTTGCCAAAACATGTATATATCATTCAGCATTAATGGTGCCTTCACAGATGTGCACATCACCCATACCATGTGCACTAATGCACCCCTATACCATCATGAATACTGGCTTTCGAACTGTGCACTGATAACAAGCTGAGTGGTCTTTAGCCCGGAGGACACAGTGTCCATGATTTCCAAAAAGAAATTCAAATGTTGATTCGTCAGACCACAGGACACTTTTCCACTTCCTCTCAGTCCATTTTAAATGAGCTCAGGCCCAGAGAAGGTGGCAGTATTCCTGGATCCTGTTTATATATAGTTTCTTCTTTGGGTTTAAGAGTTTTAATTAGAATTTGTGGATGCAGCACTGAACTGTTTTCATAGACAGTGTTTTTCAAAAGTTTTTCTGAGTTCATGCAGTGATTTCCATTACAGAATCATGTCTGTTTTTAATGCAGTGCCACCTTAGGGTCCAAAGATCACGGCCAGCAAGTACTGGTTTTTGGCCTTGTCCCTTGCATACAGAGATTTCTCCAGATTCTCTGAATCTTTTAATGTTATTATGTATCCTAGATGATGAAAAGCAAAAGCAGTTCTTTGCTATTTTATCTTGAGAAACTTTATTCTTGAATTGTTCCACTATTTGAAAGTGCAGTTTTTCACAGAGTGGTGAACCCCTCCTTATCTTTACTTCTGAAAGACTCAGCCTCTCTGTGATGCTCATTTTATACCCAATCATGTTATTAACCTATTGCCAATTCACCACCAGGTGTTTTTTTAAGCATTACACAACTTTACCAGATTTCGTTGCTCCCGTCCCAATTTTTTTTGGAATGTGTTGCTAGCATCAAATTCAAAACGGGCATATATTTGTCAAAAAACAATAAAATTTCTCAGAATCAACATCTGTCTTTGAAGCATTTTCAATGAAATATAGGGTTTAAATGATTTTCACATCATTGCATTTTTTTTTTTATTCACATTTTTCATAGCATCTCAACTTTTTTGGAACGAGGGTTGTATTTTAGCTTATTTTTACAGAAGTAAATTGCACTGTAGTTGCATGTTTGTCAGTGATGTAAGTCATTTTTGTCCTGTGTTTTTGGGTGGTTTTTAACTTGTTCCACTAAGCACTGTCTGATCACTGATTGTACTCCTGAGATTGTGCTATTTGGGATATACAGAGAGAAAGAAGGACTTTTTTTATTCTGAAATTTCTGGACATCGCCAAACTGTCATATTTTGAGAGACATTCAAAATGCGGAGGTTTTAGAAAGAAAAAAATGTTCTCACTTCTTTCCTTCTTTCACCTGCAGAAAATTTGCATCAACAGAATCCAGCTTGGAAAAACGCTTCCTCCCAATCTCAGTTAAATAAACGCTACCTCTCACGCTTGCACGCTCAACGGCCTCCAACACACACACTCACACACACACACACACACACACACAAACACTCGCACCCACTGACATCCGCTCTCTCACAGACATACACACACACACACACACACTCACACACAAACACACCCACTGACATCCACACTCACACACACACGCGCACACACTCTCCCGCACGCACACGCAGGAACAGATTAAGCACAAATCAATGGCTGCGGCTGAGGCGGGGGAGATTTCACCGTGGCTTCTCGTTAAGGCCTGGCTGAGGCGGCGCAGGCTCGGGGGAGTGTTATTACCGGGGTGATGGTTGATAAGACGCTCGTTCCTCCACGCCGCGTCCCGCGGGACAGATGCATCGCGCAGCCATGGTAACCGTAAGGCTAGGTGTTATGCTATAATTGGGCCGGCGCTTTTAACAGCACAGCCACACAGCCAGGTACGCCAGCGTCTTCAAATGAGAAATTATACCATGGCGTGGAGAGCGAGGGAGCGAGGCAGAGAGAGAGAGAGAGAGAGAGAGAGAGAGAGAGAGAGAGAGAGAGACAGAAAAAAAGAAGGAGAGAGAGAGACCTTCACTTTCTCTAAGGCTGCAGCCGCCTGTTTTCCTCCTCATGTCCACTTATATATATGTGAACAGACCCAGTCTAGAATTTACCCACGATGCAGTGGAGTTAAAGAGTGCAAGCTTTTATTACACACATACCCAAAATAGGTTCCATAATTATCAACATACCATATGCTAATAGTCCTCATTAATGATTTACCCTGCAGCACATACAAGGTGCGGACAAACAAAATAAGATGAACCAGCTGAACTAGCCAAGTCAACAGAAAACACAATATGATGGTCCGATGTGGTGGGTGCACACACATACACACACATACACACACACACACACACACACACACACACACACAGGGGTATCTGCTCCTGCTTTCCAGCTTGTTTACATAGGCTTTGAAAGCTCCAGGAGGGGCTTGGCAAGGCTGTATTGAGAGATAGGTTCAGGGTGCAGGAGGGAAGGGGCGAGAAAAAGAGGAGAGAAAAAGAGGAGAGGAGGGGAAGGAGCTTTGACGAACGCGGCCACTTGCTCTGCAGGCGCTGTTGATTACGATCAATTTCCCCCGTATCGACGCTCTCTCTGGCCCTGAGCAACACTCTCTCCTGCATTTTACATGCTACGTGCTTTGTGTACCATGACACTCTCTCTCTCCCCCTCTCTCTCTGTCTGTCTCTCTCTCTCTCTCTCTCTCTCTCTCTCTCTGCGGCTCTCCTAACCCTGCTCAGACCCTGGCGGGATCGGCTGCCCGTGGCCCCTGGAGTGAGGAGCATCTATGACTCATCCCACACTACATCTGCTCAGCTCTCCACAACACTCGGTGCATATGTGAAGGCTGAGAAAACCAGCTAGCCAAGGGTAGCGCTAGCCCAACAGTGGGAACGGTCACAAACCAGAGGGTCATGGATTGCATCCTGGCTGATAACATCTTGTTACTGCCAGTGTACCACTGGACCCTTTACTTTGTAGCTGTTAACACCTTAAACTCCTGCCTTTTTATTCAGTTATTTGGCATAAAGCTTAATCCCAAACTACTATGGGTTTGCATTATTGCAGTGTTTACATAAAGTCAGGCATTGGATCTACTCGATTCGAATGTGAACATCATTTCCACATAAATAAAATATACTGCATGAGTACAATTCTGTGTTAATACAATATACTTTATCCAATCAAATCATTTCAGTGCACAAGGCATCAGTATCCTAGACTGCATCATTCTGCTGTACTTAGACTGCACTTCAGATTTGTACTTCTGCATGTTAACGAATTTGTGTCCAGATGCAGAGATGAGGATCCTAAGTGTAGCCCGCAGAGGCCACAACATGCACACCTCCAAAATCCCAACTACTCATTGTGTGAATCAAGAGAACGCTATCTGGTTGTGTCGGGGAGAAGGACGAGAGCCAAACAATTCTCAAACTGATCCAGAACTACCACCTTCAAATGGAGTATTTCGAGGATTGGCTGGCAGAAGAGGTATGTCACTACATTTATTTGACCTTCATTGACCTTCAAGATATTACAACAGGAAAAACGTGAGACTTTGTTCTTTGTTTCATGTGCATTATGGTTTGGACACTGCCCTCTAGTGCACTCAGTCACGCTACGTGCTTATATGTTTGCAGACATACATGCAAATGTGTCCACGAGTTTGTAGATACACTGATGCAGATGTATATTATATTACACCTCAACATTTCTGATGTTAATTATATGTGGTGTTACTAACTGCTGTTCAGGTTTAATAATAATGTTTAATATTAATTTTGGCACAGAGCCGCACTGAATCCAAATACCAACACTACCACTACTGTGGCAACATGAGGATCTTGAATTTTTAAACTAATATGTAGGGTATGTGGTTATGAGAGTGAGGAACTGAAGATCCTGACCTGCTGACTGGTCATTAGAGTTTAAGGGGTTAATAGCTGTGATAGTAATCATGGAAGACTGTGAACACCCACCATACAAACCAGCTAACTTGCTTTTTGTCAAGGTTGTTTTTGTCTTGTTTGTAACCGAATAAGGTACATTCTTTGCGTTACTGTCCGTCGGCTAATCTGCTGTAGGCTATTTAGAGTTCTACTGGTGGTTACGGAGAGGAGACATAAGGCCACAAACACATGGACTGCAGACTGCCGTAATGGAGGAAGAGAGAGTGCTCGCCTGCAACAGAGCTCCCCTCATCCCTCCATCTCTCTCCGCTCTTGGCAGCCTCCATCCGAATTAATTGCATCTCCGAGAGAGCAGGAGAAAGTGAGAGAGAGGGAGAGAGAGAGAGAGAGAGAGAGAGGGAGAGAGAGGGTTGCTGGGCCGGTGTTGCTGTGGGGGAATCATTTAAAATTCTACCTCCCGTGTGGTTCCTGGTTTCCAGTTTAATGACCCACCCCCCATCCTCCTCTGCCGCTCCCCCCCTTCTCTCTCTTTCCCGGTCTCTCTCTCTCTTTCCTCGTCCCTTCATTCTCTCTCTTCCGTCTTGCCGACGTCTTCAGAGAGCCCCCCCTCAACACACCCCCACCCACACACACACGCACGCACACACATCAACCCCCAGCCTGCAGGAGATCCACGTAATGCCCTACCCTCCAATTACCAGCCGCACATCCACGTCCGATGCCCCAGGGATTGGCGCTTCTACACCTGTTGTCGTCGGCAACGAGCGAAAGCCCTCCGCTAATATCTGCGACTGATCCTCCAGCACCTCACTAGTGCACATTATGCAGCCAAAATGTGAAAGTGGTGCAGAGTTTGAGAAGGGACCAATGCAGCTTTTACTATTTGTCATTACACCTGGTTACCCCTTCAGTGTGGGCTACGGAACAGCCGAGTCTGAGAGGGCAGTCGTTTCAGTCAAGTAGTGGTCCCACTGAAGTTACACCTCACTAATTTTAAAATTCAGCAGAAATCACCAAAAATCAGATGATCATGGGCAGTACAGTCCTCCAGAGATTTTGGAGGGAATGCAGTGGGTCAGAGAACAATGTTTGCTAGCTAGTTTGCTGTTTTTTTGCAATGAATGAATGAATGACTACAGCTCACCCTCTTTTTGTCTATGGTCTCATGCTTCCCCTATAGATAAACTCAATGCAAAACGATATTAACGACTACCACAAGCCGATTTCTCTTTCGTGTTCCTGCTTCCCATCTAAATTAACTGTCTATTTGCGTCTGACCATGGCTGTAGAGTACAGTTGTTCTGCCTTTGTTAAAGCTTGGTGGCCCTCACTGGCATTTACACAGAGACTGGCAACTGCATGACTCATTTGTGATTAGAAGCTTTAGAAGGTATAGCATAGCGGGAGGGTAGAGTGTTGTGTGTGTGCGGGGGGTGGATTTGGGAAAAAGGAAGAGTGTGAGAAAGAGAAAGAGAGAAATGAAGAAAGAAAAAGATACACTGGGGATGCTACAAACAGAGAGGTAGTGCTCTCCTCTTTGGGTTCTAGCCCACCTTGACTGTCACCGGGGTCTGGGACCATCTGGCCTGCGTGTGTGCGAGTGTGTGTGTGTGTGTGTGTGTGTGTGTGTGTGTGTGTGTGTGTGTGTGTGCCCTGGCAGGTCTCTGGGCTCCTGTCACCTGCACCAGTGGAGGATGAGCAGGAAGGAAATGCTCCCGATCAGCCAAGAGTCATGCCAGAAAGAGAAAGAGAGAGATAAAGAGAGAGAGAGAGAGAGAGAGAGAGAGAGAGAGAGAGAGAGAGCGAGCAAGAGGGAGATGCAACAGAACTATTATTACACTACATTTATTAATTTATGATTTTTTAGCAGGCACTTCCAATTGCCATTGTCCAAAGAGACTTACAGTACAGGTAATCTATTTGTTTGTTGTTTCAGCGTGTTGCTCATGCAGCACTGCACCAGTTGAGACAAAGATGTTCAAAAGTCGCTTTAAACAAGTCCGAGTCAAGTCTCAAATCACTGGGGTTCAGGTCTGAGTTGAGTCATAGAAAAACCTTTAGACAGAACTGAATAGTCTATGGTATGCTAACTAGCTAGCATAATAGCTAATCCAGCTAAAGTTTTAAAACAATATGGTCTGTGACTTACTAAAGTTCAGCTATATTAGCTATTGTGCTAGATAGCATTTTATCCAAACCTACAATTGTCTAAAGTCAGTTAAGAGCAAGTTTGAGTCGAGTTACGAGTCAGTTAACATGCCACTCGAGTGTGAATCGAATCTGAGTTAGTGACTTGAGTTGCCATCTCTAAGTTGAGCCATGGGAACTTTTACCAATGTTAAGCTGCAGTAACACTAGACATTTGTAGTTCACTTCTTGTTGCATAGGCATGACCAATGCGGCACTGATAAACTGCAGTCAAAAGAAGTTCCTCCATTTTGCTGCAATTTAGCAGTAAGTTAACATTTTAGCTGTGGTTAGCAAAATTGTGTAAGAGAATGAGAAAACTGCCCAGCAAGCTAGATAACCTGCCAACTGTAACCAATAAAGGTAGAAAATAATGATGGATAAACTATTTGTTGAAGATTTATATACAATCTACAATAAGAGGGCTTCAGTCTTAGACTCACAGCAACAATCTGCGTGCAATCTGGGACTATGGTTCAAAAGTTCAAACTAGGAAAATACACTGATGACGTTGTAAAAAATGAGTGGCGTTAAAAATTTATCACGTTAACTTTGACACCACTAGTTGGTGATCAATGACGCAAACTCACATGTCAAAGTTTAACTATCTTTTACCAAGTTTTGCTGGCCTCCTTGGTCATGCCTATTTGCACGTTAGATTCATTCACTCCAGAAATCTGCCATACACTGAAACTGATGCAATATCATTTGTGAAATTTCACTGTTGAAAATGCAGCTATTTACAGTAAACCATACAAGCTTCCAAAACATATAGGCAGTGTGCTAAAGCCTTGCGGTGAAGGCTAAGGACACAAGCCATGGGACGCTGCAACCCAACACATAAACACAAGCTTGCTGCCATCCGCCTGCAGGAGGCTGACCGTGCACAAGGTCAGTGAGCGTGAATGTGTGAGTGTGTGTGTGTGTGTGCATGCTGTGTATAGGGTTGTTTTTTATTCCACTATAGTTGGGCGCAGTGTGTGTTGGCTCCCCAGGTCTCTCCCCTGTTTGGTCAATAGCAGTGTGTGCAGGCTGCCGATCGATGTGGGGTCAATACCTCTCAGACGCCTGCCTCTTTGTGCCTGCTCTGATTTAGCTAGCGTCCGGCCCGTCCGTCCGCCTTCGTTCTGTTTTTTTTTTTCTTTTTCCTCTGCCGCCTTTTACGAGTGGCTCTCTTAAATACGTCGGCCGGCTGAAATTAGAGACATAGCAGTAAATCTGTGACGCACAGAGCTGAGCACACTCTCTTCCCTCTCTCTCTCTCTCTCTCTCTCACCAAACACCATAAAGCTCGCACGGCACACGGCCATAAACCCCCCTCACCTGCGCTGCGCTTCTACACACACGCTCCAAATGCATGTGTGTACTGCGCAAAAGCTGCAATGTGCGACTTTCGTGCCAGTCCTTCTGTTCTGAGTCCATACAACTAAGGTAACCTTTACTTTTTCACCGTTTGTTATCTCTAATTTGAAGCATTGGTTTTTGCTCTGTATCTTTGGCCTGCTAGGCTCACCTCAAGCCAATGTAGCCAAAGTCCGCTCCAGCTATGGCTCCGTGGGTAGATTTCCACTACATGCTTAGATTTCACAGCTCGCTTGTTGCGGACTCCATGGATCAATGGCTTAATTGTGGGGTTTGTGTTACACAAGAGGCCTTGCAGACCATAAGCAGGGTAAATGCAAGGAATATACGGGGAATCGTTTGGTGTAGCTTGCATAGACAGCAGAGGAAGAGCAAGTTTTGGATTGCTACCATTTTTGG
The DNA here is from genome assembly GCF_904425465.1 of Colossoma macropomum. NCBI lineage: Eukaryota > Metazoa > Chordata > Actinopteri > Characiformes > Serrasalmidae > Colossoma > Colossoma macropomum. The sequence continues at coordinate 18,685,986 of NW_023494800.1, forward strand.
AGATACTAGAGACATGCATATTCTACTGAGTATGAATATGAATGTTTCCCGAGAGCCAGACCAATGAGTCAGTTTTGCTGTTTGTGAGGGGCAAAGATAGTGCTCTGAAAATTGATCTGATCATTGATTCATTGGTAAACTTCAAGTACCATTGATGTATTGGTCTGCTGCCAGCTTGAATACGTAAAAGAAACTCATTTGCAATAAGAAGCTTAACTTCCACTTGAGCATATACGCACACATCCACAGGTCTGAGCTGAGCTCAAACATGTCAAAGCATCCGTGTGTGTATTCTGGTCTCGCGCGTCAGCGCTCCAGATCCCTGGCTGAAGCGCTGTGTGATTGAGAGGCTCCCGCGAAGCGGAGGAACATTATGGTAATTGTCATTACTGGGGCTGGGGAGAGTGCGTGACTGACGCCATTAGAGAGAGTGCAATTACAGTAGGGTTTGGCGACCTTGCTGACTGGAGGAGGTCAGGGCTTCTCATTAGAGCGCCGTGGAAGACAGCCCAGTGTCTCCACCATGCCAATCAATACCCACGTCCCCCTGGCCTGGTCTAATCACAGCCCCGCCGCCCAGAGCCACCCCACTCAGAGGCGCGCCAGGCCGCGCCAACGTTTGCTGATGTGAACCATACACACACACACATACACACACGCTCGTTCATGTGTGCATGCACCCATGGAAGCAGTCTTCAAGATGTCTGATGGCCTTGACTCTCATACTGGCTGTTAACTGGTATTTGACCCTGACATCTTGATACTTCCTTGAGGTCTGACCTTTTTGCACAGGCTTTACGTTACAAATGGCTTTGGTTCAGCTCGTAGAGGGATTGTTGAATGTCACGTAAGTGTTTCAAGATTATATACCACTATGAACAGTAATGTCATACTATAATCACATCTTCATGAACTACAGAACATGTGCAAAAACAAAGCATAATGATGTACTACAGGGCTGCAATGATCACTGCAACACCACAACGGTAACATGGTAACCGTGGTGGCAGGTACATGCTTGGCATTTCCACCTTTTATATATTTTATGTTTATAAAACTGGCTGCATGCAGTAAGCAGCGGTAGAGGTCATAGGCAAATGATGTGCACTTTTAAGCTTCAAGTCTATTTTGGTGCCTGCTCTGTATGGCATCCCTCTGTACAAAATAGACCCACAACATTCTTCACTCGTGACTGCCATGTAAAATCAAAAATGTTGCAAAAACGTTCCACTTTGTTGAAATGCAACATCACTTCTGGCATAAACCTAGCCTAATTTTTGAAACACAGTGTGCAGTACGACAACCATAGTTTCATAAAATTTGTGTGCAGTGGGGGGAAGGCTGCAGCATATCCATATGATAAAAAAACTAAAAAATATATGGAGCAATAAATGTATTGTAGACAACGTATGGCATATCCCTAAAATGCAGACAATATAAAGTGATGCATGTGAATCTCATAGGCTTTTATATCTGGTGTGCACAGCAAAGTAGTGAGTTTAGTGGGGTAGGAGGATTTGAAGTTGAGGTATTGCCCTACTAAATGACACACCAACACCAGGCCTGTGTGTTACCCACAGTGGTAAGACCTAAATCACTGCTGTGGTGAAAATCTGCACAATACAACAGCCCCAATACACTTCACTGATGTTTTTTCTTTGCATTGCTGTTGTATATAGAAGACGCAAAACCATTCTTATCCCTTCATGGCTGATGCAAAAAGTGACTATTTTTGCCATTTCTATTAATAATGTGATTACTGAATGCTGTTGCTGTTGCCTATGTACACATCTGAATCAAGAAACTTAAAGAACTCTGTAACAGACACAGAGTTTGTTTCTTGCCAAGGGCTCTAGGTCAAACTTTCTGAATCTTGGTACACATGTCACCTGTTGCTTAGAGCACTGTGTGTACAGAGACAGGAACATGAGTGTCAAATTATGAAGGTAAATGACCTCACATTTATGTAGGCTCTTCAAGGTATTGTAGATGTTTGTCATACAGTGTAGTCACTGCAGTGTGTGCGCGCCCGGTAAAGTGTATGTGTGTAATGCAGTGTGCAGACTCTGCCACTATAAGGTGTGTGTGCGTGAACACCGGGGCAGGCAGCCTCTGAGTCAGTCATCCTCTGAGACTGGGGGAGAGTGAGAGAGAGAAAGAGAGAGAGGGAGCGAGAAAGAGAGAGAAAAACAGAGCGGGAAAGATGGAGAGAAAGAAACTGAGAGAGAGAGAGAAAAGGGGGGAGGGAGAGGGGGAGGGGAGCTGGGCCAGAGGGCTCCAGGCTCCAGCACATTTCCGCACTGTTCGCACTCCACTGCCTCAGTCACCAGCCGTGCCTATTAAATCAAGGGCCCCTCTCTACAAAGACTGCCAATTATGCCCGACCGAGACGCCATTCTGCCTCTCTCTCTCTCTCTCTCTCTCTCTCTCCTGGGTTAGTGCCCAATAGGGAAAGCCTGATCTCATCTCGCCCTGTCCCACCGTGCTTTCTGCTACGGTGAGGCCCTGCTGCAGAAGGACAACAGATCATGAGATCTGATCATGTCTGAATAAAACAAAATGGGGACAGTAGCCTGAAAGTTACACTGGATGTTCACTATTTTCTTTGTCGGGGTGGAGCAATTATGAGTGGTCTTGGTGTGATTTTGATTGTGATTTTGGAGGGAACGTAGTGGTTCAGAGAAAAGCTAATGTTAGTGAACTAGCTCGCTAGTTTATTTCATTTTTATTTATTTATTTTTGCAATGAATACATGGGGTGTCCTAAACCTGTAATAACAAGCAGTTTTATTTTAAATTTTTCAGAAAGAAGAGTCCGGAGACTGACCTCTTGTTTTCTATCGGCTCACGCCTCCAAGGTTTGCGCATTTGTAGATGAACTCAAAGCGAATCGAAAGGAAACATTACCGGAAGTTAATTCCTTTTTTTGTGTTCCCACGTTTTCGCCATTCAAGTGACTTGGCTTTGTCACCAGGCAAATTTTACTCGCATTCAGTCTGACCGCAGCTAAACTCTCTGGTTCTGTGTCTCTTGCGAGCCTAATTCATTCACATACGCCTCTCTTTCTCCCCTCTTCCACTGCCTCAGCTCTAAGGCACAGAGGCAAAGCTTCCTGTTGCAAGCTTTGCCTGCAGCCTACTCACTACGGACAAAAGACTATGAAGGCGAACTGGCGGAGTGCGGTTGCGCCCGTTTCGATTATTTATAGAGAAGTATTCAATAGTTCTGGGTTACAGGGTACATGTATGCCATTAAAGAAGTTTGTTAAAGGATTTTTGTTGGGGCTGCAAGCTTCTGGGTGCAGCTACATCATTTTAGAGTTCTAATATTCCTGATCTTCCACTACTATCTGTCAGGAATAAGGCATGGCCCCAATTTAATATAAAGTTATAAGTAAGAATTAGGGTTTAGATGACCTTTTAATGGAAGGAAAAGCTGTTAAATGCTGTTCTTTACTGCTGTTTTATAAAATGCGCTCAACCTAATACTAAGATTAGAAAATCCCAGCTTTTTTGGTCAATTTTCCCCTTACCTCGAACACAACGACTCAGCCATGAACCGTTTGGTGTCCAGTTTGCTTCTTTACCATAAAATAAGCTTATGTACACCAATTACCATCGTGAAAACAGCATGCCTGAATCATCACACACTTGCCTCAAACTAGGGATTAGGCATTCAGACTAATTTTGATATTATTTTGAGTTAATGAACAGATATGCAGTTAACTGCAACTTCAGCCAAAATTACCATAGGGTTGTATGTTTACTTTCAAGATAATGGAGGCTAAAATTTGAAAACATGTTTTATTATTTAAAAAATGACCATAGGAAATTGGTAGGCTTTTGTGTCGTATGAGTAATAGACGCTGCCTCCTAAGAGGATTTAATGCTAACTAGTAAAAGATTGGATGCTGATGAGGACCCACTGTCCTTTACATTAGGCCACTTCTCAGTGGACGATTTTCTAGACCTCACTAACATCAGCTAGAGTAGTTAGTCTAGCTAGTGCAAAAGCCTCTGCCTTCTTAGTCATATTTATAATAATGTGTCCTTATGTTAAGGCACTTGGGTTTTATAGTAGAAATTCATTACACACATCTATAACCTAAGAATAACTCAGCTAGTTTGCATTGACGTCTTTGTAGTTACTGAATAATAAGGCTTAGTATGTAACAAACCTGGGATTTTAAGGGGGTAAAAGATAAAACTGGCATTTCACTGAATTATTGCCACTGTCCGGAGAAAAAACTAATACCCTAAAAGTGTATTTCAGTATTCAAATATTTATAACCAAGTACTTGAGTACCTGTGCACATCTCTATCTCAAACCAAGTCAAACTAGTCTATTAAGTTCCTAAATAGACTTGATTATATGGTTTCTGACACTGTATGACATCTATAAAAGTGGACTAAAGTATGTTGTGTAAGTAAAACAGCAATAGCTGCAATCTTGGAGCCTGATTTTTGTCCATGCATGGGTCCACTTTTATAGATAAAAGCATGTCATAAACCACATCACAAGTGTACAATGATTTAGGAATGTGGTTTGTATGGTGGTGAGGGAGCTTCCATTACTTATTAGCCACATTAGCTTTGTAGCTCCAGTACAAAACCAAAGAACCAAACATGGCATGGCTGACTACAATTAGCTAAGGGGAAACTTGCATAAGTCGCTGAACTATTGCTTCAAGAATGCACTAAATTAATCAAATATGTGCACTATTTAACAACAATGAAGTGTATTCTGTGTGTATATATTCACATATGAGACCACAGTGGGGTATTATGTGTTTGACAGAGTAGCCACGGGGAGGTGACCTCAAGCTGGGGTTCTGTTTCCTCTGCTCTGTCTCACTGCAGAAGATGGCAGCCCCCAGAGACAGAGCAACCAAGGGACCACTCTCAGACCAACAATGAGCTGGCACTCTTGGTGTATACTCAGACACAAACACCACAATTTCTTCTAACTAGCACCTTTAACCCATTAAAGTGCAATTTTTCACTCTCATAACTACAAAACTAACACATTAGTTTCATGGTGGGTACTGAATCATTTATAGTAGCTACTGGATAATACATCTAAAGGTTAATAACTAAACATTAAGTCCGCGGTTTAAGCTCTTAAACTCTAACAGCCTATCAGCAGGTTTATTCCTCACTCTCCTCACTACATATGTTACATACTAGTTTCATAGTACTTACTAAATAACCTTGTTTCCAAAAAAGTTGGGACGCTGTGAAAAATGTAAATAAAAAACAGAATGGAATGATGTGCAAATCATTTAAAGCCTAAATGTAATTGAAAATAGTACAAAGACAGCATATTAAAAGTTGAAACTAAGAAATTTTATTGTTTTTATGTAATTTTATGTAATGTATGGCCATTTTGATTATGATGGCAGCAACACATTAAAAAAAATTAGGATGGCGCAAGTTGGGTAAAGCCTGCGATGGACTGGCGACCTGTCCAGGGTGTATCCTGCCTTCTGCCCAATGACAGCTGGGATAGGCTCCAGCACCCCACCGCGACCCAGAAGGATAAGCGGTTTAGATGATGGAAGGATGGATGGATGGAAGTTGGGTAAAGCTAAAAAAACCACCTGGTGGAACAATTCAGGATAATGTTTCTAAATGTAAAATAGCAAAGAACTTGTGAATTTCATCATCTGCAGCCCATGTGTCAAACACAAGGCTCTGGGGCCAAATCAGGCCCGCCACACAATCCTATCTGGCCCGCAAAAGTATTTGAACTTTCTAATAATATTAGCCTGTTTCAGAATGTGCTGCACTACAGTCCCCAGCATGCACTGCAACGTAATGTGAACTGACTCTCCGCCCTCAACAACAGTTTATGGGGACCACAGTTACTCCTCAATTCTACACAATTCTGCGCAATTCTACACCAGTCATATCACCAAAATGCATTTCAGCTGCAGTTTAACCAACATAAACACTTAACATTAGCTCAGCAGGTCTTAATAACCTTGCAGCAAAGAAAGGATGCAAGGCGTCTAGTTCAATATATACCGAGCACCTGTGGACATTTAAACTTCGAATATTTCAAGTGCCCATGTAATATTTCAAGGTCTAATACAAATGTCTGTATTTTACTAGTGACGTTTTTGCATACTTTGAATAAACAATGGCCAGTTCGGGTTATAGCACAACATTAATGAAAAATGAAATAAAAACATTTTTTCTCTGGCCAACAGATTTGATGAGATTTTTTTAATATGGCACTATGTTTTTTAAAACATTGTTTTAAAAAAAAATTTTTTGATGTAAGTTTAAAAGAAAGTTAAAAGATTTAGATTTATCATGAGTTTAAATAAAAAACTCAGCATATCACTATCAATACATATAGACTTTTAATCCTTAAAAAATCCATTTTAACCCTGTCCCTCATGGTCACATAATGAGCAATTTAATCCCGTTGTTTTGAAGAAAATATGTCCCAAAACCTGAAAATCAGTGTGTAACTTAAGGAACTGTTGTTACTGAAATATATATTTTCTGTGATTAAGCAAACTTTTTTGTGTTTTAATGAAAAACTAATGTGATTTTTTGTGTGTACAAAGCTGTTTTTACTAGTTATGTAGCGTTTTTGTGTTATGCTCAAAATTAGCTAAAATTGTCATGACATGATTTACAACATGGCTGTCTTGTTAGTGACAAAATAGAATGCTCAATAATTAATAAATAAATAATTGTATGAAAATAAACATAATTAAGGCTTAAGGTCAAAGCAAAAGTATTTAGTCTAAAGTCCATGTGAGTTAAACGTCCGAATGTGTTTTCAGTCTGACTCTGAACTAATTCGGTAGAACTGTCCATCGATACCAATAAAGGTATCAGGTACTGGCCTGATACCATGCTCTTTTACTCGTACTCATACTCATAAAAATGCACTGATAACAATACCATTTGATACCATGCAACATGAACAAATGACTCAAGCTGGCAGTGGACGAGGGGCTGCTGCACAACAAGGTGTTTCTGATGCTGTGGCAGTCACACACAAAGTCATTGGTCATTTTAAACATTATGCTTTGGCATATGTAATTATGATCTGACATTGCTATGTTGCTTGTGTAGATTTATGTATATTTTAGTGATATTTGTTTTTAATAACAATCAGATTCACTTTCCCAAAATGGATGGAGACACATAGGCTAACAAAGCAGAGGTAAAAACCCCATTTGCACTACAGAAGTCAGTATATGGTGACTTTACTCTGACTAAATAGAATTGAGAAGTATAAACCTTAATACAGTGATTTTTTAATTATCTTTGTACAATAAGCTGTAGAGACCTTATTGTCCTACCATGCACATCATTTGCGTGGTTTTAGTTTAAGTACACAACGTGGTCCAAGTTAGCAACGCTGCTCAGTTTCTCAGCATTTGTCCTTGGTTCTTGGACAAGCAGCACGTTGTTTTGAATGAAACAGCTTTATTGGAAGTGGTTCATACACACACTCTCAGGAAAAAAGGTACAAAACTGTCACTGGGGCAGTACCCCTCTTGTCACTGGGGTGGTACCCTCATGGGTACATCTCAGTACCTTTAGTCAGGGAACATAATTGTACTATAATCCATTGAAATGATATTTTCTAAGCTGTACTGACTCCACACACCCCGTCTCATCTCTAGGCTTTTAATTTTGTTGTTCTGTTTTAAAACATTAGGTTATGAAAAGGTGCAAATATGTACGTTTGACCTGGGAAAAACTTATTTAAGCTACACAATTGGACCCTAAAACCACTATTGTACCTTTAAGGGTACACTTACATTGCTTGTACCTTGATGAACAAAAAATGTACCTGCACAGAACCTTTATTTCTAACCGTGCAGAGCTGTCTGTAGAGTTATTCAGGCTGAGCATTTCTGTACAGTGCGAGCACATAAGTCGTAGACTTATTCCTTCACGAAAGTCTATTCAAATGTGGGGTCACCAAAGAACAAGATTTCTAAAACCACACAGTGTATGTCTGGCTTTGGAGGACTTTCATCTACAGTTCAACCAGCCAAAAAAACTCCAACAAGATGTAAAACTCAAAATGTGTAGTTTTAATAAATATCCTGTAACTACTATTAATTGTGATTGCATAGTGAGTATTATGAAACTAATATGTATGTTATGTCGTTATTAGAGTAAGGAACTGAAGTGTGGGCCCGCAAACAGACAAATAGTTTAAGGGATTAAGGAGTTGGGGGGTGAGGTGGTGGTCGAGGGGGGTCAAAGGCAACATTTGCCCAAATAAACAGCTATTTGGTTATCATGCTCCTTGGTTAATGGTTTTAAATTTCAGGGCTGTCTTGCAAACCTCACCTAGTGAGAGTCAGGACAGAGCACGAACGGAGAAGAGTGGTGAGGCAGAGGAGCAGTGTGTGTGTGTGTGTGTGTGTGAGTGCGCGCCACACGGTCGGGGTGACGGCCGCTTGTTTACCGGCCTCATTATGTCAGCCCGCTTCCTCAGAGGCTGTGGCAGGTCACGCCATGGCCTTCTGTCCACCTACACACACACACACACACACACACACACACACACACACACACACAAACACACATACACACAGAGGCTCACACACTCAGACACACATGCACAATCAGGTGTCGCCACACCGGGGTGAAGGACAATGCAAACAATTATTTGGAATTGGACACCCCACACAGGATGCTGATATATGCCCAATTCCATCCACTTTTTATTTAAGCACGTACACACTATTCTGATTCATACATATACATATATTTACACATCTATATGTCCGGCCTGTATGTCCTGATGATGTTAGTCCATAAAGAACAGACTCTTATCAGCTTTGCATTTACTGTAAAAGCACTTTTTCCCCTCCTTCTCCAATTACGGTGGAGAATATGTACAGTCTTCTGACAGGGTGGCTGGTGCAGAGCAGGTAATTGGGCCAAAGTTTTGCAGTGAACTTTTAAAAACAAAACCATAACTCATTATTTCCTGCTTGTACTCACTCTATGAAAGCATGCTGCTACTTATGAAATCCTGAATTATGCTAAACAGCAGATGATCAGACTTCACACAGGTTAAGACAATGGTGTCTCATCGGAATTTAATGCAATAAGTGATGGAACAACCTAACATGCTTTTAAGAATATGACATGAGTGCATCTATATGTGAGTGTTTGTGTGTGTGTGTGTGTGTGTGTGTGTTGCTCTGCCCTTCTGCAGTGGCCACCCCTATAATCCCTTTTATTGAAATTTATATCATCTGCTGCCTGTGCTGTCCAGCAGCCCAAAGCATTAGATGGCTGGCACACTGATGACCACAGCAGAGAAGGGGGAGGCAAAAGACCAGACAGGAAGACACTTGATCTAAATAAGTTAGTCATGTAAATCAAACGTATGGGAAAGTTTGACCCCAGAGAGATGTGAGGTAATGGTTCGGAATACACCACACTGAAGACTTTGTCTACTCTTGCGTCAAACAGTTTACTTAACTTGGACTTAATACTCTGCCAATAACCTGGAATCGAGGCATATTCAATCTGTAAGAGTAACACTGGAAACTGGTGGACTGATCAAATTAGTACTTCTTCCTCTATAGTGCTTCTTGTTTGACTATAACTGTACTGGTACCTTTATATGTCACTTTAATGCCTTACACAGCTCATTAAACAGTGTTAGGTGCCCCACACACCTTCATGTCTTTAGTCCATTTTAATATACACGTCTTCAAATGCCTCTTCTTACATTCGCTGAACTTTCAGTGGCTACTGCATTTATTTTCATAAAGAGAAAGTAGAAACAGAGACTGTATTATGCTTTAAAACGGATGAAAACTAACATGACAAATGCCGTGTGTACATTCTTGTTTTGCTAAAAAATCATATTGTTACATTTTCACATTTTGTCAAACATACTGTTACAATGTTTTTGCCAAAAAAAGTTGGAAATCCACCAACCTAACAATACGGTATGTAAGTCCAATATAAATGTAATTCATCATGAAACTATGGAATTATTTGTATTGTATTGTACATACGATGTAACTATGTAATTGCTGCTATTACTTATTACTTGTGCGGACTTCTGTATGTCTTGTTTTGATGGAAACTGTAGCTTTCCATTCTGCTATTCCTTTTGTTAGTTTGCTGCTTGTTGCTGCTTATCCATAGGTCTCCTGTGAGAATTGTTCAGCGTAGTCTGCAGAATTACTGATATTATTGCAATTAGCCATGTCCTTTTGGTGCTAAAAAAATCACAGCACAGCAGTAGCTGTAAATAACGTTTTTATCAAGAGAGTCCTCAAACCTGCCGTTAAGACATTTGGGGTGTTAATCATTGTTGCTGTCATAACAAAATCTTTTTTCATTTCTTTCTTTCCTTCTTTTTCTTTTACACAATATGAAAATGCAAGGTGTCCTTAACATTTTATCAACATTTTATGATGAATGGACCAGAAAACATGTTAAAAAGCAAGCTATAATTTTAAGTTACAGAACAAATGTTGTATAAATAACATAATTTTTTCACTCTCCTATTAAGTTAGTGTTTCAAATATGAATAATACCTCTAGAATTCTAATGTCCACAGCGCACTGAGCCAATACTCCTTAACAAATACCAATATTTTATTGTTGGCAGTTGGCTTTACACTGTTCTAGAATAACGACTGACTAGTCAAATGAACCAGTGTGAAAACAGAACACTCTAGAACAGTGTGAAAGGGGGTGAGCATTCCAGAACAGTTTGAATGCAGGAGAACGTTCTGCAATAAAATAAATGAAGGAAAACATTCTAGAACAGAGTGAATGGAAGAGGACGTTCCAGAAGAGTGTAAACGCAGGAGAACATTTTACAAGAGTGTAAATAAAAGACAACATCTGTGTATTGGGGGAGAACAATCTAGAACGGTGTGAATGGACAAGAACATTCTACAACGTGTATGGAGAACATTCAAGAACAGATTGGAGTGGAGAACATCTAACGTGGGCCAGATCAGGCCCATGACACAATCCTATCCAGACCGCAAAAGTACTTTTAATTTTCTGTTAATATTACCCCATTTCACAACTCACTGCACTACAGTCCCCAGCAAGCACTGCAATGTAATGTGCGCTCTGACTGTCCTCCCTCAACAACAATCTGTGAGACAGCAGTTACACCTCAGTTCTACACAGTTCTACACATATCACCAAAAAACACTACCTGCATTTCAGCTGCAGTTCAGCCAGTATAAACACTTAATGTCAGCTCAGCAGCTCAAAAACTGAGCCTAAGTCTTAACGAACTTGCAGCAAAGAAAAGACGTCAGTGTCTCGTTCAAGCAAACAGGTAAAAGACTGAGCTCCTGGGGACGTTTAAACTTGGAATATACTTTGAAGTATTCATGGAATATTTCAAGGTTTACTACAAGTGACCATGTTTTTTACTGTTGAAGTTTTTGAATGTTTTGAATAATCAATGGCCAGTTCGGGTTATAACATAAAATTAATTAAAAGTGAAATAAAAACAGTCATTCTCTGGCCCATGGATTTGTTGAATTTTTTTAATATGGCCCTTTCAGTGGTTGAGTTTGACACCCCTGCTGTAAAGGGCTGGTGTGGTTGTAGGTTTTCATACTTTCACAGTTTTTTCACAATTTCTGCTTAATTCAGTTATCGAGATGTAAACAAAGTAATTTAGAGTGGTTTGAAGTGAAACAGTGCATTGTAGAGAAAATTACCAACTTAGATTTCTTTACAGTGGTGGTGACATGAAGCAAATATTGCTATTTCATTTTGCTATGCAGTACAACCAATGAACCTGCAGGTGTTCTGGGTTTTTTAATCTAATGTGAATGTATTGTTTTGAATGCAATGTTGAAAAGTTTTTTTTATCTGCCTTAAAACACCCCACATGTACCCTTTGACCATAAATAGATTTTATGGATTTTAGAAAAATGTTTTATGCCAAACCTTCATCTCAAAACTCATCATAAAACAATGTTTCAGGCATCAGACAGCATGTTTGTAGCCATTTCATGTAATGACTTTCTGTGAGGTAACTTTTAGAGACATTAAATGCTTTGGATGTCTGGTTCCTATCACCACCACTGAGAACAATTCTGCCTCACCAAGTTTCTCCGGAATGGTGAATTCATATCTGAATGAGATTATTAACATCTCAGCAATTTATTTATGCAGAAGTTTTATCACTGGAAAAAGTATTTACTGGATAATAATGCTTAATATAACTGTCAACCCCTTAAATGGCCAGAGCCTGCTGGCAGGCCCAAAGTTTAACTACACACTTCTATAATTAGGATGGCTCAACCAGTTTGCACTGAAGTCCCTGTAGTTACTGAATAATAAGTCTTATTAAGTAACAAGCCTGGGATTTTAAGGGATTAAGGGGTTAAGGTTAAGAGAAGAGTTTAAGTGACCTAGTGCACCCTGTTGGAGTGTCATGGCTACTGGAGTGTAGGTGTGTTTTGTGGTGCCTGCAGACAATCTGGGCTCTGGGGGAGGTTGGAGGAAGGGCGGCCATTTTGCAAGAGGAGGAAGAGGACAGCAGTGTCCAGCGCTCCCTCCTGAATCAGCTCAGATGTTTTCACTCGCACTGCCGCACACCTGGGAGCGCGTCTCGGCGCAGGCACACAGAGAGAGAGAGAGAAAGTGGAGGGAGGGAGGAGGGGAGATGCAGCCCCCTTCAAGCCTGTGACACATTAATTATTAACAAACTCCGAGTAAACGCGCAAACTCTCTCTTGCCCTCTCCTTTACTCTCATCTCTCTCTCTTCTTTCCCACTCACCCATTTATGCCTCCATCCCTCCTTCTCCAACAAACACTTCAGATGCACTCTACCACTCTCTCTCTCTCTCTCATTCTCTGATTCTGCCTCTCCCACACACTCACATGCATACACACTGACAAACACACTACTCTGCCCTCTCTCTCTTTTTGTTGAGTTTTTCCTTTCCTCTTTTTTTTTCTCTCAGTGAGGTGCAGTGTGCTGCTCGTAAAATGAAGTGGAGCATATCGGGAAGGGGTGGGGGGAGGCGGGTGGGGACTGGGTGACAACAGTGTCAGGCACAAGGCCCCGAGAGAGCGAGTGAGAGAGGGGGAGGGAGAGAGGGGGGAGAGAGAGAGAGAGAAAGAGAGAGAGAGAGAGACAGAGAGAGAGAGAGCACGTAGAGGTAGAGTCCGTCCCAAGAGGTACGGTGAGAGACAGAGGCAGACTTGAAGAGAGAAACAGAGAGAAAGAGGAGGAAGCTTGGTGACAGTCAAGAGTTTCAGGTGTTGAATCTCTGGAGAGAAAGAGACTTGAGAGAGAGAGACATTGAGAGAGAGAGAGAGAGAGAGAGAGAGAGAGAGAGAGAGAGATGTCCACTCTGACTGCAAATCAGCACTTGCTTTCAGCACGGATTCTTTACAGTACCTCACTGGACACAAATCACCGTAGCAGCCACTAGTGAGTAAAGCACCAGACATGATATTGGTCATTAGCAACAGTTACTGCTTGGTACGCTCAATAATGTTTTGCTTGTGAAAAAAAAAGAAGTACCTCACGCCTACACACTGACACACATCCGTACATGTACTACTGCACGCACTCATAAACGCACACACACGGAGTTCTCAAACAGTCTTGAATAGTTTCTACCACTCTGCGACCTCTTTGGCCTTGCTCTACTTGGACCCAGTCGTGAATGTAGTCTCCATGGACACAGTCTCTATGGGCATGGTCTCTATGGACAAAAATCTCCACGCACTGCTCTGTGTGTATTTTGTGTAGCTGTGTAGCCTATGTGTGTGTGTGGACCAGCACTCTCCGCAAGGCCTCCAGCTACAGCTAACCGTCATCTGTGTGCCCTTGAGTGGACCGTTTTCGCTCAGGCAGAGAGCAGGCCACCAAACCAGGACCCTGTGGATGGAAAGGCCCCGCTGGCTTTGGGACAGGAAGTCTAGAGGCTGCAGTGATGAGGTCATCACTCTGCTACTCAGCCCCCACTGAGAGAGATTGATCAGCAGCCACAGAGTTGAAGGACGGGACAGCGGCACACCCCTCAGGATCACTCACTGAGTCTGGGGTTTGTGTGTGTGTGTTTGTTTTTGTGCATTTTCAGGACAAAAATGTCTGACTTCATGGGAAAGCCAAAGAAAAATGGCTCTAACCTGCAATGTGAGGAGCAAGAAAAAAGTGCTTTTCACAAAAGATGTTACATTGTTTAAAACTGAAATCGTTTAAAGGGTCCATACCTTGTTTTTTATTATAAGGTCCACTTATGTTTTGGTTTATGTATTAAAAATGCATTTTACATGTCCATTTTATTCCTTAGGATTAAAACAGGCTGCTTTTTGTGCCTTTAAGACCCACTTGTAAATGAGTAAATGAGCTGCTGAGAATCAGAATCAGAATCTTTATTCGCCAAGAAAGTCCTTGTACATCTGGTACATGACGAATAAAGATTTTGATTCTGATTCTCTTCTAGTTTGGCTATCATGTATTGTGCCTCAAGCAAAAAAGCCGTCCGGACTGTAAATGTATCGGTTTTAATATTATGACATGAACACTCAATTCAAACTCTTTTTGCAGTTTAGCTTCCATATAGACTGCAGAGTGAATGTGTGCAGCAAACAGACAGCAAACTTTCATTTCAAAAAAGAGACAAAATTCAGTTTTCCATGATAGGGGCCCTTCAAGATCTTTCAAGTTACCGAGGTTAAGGTTAGGGTTAGGCTTAGGGTGTTTCCACATAAAGTTCTTTCGTTAAAGTGAAACTGAAAGGGAACCAGCTACACATGGCATCAGAGCTTGTAAGCGAACTTTAAAGGGGACTCTGTTCTCTTTCTGGTCCTCTTTAGCATTAATGAGATTTCAGACCACTTGTTCACAACTCCTTTAGAATTCAGGCTCCAACAGGATAATGCCCAATTATGCATATTGTAGTTCATCATACAACAGATCTGATGGGCTGAGTCACATTCAAACCCATGGTAAAATACTCCAATAACAGCAAGCCTTTACAATCCTGTTTTCAAAAAAGTTGGGATGCTGTGTATTGTTGGGAAAATAGTACAAAGACAACACATCAAATGCTGAAACGTTTTCTGTTTTTGAAAAATATCATATTTAATTTAATGCCAGCAACACGTTTTAAAACAACTGAGACAGGGGCATGTTTACCACTGCGTTGCATCACCTCTTCTTTTAACATTTAGTATGAATTTAGGAACTGAGGAAACTTACTTCTAAAAGACTCAGCCACTCTGGCTGTCATGTTACTTACTTGTCGCCAGTGAACCTAATTAGTTGTGAGATGTTCCATCAGGTGTTCTTTTAGCTTTACACAACTTAACTCGTTGCCGTTTTCCCAACTTTGTTGTCGCTGTGCCAACTTTTTTGAAACATGTTGCTGGCATCAAATTCAAAATAGGCATATATTGTTCAAAAAAACTTTCTCAGTTTGAACATTTGATTTATTGTTTTTGTTGTATTTTCAATGAAATATAAAGTCGCACATAACAGCATTCTGTTTGTAGTCACATTATTAGTCCCAACTTTTTTGTAAACAAGTAAAAAAAATTAAACAGTTACTGTTCTTCATGAAATTTTAATCTAAGTGATTTTTTTATTGAACAATGTGTTTATTGTGTGCTGTATATTGTATAGTTTGTCACCTTTTAAAAGAGCGATAAGCCACTAAAGTCTGCAATACAGTGATTTCAATTTGGATAGAGGGTTTAATATACGGTCCTACTGTCTCTTCACAAGATCATGGACAGCCTTTGAGGAGTTTTAGCTGCTACAGCACTGTAGGTTTGTATGTATGGTAAGTCTTAATAACAATAAAGCAAAATGCAAAGCTGATTGGGGTCAGTTTGTTTTCACAATGTGTGAATCATTTAGACCACAATACAAATTACAAACAGATCACATTGAAACCACTTTGAGATTTGGACTGAGTTTAGTTCGTTTTGGGGCCACTTAAAGGGGTCTAAATTCATTTGATGTATTCAAATATGCATGGAAAACTATGACTCAGCAGTCAGAGACCAATTGAAACACTGAAACGGTGTAGACCAGAGGTCGGCAACCCAAACCACCTTGAGACCCACAACATTTTATGTCAATTTTACCATCTTGGCTGTAAATATGTCTCAGTATGTGCTGATGTACTAGAATAGACTAAAAAAATAATATAAATGAAAACGCAGACTTACTTTGCTTTAAGTTTTAGCTCAGATATAGCAGCTTTTCTCGCATCTCTGGCAAGAAACTTTTCTGCCAAAGTGGAACAGTTTCTTGTAAAATGTCTCTCAATGTTCGATTTTTATGAGGTAGAAGTCTGCTTCTCATTCGCCAGCTTCTTGTTCGAATTTACCCGTTCTACATTAAATGGCGCCAGAATGTAACTGCTGCACCATTTAAGGTGGAATGGGAGAATTCAAACAAGAAGCTGGCGAATGAGAAACTGACTTTTTAGTTTCTCCTTGCACATTAAACATATCAGGAAACCAGCTGAGTGGTTATGAATGCAAATAAGCCCATTCATCTCCAAATTATTGATGCTCGTCTTAAATCTTTCTCTTTGCCTTTTCGTTAGCTACTAGCTAGGCTGGATTATTATCTGTTCTGATATGGTGACCAGCAGTCTGCACGCCAGCCTTCAGGGTTAAAGGTCGGTGAATTAGCAGTTATACATTAATGCCAGCGTTGTTAAAACTAATTGTCAGCAAAGCTTTATTTTACTGCAAAGGATGATTATTTTATGTTTATCTACAAATCCAATTCTGCTGTGGAGCCACAACAGAGCAGTAAAAGAGCTGCATGCGGTTCCAGAGACACATATTGCCAAACCCCTGGTGTAGAAAAACACTGAAATTCCTTTTACATACATAATCTTTCAGAGGTCTGGAAGCACTTGTCATGTTATTTAATAATATATATAACTTACAAAGCTTAGACTGAAATTACAAAACCTCAATTTGAAAAAGTTGGGACAGTGACACACAGAAACGGAAAGCAATCATTTGTAAATTCACTTTGACCTGTATTTAAATGAAAACAGTACAAAGACAAGATATTCAATGTTTTACGGCTTCATTGTGTTTTATAAATATACGTTTATTCTGAAATTGATGTCTACAATATATTAGAAAAAAGTTGGAAAAGTAGCAATTTAACACAATGAACTCAATGAACACAATGTGAAATGTAAAAATAGCACCTTAAACATGTGATGCAAACATGACTGGATATAAAAGCAGCACCCAAGACAGACTTCTATGAGCAAGGATGGGTTGAGGCTTTTCCAAACAATGTGTTAACAATTAATCCAACAATCCAATAATCCAATTAAAGCAACTGCAAGGATTTCTGTTTTTGCCCATGTATGTATAACTTGCATCTGTGAAGGCACCATCAACAGTGACAGATATATACACATTTTGGGGCAACATATGCTGCCTTCTAGATGACATCTTTTTCAAGAATGTCCATGTTTATATTAATTTTACAATGACAAGCCACACTCTCCACGTGTTACAACAGAATGGCTGCATAGTCAGAGAGTACAGGTGCTGGTTTGCCTGTCTGCAGTTCAAACCTGCCTCCCATTGAAAACTTGTGTCACATTAAGAAGTGCAAAATATGTCAATGAAGGCTCTGCATGGTTGCGAAGCTGAAGGCAAAAATGTTTGCTTTCAAAACTGGATGGTGTCTTCAGTCCACAAACAAAAGTGTTGTTAAAAGAACAGGTGATGTAACACAGTGGTAAATATGCTCCCGTCCAACTTTTTTGAGCATGCATTTACAAAAAAAAGCAATAGTTAATAAGGTAAAACATCACATATTTGTACTGTTTTTGTATATTTAATTAGTATAGAAATTAGACACCAAAACATAAAACAATGGTGTATTCACAATTAAAGTATTTTGAGAACAAGGGCAAGTTATGATGTGGCAAACAAATAGGAAATGTTATGAAATAATAAACTGTATTTAAGCCTGTCTATTCATAGTAATTTCTTGACATGAATTAACAATGAAGAGCTATTAGATCAGCAATATCTGGTTACTGCTTTCATTCTCTACACTATAGAACTTCCAGTTATTTTAGAATTCTCTACAGTTCTGTTCATCAAAGATTTTGTTTTTATTTCTACAGCTTCTATAAACTGTCTGTTTAAAAGTTTATACATGTATCTGCAACAAAATTGGGTAATATTTTATTTGCATAGTCCACTTCAGATGCTTTGTAGATACTTAATTTACTTTCAAGATACATTCAAATAATTATCTACTAAATTGACCAGAATTTTCTTTAACTCTAAACCTGGCTCTAATCCTAACCCTAACCTTAACCTCAACCCAAAACCTAAACCCAACCCTCACCCTGGTCCTAGCACTAACCCTGGTTCAAATCCTAACCCTAATCTCACCACTGTTTAGAATCAACTGAGTTTCAACAGATGGTTTGTTAACAATTTTAACATCTGTAGATAATCTATAGGGAACTATAGTGGACTATTCAAGTACAGTGAGATCTAAGTGACTGTAGTGATTCTAAACCTTTGAACGATGATTACAAATTTCCAAATGGCAGTGTTGAGTGCTTATATAGTAGTATGTGTATAAAACAAAAGGATCATATATCCGATATTGTGGCACTGTATGTAAAACAATGTCAAAAAATTATGTGTGTGTGTGAGTTTGGAGATGAGTGCTGAGTTGTCCTCGTGGTGTAATTGTGTGGTTCCTGCCATTACCTGAGGGATTCCGTTGATGGAAAACAAAACCCAAGCCATTTGTTTTTCATATGTGTGAAACTATCCCTGCCCAACACACACACACACACACACACACACACACACACACACACACACACGCCCTGATAACACTGATTGGGAGGACAGCTGCGGCGAGTGTGCCGTGGAGGACAGTGTTTCTGGCCTTGTCAGTCTGCCTCTGTTCACCATGGCAACACTTCCTACTGCGCAGGCCCTGCAGCAGAATCAACCGCCTGCACACTACATGCAAACCAGGCCTGCATACACACACATTCACACACTAATGCACAGACATGCACATGCGCAGACATATATATTTAGATAAATACTGCAAAGTACTGTTCTTGTAACACAATTTACTCCTAAAAACTACCCTAAACCCCCCAAGCTTTGTCTCCATGTTCTCAGTTTGAAAATACTTCAGTTGGGAGCTGTGTCTTTGCAGTTTTCCTGTCCAATCAATCAGCATGTTCTGAGAAGCATCAGGGATGGTGTGTGTACAGGATGCAGAAATCAAAGAAGATATCATAAAAACAGCTGAAGCTCTTCGGAGACTGACGTGGCCAGTAAGCCCATAAGCGAAACTGGTTTGCTAGGGACTGCCATTAATAAATTGGCTTGTACCAGGCTAGCAATTACATTTATTATATTAAACAACTATGGTTTCACCTGTTTGAACTTTGGACTAGGGATGCATCGATACATCGACATGGATCGATTTTTTTTCAGTTGGTGTACAAGTACGTGCTTTTTTCCCCTAATACTGAGCTGGTACCACACTAAGTACCCTATTTGGAATTAAGTAGTTGTTAGTGTAAATTAGTGCAAAGTGTTGTAAAACTACATTGCTGTACCTGAATTACATTAGTTATCTTAGACTGAGTATCACTGAAGTGGAGAAAATTGGGTTTTGTTCCACATCAGCACTTCTGTAGAGCTGTAAGTAAAGTACATTTTATAGTTTTGACATGTGTCTCTTTCAACAACATTATGTAGCAAAGCGACAGCAAGATCACATCCGAGGCTCATCCAAGGAGCTCATTTTTCCTTCTTGTGTTGTCTGGCAGGTTGAACTGTAGTTGAATATTTACTAAAGCCAGACACAAACTGTGTGATTTTAGAAATGTTGTTCTCTGGTAACTCACACTGTGGGTTTCAATAGACCATCATGTATGAACAAAGCCTACATTCTATTCTCACATGTACTATAAAAACGCTTTATCTGTGCCACATGAAACGCAGCTCCTACAGTCTGTGAACAATTTCAAATAAAGCTGTTTCATTCAAAATAACATGCTGCACTCCAAGTACTGAGCAAACCCACTGAGAAACTCAGCCACAGCAGTGTTGCTAACTTGTGCCAAGCTGTGCACTCACACAAAAACTAGGCGGTAATGTACACAGTAAGACAATATGGTCTTTATACAGCCTGTTTTACAAAGATAATTAAAAAAAATCAACATATTAACTTTTATGCCTAGCAATTTTGTTCAGTCAAACAGAGTCAAGTCGGCACACATGGACTTAGGTACCTTTGTTGCCTCCGTTTTGGTAACCTACATGCCTCCAAGTGTACTGGGGACATGGTTTGTGGTGTGTGTGATAAAAAATGGACTAAAATCGCACATTCCTGGTGGGAATTTCTCAAGGCAGAATGCTTAAAGGAACCAGTGACTTTGTGTTCGACTGCCACTTTAACCAAGACAGAAGACAAATGAACTGCTAAATTAGGTTTTCACCAGCGATGTAAGAGTTGACAGATTCACAATGACATTGAGATGATTGACTCTTTTTAACTAACCTTATTTGAATAACCTGATCATAAGATTCTTTCTGCTCAGCAAACTCTCTCATCTATATTGTGACATAAAGTCTCTGTTAAATTGGTTAAAGAAGTTTAAAAATGGCTGTAAACAAAACTGTAGTCTGTGCAAACAGTGCAAATCTAGAGGAAGCCTGTCCAATCATAGCCTACAGGATTAGGTTACTCTGCCTAATGCATATTGTGGCACATGTTGTGACTACACAGGTCTGCTCATTTGTGGCAACTGAGTCATTCAAGGGATTAACAAACTAACAACACTTGAGTCTGTCATTCAAAGGACTAATGAGAGAAACGTAATTTCAAAAGCTCCAAATGAAAACCTTAAGGAGCGCAGTGTGGTGACCAAAACTGAGATATGTTTAGTGACTTTCCAGGTAAATAACACACAACAGCTTATGGATAGGCCTAAGTTGTAGTAATGATCCTTACTGAAATCAGATGCCTTGTCTCCATTTTTATTGGAATTATGTTACCTTTCAAGGAGATTTCCTCTTAAAATGCTAAGCTAATGTTAAGAGAGTAAAGGTTTACAGACTACCTTGAAATCCCAGACGACTGCGGTATTATTTAATAACTACAGGGACTTCAATGCAAACTGGTTGAGCTATTCAAATTCCCTGAACTATTATAAATCATTATCAAGTGTTTTTTAAAATGAAGTCGACATGTCTGATTTAACTTCAACAAAGTACAGTATCTAAACAACAAACAACTGCACAGGACACACTCCATTCCGTAGCTATTCCAAAAAGCTAGGATTAGCCTCCAAAGTCACGCTAAAATGAAACATTCAACATTCACATCACTCACAGAAAGGAATGAATCTTGGCAAGCCACAATAATGCATTTTATCACCCTGATCAAGTTCATAAAGAACTGCCACAGCTAAAAAAGGTAAAATGTTTTCAACATCTTTATCTATGACATGATTTCTTGTTTTGATCAAGACTGCACTGAGAATGAAAAGAGGACATTTTCTAAGCTAGGCTACTAAACATGCTGATTGTCTTGCTTTTCGTTCTCTCTTTCTCGACCGTTGCTAAATGTGATTTAATAAAGGTGATAAAATTACTAAATAAATTTGCTATACAGCTGTAAGGAGCTTCATTAGCATATCAAAGATTATCAAATGAATATTTCTGAACTATGTCTAATAATCCCAATATTATTTCAGTGAGTATATGTGTACATTCTCCTGTAAGAGGTTGTTCAGACTATTTAGTGAGGTTATGCACACACAGATGTAAGACACAAAGTGTGTAAGAGAGATAGAGAGAGAGAGAGAGAGACAGAGAGAGAGAGAGAGAGAGAGAGAGAGAGAGAGAGTTAGAGCAGGTTCCTCACCTGTGCAGTGGCTTCTACTCCTCCCCCCTCTCATATGGCTCCTTCATCTCCATCTCTCTTTTTGCCTCGCATTCATCAGACTTCTGTGCCTCAGCAGACTTCCCTCTTTACTCTCTTGTTCATCTGTCACATCTGAACTCACACAAACAAAAAAAAGCACATATTTCTGAGTAAAGTTACTCGCCTACTTACTGCTATCAGCAAATCCACATGCCTGGTCAAACTAATACACTAACATGATTCACTAATAGCTGTTCCTGTACTACATTTTCTATTATGTTGCTTTCATATGAAAACCTTGTAGCTGTTTTTCACACCACCTGAACATTTCATGACGAATGGACAAATCGAAATGGTCCAAAAACATACGAAAGTTGTAACATACAAAGTTAGGAATGTTTTTCCTTTACCCATCAAGTTTTGATTTAAGAGTTTGTTCTGACAGCGACCATATATACTGCATGCATCACATCTTATTCATACAGTAGACAACAGAAATAACTATGTGCTAAATCTTACAACATTCATTTAGGGATGCAGCGATGTGGGAAGTGTGGGCTGATGCCGATTTCCAATATTTCATGTACATATCTCCCGATGCTGATACATTCATATTTATCAAATGTAGAATTTGGGAGCTGAACCAGCATTACAATCAAACATTCACTTCTGCAGGGTTTCAAATGCAGTATAATGAATACAATGCAGAGATTTTAGCACAGTAACCCAGTGTCAGCTAAACTTTTGGCACTTCTGGAGTACAATAAACACGTAATCAAATATGAGTCAAATCTAAACATCTGTCTGATGCAGATAATTTATTTTTAAGTGAATATTTGCCAATACTGATAGGATTCTGATATGATTGTGCATCTCTGTCTAATATCCTGTTTACAGGTATAAAAATACAACAAACACAGGCATAAATCTGTGGAGATTCAGGTAGAGCTATCATACACACACACACACACACACACACACACACACACACACACACACTGAGTTTCTCCCCCTGCCCACTTCCTCTGCAGCCTGTGGTGTTTCCGTTGGGGTGAGGCAGTGCCAGCTTCATCCCCCCCCGCTCCCCGGTGGGGTCCTGCCTCCTGGCATCTGTCAGGGCAGCTGTCTTTCTACCCACACCGCGCCCGTCCTCCACGCAGCACTGCACGCCACACACTAACCCACACACACACACACACACACACACAAACACACACACACAGGAATGAACACACCTAACACTGGAAATGGCCTTTAAAGAGGACAGTGCACAGCATATATGAGATCATAACCACATATCACTCTAAACTATGTGAGTCATGTAAAACCATCTGCTACATGACACTCTAAATTGGCTAAACGGACCCAATGCGGCCACAGCGCACAGAACCAGTTAGTCAACTCATATCTGCCTAATATTATCTCGACAGGACATTTTTAGACTGAGCTGCAGCCCAGGGAGGGATGTTACACAGGAAGTATGTGCGTGTGTGTGTGTGTGTGTGGGTCCAGGTGTGTACAAGCTACATGAGGTAAAAGGAGAATGAGCCTTGCAGGTGTTGCCGAATATGGATGTTTTCTCTGTTTACAGTCTGCACACATATGCTTGGGCAATGCGAAACTTATATCACAGTAAGTCCCACTATCCAGACAATAACAATATTATATCATTTAATAATAATAATAATAACAATAATAATACCTTATTAAAATTAAGTTTACAAAAAAAAGAGTTAATAAGTTTCACAAAGTAATAATCTACTCCAACACTGCTGTAAGTGTTTAATTGATGTGTTAAGCTTTTTGGTGAGTTCATAAAAACTACAATTCTGATCCTCACTGGCTGGGCCACATTCGTTGTACAATAAAGCAGTAAGCCATGAGAGGCCGAGGGTTACTGCGATTTTATCATGGGAAGGGTGTTATTAGGCACGACACAAAGCAAAGCGAAGTGGACCGCTGAATGAGAGGAACGTTGGTTGCCCATCGCTGTATATTGCATGATTTTTTAAAAACTTTTTGTCATATAACAATGAACATATGATAACACAGCACTGTTTAATGCAAAAACTTTTACTTTCTAAGTACTTTTTGGCCACCAAATTACCACCGTGAGTCTTATTTAGCACCAATCCAGCGACGCCCCTCTTCTCGCACTGGGGCTGAATCTCAAACGGCTCCCTGCTCCCTACATAGTGCACTACGTTGGAATTTAAATACTGGATCCTGCACCCCAACAGTGAATAACATAGCTAAAAATAGTAATTTGGGACTCCTGAGTACGGAGTATAGAGCCGTTTGGGATTCAGCCTGGGTTTGGCGCTACTTCCGACTGAAACATGAAGTCATTAGTTGACATTTTTTTAGACTTTTATACTGCCATTAATCATACTGTAAGTCCTTTAATTCAGGCCTGTGATATTAATGATGGAGTTGTTTAGACTGTTAGCTATATTTTAGCCTGTTAGCTAGCTGACCAGCTTAGTTCTAGTTAAGAACATAAGTTGCCAGCCCCTCAGTTTAAACAAAAAGCGAGTTATTACTTCACCAATATACTTATATGAGTCAAAGATTATTCTATTAACAGCACAAAGGTTTTTTTTCCATGCTGTGGCGCACACAATTCAGTTGTTGTGAAGCGGTCATAGGTGTGTGTATATCGTGGATTTTACAACGGCTTCACACGCAGCTCAGCCAATCAGATTTTAGGATCAGAACTATCCGTTTTATAACATTCAATATACCCATACCTATGACTGCCTCACAACAACTGAATTCTGTATTAGTGTCACTAAAAACCATTGTGCTATGAACGAACTGTTACGCTGCTTGCATGGACTACCAAGTGTATTCATAGATGAAGTAAACACCGGGTTTTGTTTCAACTAAGGAGCTGATAACTTATCCTCTTAACAACTTGGCTAAAAGCTAGTAAGCTAAACAGGCTAAAAAATAGCTAACAGGCTAACTGCTCCTCTGTTAGTATTCTGTGTTTTCAGGCTTTAAATTAATATATGTACTCAATGATTCAATATAAAACTGCAAAGTTAAAAGTAAGGAATATGTTAATTGAATGTTTTACCTGCTTCCGTTTTGTTTTGGTTAGATCTGTCTTGGGTGGTATTAAAGCAGGTGTGGGAAATGAATGTGTGTCACTGTTAGCTTTATGCTAACCCAACACATGAAATACTGAAATGCTTACAGATATTAGCATTATCTATTAGCATTATCTGTGGTGGAAATTTAATGAGCAAATAATATAGAAATATATATATGGCTTAGGATCCTGCATTTAACACGGCTGTACTATGATATTTAATAAAAAAATAAATATATTAAAAAATAAAAATAATTGGTGACTGGAAGTTCCTGTCCTCCTTCTACAATCCACAGCCGCTTGGCAATAGCATGTTCAAAAAAAAAAACTACCTTTCTTGGTGGAAGAATTGTTAAATTGAATTATTTATTGAAAATACGTTTGTTTAATCATATTTTATGATGTTGTAATTTTACAAAAGCAGTAAGCGTCCTGAAAATGTGCATTTTGAGAACCCCCCCCCTCACCATTAAAATAAAATAACAGCCTCTTGAGAACTTATTGCTTTGCTGTACATGTTTAATTTGTTTTAGGGGTGGGGCAGAGCTCATTACTAGGGGTGTAACGATTCTGAAACCGAGACTGAAACCACAAAACAAATATCTATGGTCTTGTGTCCGGAACTGTGATACCTCCTCCTCCCCCAACCCCAACTCACTGCTGGTGCAGCCTGTTGAGCTCTCTATTTTACTAATGTAACAAAACTCATTTTTCATTTCACAATTAATGCTATAATAAGTTAATCATAAACGTATTATTATATTTAAAGTTAGGGTAAACTATACACAGTGTACCTAGTGTTCCAAATTGTTGGTGATTTAATAAATCCAAAATGTTTTCCCATTTTTTCTTATTCACCTCCACCCCTTACACCTAACCCCCCCACCCCTGAAAAAAAATAAGGTATGAACTGAACCATGGCTCAAAAATCAGGCTCTGAACCGAACTGTGGATCTGGAAAATCATTACACCCCTACTAATTACTGCATCCACAATATGGCAAAATCTGGTAATATCATGGGACGTCACACCAATAGGCACAAGCAAACAACATCACAGCTAGCAGTTCAGTCAAATGCAAGCAAGATCCAGAGAGCAGAAAAACTAATGCCAGCATTCGAAACTAAAAACTCAAACACATAGATCCTCAGAGACTGATTCACTGACATAAGTTGCACCGAGTAACACACTTTGAGTGAACTTTCTTTAGTCTCCCTTTAAAAACACACTCTCTCTCTCCCTCTCTCTCTCTCTCTCACACACACACACACACACACACACACACACACACACTTTTACACACATGCGCTTACACACCTCCTGTTAATGGGGAGGGGGCAGCCAGCATGGATGCGGCCCTGATTAATTGGGCGCGACGCAGGGAAGTGGGTCTGGAAACTACCTGGCAATTTCCTGCAGCCCTCCCTCATCCTCTCTCTCTCTCTCTCTCTCTCTCTCTCTCTCTCTCCCTCCCTCTCTCTCTCCCTGCATGGCTCTGGAGCGGAGCGGGTGGGCAGGTGGGCTGTGTGTGTGTGGAGGAGTGGCTCGGCGCGCTCTGCGTTGATATTCCGCTGGCGTCCGGCTCACCAGGCGCCCTACATAGCAGGCGCTCCCTCTGGCAATGCCTGGCTTGGCTCTGGGCTCAGCGTTCTCAACACGCTGTGGCTCTGACAGCCTCTCTCCACACACACGCACACTTGCAAACACACACATACACAAACTCAAATAATGACACACGCACTAAGGCACGCTCACGTGGTCACACGCTCACCCACCGGTGCACACGTAAACTGAAGCGCGCTCATATATTCACACATAGCATACACGCAAAGTCGTAGCCAAACACGCACACACACAGGCGCACGCACATACAAAAGCAGGCCAGCATTGACCAGACCCAGCTCAGGACACAAAGATATTTCATCGTGCTGTGAATGCTGCAGTGGCTGTGTGTGCTGGAGCTGGCTCCCTCGCCCTGCTTTGGCCTAAAAGAGAGAGAGAGAGAGAGAGAGAGAGAGAGAGAGAGAGAGAAGAACAGAAGAAATAGAGAGCCAGTGAAGCCAGGGAGAACGAGAAAGAGAGCAAAGAGAGCAAACAATAGGCAGACCAGTAGATACGGAAACACTAGGAGGGAGAGAGAGAGAGAAAGAGAGAGAGAGAGAGAGATGGCCTGAGAGAAAAGAAAGGCAAGAGAGAGAATGAGGAATTCTGAAAGCGAGGAAGGAGAAGGAGAGGGGGAGAGAGAGAGAGCGAGGAGAGGAGAAAGAGGGAGAGGTGTGATATAGCTGTGGTGATCTGGGCGCAGTAATGTGTGCGTTATACCCTGTGGAGCAGGAGGGAGGACTGCTTTAATGAAAGCACAGGAAGAGGGCAGCAGCTGGTGGCGTGTGTTTGAGCCGAGAGGATAAGACCCTCGCGCTGGGCTCGCCAGGGTCTCTCTCCAAGCCTGCGCGCGCACACACACACATACACACAGCCGGAGAGACTGAGCTCCTTTGTCCGCTCTGCTGCCGCCCATGCTGGAAGAAGGCCCGGGCCGTGGGGGCCTGCCTGGCTGGCTGTTCAGGAGCCAGCAGCGGCTCCAGCACAAGCCCCAGCAGAGCCCAAAGCAAGCCCAGCCCAGCCCAGCTCTGCTCAGCCCCGCAGCACAGACACCACTGCTGCCTGCTGCATCGGAAAGAAAAAAAAACAACAACAAAACAACAACAAACAACAACAATAACAGAAACGGAGACGTAGCAGGAGAAGGATTAGGCAGTGCATGCGAGGACGAAGGTGGATACTGAAGACATTAGTCATGGAGGAGATGCTATAAATAAGCGTGCTAGGAGCCATTAGCACAGCGCCGACCCTTGCGGTTTCGGGGCAGCAGGGCCTAAGCCAGAATCGCCCAGTCCCTAACTCCTCCCCCACAAAAAAACATCTACTTATTGTGCACCATTCACAATTAATTAAAATATTAATCCATAAGTCGTTACATCTGATGCACGGTTCAGTTCTCTGCACTGGTGTTAAAAGCAAAAATGCTTGTGGCTTCAGTTTTATAAATTATATCCCCTTAATGCAGGTATTTTTCAGTTATTAATCTTCATAAGTGATTACTGATTTATAGCAGAATTGCATTTCAGTAACTACTATAAACTATTTGGAATTATTATTAAACTAATGTGGAAGTTATGTAGTTATGAGGGTGAGGAACTGAAGAGTGGGCCCACACACAGGCCCTTTTAAAGCAGTTAAACCTCCAGAATGACGTTCATTCCTGTTGCAGCTCTTTCCTACTCAAAGATGTCCACTGAGGGCAGTTAGGCACTGCCATTCAGACATTTTGCCAATAAAAACACAAAGTGGTTTGTCTCAATGAGAACTATTTCCAGTCAACAAAGAACTTTGAAGGCTTCTTCATGGCACCTTTTTAAGAAATGGTCCTTAACACGACCTACATGGATTCATAAAACCATAAAACCCCTCAGATTAGGTGGTACTTTAACATTCCAAAACTATTCCATTGAAACCAAAACTAAATGTAAATTAAACACAATAATAACCAGACTAAACAATGACAAAATTCCAAACTATATATTGTCTTGATACACTCAAAAACAAAAAAGTTCAATCGGCTTCATTCACCAAGTTTTTTCTTAAATGTGTTTTTGAGGAAGATCCTAAAAAAAGTCTATGTCAGAATCATGACTTGTTCTTCAAGCGTAAAATTGTTCACACCTTTGTGCTCTTGAGTGTGTTTAAATTCTGTTCTTACCTAAGAACAAATCCCAAATAAGAAAGTACTGGTGAATGTCAGAATCTTTGTGAAAACTGCTTAAATGGGTTTTAAGAACAAATGTCTTCTAAAGAACGGTTGGTGAATGAGGCCCAATGGTATCTAATATAGCTAGCTTAGGCGCGAGCAAGTCAACGGTTAATATTTCAAGCATTAGCAAAGTAACTTGCTGGATAATTTACTAGGCTTTTACTTTTACTGAGTTTACACAAGGAAGCAACTCACAACACATCAATAAAGCATTGTTTATCATTAACAACGGTTTATGAAATGTCACTCACCAGCTTTAAACCCAAATATAAAAAAAAAAAAATCACAAGAAGATCACCGAAGCAGGAATGTGAAACTACGGTTCTCACTTTTTCAATATATTCCATACATAATCTTCTCTTCTCATAATGGGGCTGAATCTCAAATGGCTCTCTGCTCCCTACATAGTGCACTATGAAGGAATTTAAATACCAGTTCCTGCACCCCAACAGTGAATAATATAGCTAAAATAGTCATTTGGCCAAATCTATACTCAATAAATGATGTACTATTTGGCTGTAGATGCTAGAATGTTTACACGTCCATAGCTAGCTAGGTTAGCACACTATTTAGGGAAATTGGAGCCGTTTGAGACTTATCTGGGTTTGACGCTACTTCTCACTGAAACACGGACATTTGAAGGGTGTAAGTCATTCAAGTGACATTCTTAAGTGTTGTATATTGCCCTTTTACAGTGAATCATATTGTAAGTACTTTAATCCTGTGATAATAATGATGGAGTTGTTTAGGCTATCTTTTAGCCTGTTAGCTAGCTGACCAGCCTAGTTCTAGTTAGGAAAATAAGGTGCCAGCCGCTCAGTTTAAACAAAAAACGGGTTCTTACCTCGTCAGTACATCAGGTGGTTCCTGCGAGCGGCATTAGAG
Organism: Colossoma macropomum; assembly: GCF_904425465.1. Classification (NCBI taxonomy): domain Eukaryota; kingdom Metazoa; phylum Chordata; class Actinopteri; order Characiformes; family Serrasalmidae; genus Colossoma; species Colossoma macropomum. Next base: position 18,715,699 of record NW_023494800.1, read on the forward strand.
TCAAAGACAATTCCGTTAACAGCACAACGATGTTTCGTGCTGTGGCGCAGTAATACAGAGTTCAGTTGTTGTGATGCGGTCATAGGTGAGCGCATATCGTGGATTTTACAACGGCTGCGAAGGCGGCTCAGCCAATCAAATTTTAGGACCGGAACTATCCGTTTTATAGTAGTAAACATGACTTCGCACCGTTCGGGTGCTCGTTCGTGGACACGCCCACTACAGGGAGAAAGCACGGAGGTCCGGAGAAAACTTATCCTGCTTTATCTTTGTTGTGCTAAAAGGCACATTTTAGGACCGGAACTATCCGTTTTGTAATAGTAAATATGACTTCGACCCATTCGGGTGCTCCTGCTTTATCTTTGCTGTGTTAAAAAGCACATAAATCTAATTGAAGCACAGCAGTTATATATTTTTTTTCATATTCACTGCAAGTTTAGCATTTTTCACCGTGTAAAAACTGTGATAAAAACACCGTCGAGTTTTTATCAGTTGCTTGTTTGCTAGCTAGCAAACGTTAGGTTTACGTGATGTAAGGTAGGAGGAAATGCTTTGTAGCACTAACAGTTAACGTTAGCTAGCTTGTGTTAGCTGACGAGCCAACCATTTTGGTCTAAGCATCGATGTGAAGTAACGTTACAGCTCTTCAGGGTCGTCACTAGAGATTTAAGGATGGGTGTGCTAAGCCTTTAAAAGGAGCTCTAGGGTCAGAATAAGAAGCTTCAGTGATAGTGAGAATGTGATGGAGCGAAAAGGAAGCAACATCATTGACAGCTCTTTACTTTTTTTGTGTTTTTTGTATTTCCCTTCAGTATTTGAAACAGTAACATTAGTAATAATAGACTCTTATTTACAGTAAGTTAACATCAGTGAAAAGGTCACAGTGTGGGTCATGATGGAGTTTGATGTCCCTAAGCTTTTAGATGGTCGAGCGAAATTCCTTTAAGAGAAATGACAGCTCTGCTGATGGCCTGTCAGGTGAGAAGATTTTGCCAGTTATAGTAAAAAAAAGATTATTCTCTCATTAAGTCTTGAGGTTTGTCAATCTGAGTAATAAAAATAAAATGTTAATAAACACAGGTATGCTGAAGGAGAGAAAGAAGCTGAAGGAGACTGAGAGAGCTGAAGGAGCAGGTCTGATCAGGTACTAATCTATAGTCTGTATTTGAATAACACAGTTTGGATCTGCAGCTGATCTAAGAAAGAGGAGATAGCATTGCTTGACTTCAGTACCTTTGCTTAATCTGTGTCTGTTGTAAATGGACGGGTGGTATTTAAGTCATATTAGATCTGTGCCTAATACAGACTATGAAGGACAGATCTTCTGTGTGCTAACTTCACCAAATAGTCATATTTTTGATAATTTTATGCACACTGCTGCTCTAAAGGTTTATGGTGAACAGACATTTTGGGGTCATTAAAAAATTGTCCTGGGGGATCATGCCCTCTGCGCCTCCCCAACTCCCCCCAAAGGCTTACACCCCCATCCATAAATATCTGGTGACGTCCTTGGCCTGTACTTTGATATACCAATCTCAAGCCCCTACTTATTTTGTTGGCCCTCTAATCACGGCTTAGCAACTGTTCCTTTCCACAGTTACCTCAGTCAAGCAGGTGTCGATGTTTCCCACCGATATTTAAATTTTAAAGCTCCAGTTAAGGTAATAAAATATGCCCAGGGAACATCTAATGACGAGCCTTTTAAATTTTTCCCATTTTCACACTGAGGGTGGTAGCATTTTAATTTTTCTCTTTGTTTTCCTTGGCTTGTAGTAGCCAGTTAACCCAATTAACCCATGTATTCACTGTGTCCCTTTACTTACATTTTATTGGCAGCAACTAAGATTTAACATTAACCAAACAGAATTATACATTGTTCCTGTAATGGTATTTCAATGTTGAAGACTATAGTAATTTCCAATGAGTCTGTTATTAATTAGACATTTTCTTTTGATAATAGCATTATTGATATTCCCAAGCTTGCATGTTGGTATCTTGAAATCATTAAAATAATACATTATGATAAATTCCATTCTAATCATGTAATATGACGTGATTTATTATAATATTCCTTGTTATATACTGCTTTATAATTGACTGCTGTCATAGTTGTGGCATGCTTTTAAAATCTTAATCCATGTGCCTCCTTTTAACTTTGCGCATCTGCCCCTGTTTAGAGTCTCTGCAAGGCCTTGGCTCTCTTCAATGCATGTATGCACACACTGGCATTGTTGAGGGTGTAGCCATTGTTCAGAACCCCAGATGGCTGTGAGGTCTGTAACCAATGTGCACATATATATTCCTGTAGTTTCATAACTATATCTCTACAGAGTGAGTCAGAAGTCAGGAAACATTCAAATACCTGAAAGATGCTTAATATTTGATTGATCTAATGATTACCATTAAACATTAGACCAATGAATGTGTGTTACCCATTGGCGTTATACATAATAATGAAATTAATCCAGCATGAAGTGTCTTATGGATGTTTTGGTGTATCATGACTTTTGACTGAAAAAGATATTTTGTATATATAAGTATATATTGTATATTTTTTGAACCCAAATTGTAAAATACTGGTAAATACTGGTTAAAATTGGTTAACAGGGTTACTCTAAAATAGAGTTACAGTGGCAATGCTGAAGCCCACATAATGGGAAGCTATTGAGGGCCTAGGAACAGTCTTTGTAAACATCATGGAAAATTGATATTGTCGATGGCCTGTACGGAACTTATTATCCCACAGTGCAGTTAAATGGTAGCAACACAGCCAGAGTGCGAGAAGTCACAGAGGGTCTGAGTGTGGGGAACATATCTGCTTGCGTCTGTGTGTGTGTGAGTCAGGGCATGTCTGTGTGTGCTCATGCGGCGTGCTTCCTGACGCAGTGAGCCAGCAGAGATAATGGTGAGATGAAGGAGGGAGCGAGAGAGAAACAGCAAAGGAGGAGAGGAGGGCAAGGGAGGTGATTTAGGGAAGGGGGGTAGGTCTTAGGGGCACCAGGGTGGCGCAGATCCAATTACTGGCCCCCACACTGAGGCCTTTGTGCGTGTGTCCCCACTGATAAATGGAGCCCTGAGCCGGGTCTCTGCCCAGACCAAGCACTGCTCTATACCATCCTCACTGCAGTCCCCACATAGACTCCTATAGCACTGGGATTGGGCTGACCATATAGCACAGCAGTACGGATACGGCCTGGTCGCGGTGGAGATCAGTGTGTGAGAATTCAGGTATGGCCTTTGTGTTTTGAAGAGTCCTGTGACACTGTAGACAAAATATAGTACATTAAAAGGAGGCACCTGAGTGAATGAAGGACCACAAGCTGAGACCACTGTACAAGCATGGCTCAGTTATTAATTAAACAAACAACAGCACAGCATGTAGACAGATGCATTAAGGGCAAGTATAGGAGCCACAGCACTAATATGCTTGCATACTTCAGAGTTTTGGTGGCTTTAGCACTTTTCTGAGGTGGATTAGTTTTACCAGAAGAGGTTCTGTAATGTAAATTGTGAGGAATTGGTCTGGATGTATCAATAACAATGGCAACACAGTGCACAACCATGTCTACTATTACATTTCTATGAAGAGGACAGGGGTGTAAAATGTACAGAGAAACTGTATGCAGCCAAAAATATAACTGAGTGACAGTCAGAAAGTATGTAAATGTAAACATGCTCAAGTACACAGTAAACCCACATAAGTTAGCTGAGCTTAAAATAATTCAGGTAATCAGTTTTCTTGATACTTTTAAGTTTACACAATCATAAGTCAAAAATCTGTAGATATACACACATATATTTTAATTGCACAGTAGTTCAATACTGTGCAGTAATTATTATTAAATATTAAACATTACTGCATTATTACTAAACATGACAGATGTTGTAATTTTAGGCATTTAAAATGAGTATTCCCAACACTTAATGTAATTAAGTCAGTGTAATTAAACTTAAAATTAATGGAGTTATGAAATAATAGAGCTTGGGACAATGACCATGCCTGAAGCTCCTCCAAGCTCCTTCTTCTTCCAATCTAACAGCCTACAGTCCCCATCTCTACCTTCTCTTTCCCATGAATAAGTTTTTGCAAAAGCTGAACAGAATTCCAGCCCAATTTGTCTCATCACCTACAGTCATATAAATCAAAATGACAGCGGTGATTAGTTAACTCATTTGTGGCAACTGATTGCCTCAGAAGGTACATGTCATGATTGGAAATACAGCTGCTTACTCAAAACATTTAAGCTGAATTAACCTCTATGTTTTGCTACAAATGCACAGCTAATGACAGTACTACATGAACAATGAACAATGGTATCAAAGAACACTACTTAACAGACTACCTCATAAGTAACAAGATTATCCATTTCAGGGGATTCTATTGTGTTTATATATATGTATATATGTGTATATATATATATATATATATATATGTATATATATATATATATATATATATATATATATATATATATATATATATATACAGGCTGATCTACTAAAATTAAACACAAAACACCAGAATGGATAAAAAAATGGATAAAATACCTGTAAAATGCTTCCAAACCTAACCTTGAGTATGAACATGTTATAACCCAAAATTACCCTTTTCTTTAAAAACAACTGATAAAGATAACATGGATGAACACATTTAAAGGACATGCAATTAAAAAACACACTTGACAGTACAATATAGATCTTACAATATAATGCTTAAGCACAGTAAAGGAGTACAGTTACTTAAATATTTTTCATTTCTGGAGGGTGTAAGTGCAGATTTTTTATTCACTTTGGAATTACTATTTTCAAACTTGTAAAAACAGATATTGCAGATTTGCACCAGATTAAAATCAAGGACCTCAGTAATTTACATTACAGTACTAACTCAAATAGGGCTTTTATTTTAGGACAGCCAGAACTTTAGCAATGCACAGTCATGATCACATGAGCAGAAATGTTAATGGTGTAAGAAATATAAGTCAAGAGTCTGACGTTCTTACTCTTGCCACAAACCGTGTGGTTTTGCTGTTAAGATCATAGGTAGATGAGCAAGTTGAGCAGGAAGTGCTTGTGGCTTCAGGTCTGGGCAAATAAGCAACTCTACATACAGTACAGCCCCCAGGGGTTTTGGGGCTGGGGAGTGAGGAGAAGTGCTGATGGTCAGTTTGAAGCTTCTTCCCCTAGCATTGGAATAATATGGAAGTGATGTGTTGTCAAACATGATTCTCCAAGTAATGGCAATGGTGGATTCTGGTTCTAACAATAAAGTTAACACAACAAATTTAACCTCAGTTCTTTCTTCATAGCACACTATGGTTTACTCCAGACATAAATTAATAATTACATTTTTTGTTTCGACCTTGGACAACTTGTATTTTTTTTTTATTTTTTTTATTGGTGATACTTTACTAAAGGGCAGCATTAAGCCTTTCATGACAACTGACAAAAACCTATATAGCCATTTATAAAGTCTTATTCCAACAAGCATCAGTTATCAAAACACTTACTGAGATGAAATTATAATTTTCACAAAATTGACAAAAACAGCTTTCATGCCAACTGACACTTGTTGTATTTAACGCTTATGTATGTTTATGTTAGTTGTCATGAAAGGCTTATGTAGGTGTCATATAGCCTTACGGATGCTGCTCTTAAGTGTTACCTTTAGATCTAGTGAAATATATTCATGGCAATGGAAGGTGCCATAAGGTCCCATGTTCAGGCTGTGTTCACCCACCCACTTTAAGCTCAGGTCACTGGCTGCTTTAAATTAACATATTGGCACCAAGCTCTGGTCAGCCTCCAGTCTTGCTTCACGTGCTGTGAGTCAACAGCCATTGAGCTAAATAGGTGGGCTAATCCATAGCTGTCCCCGGTTATATTTTAATCTCTGTGGTACTGAAATTGACTACAGTCTTGGATTCACCTCCGTTCTCATGCTGAAGATCAGGCACTGCCTAAAAAAGGGAAGCAAAAAGGATTTAGCTACTGCTGATCTTTCCTTGTTTCACAGCACTTACCAGCGGTGCTCACTTTCAGCCATGTATACACTCACTTGTGACTTCATTAGCCCTCTGGGGTCTAAGGGCATTTTTGCATATTTTCTCAAATTGGCCTTCAAATTCTCTTGCATGATACCAATATGTTTCATGTCAAAATGCTCTGTTTGCTGCTCCTTTCCAAAACTGCTGCAGAAACTTCAGCGGCTATAAACGTTTGCACGCCATTTCACTTGAGTCTCCAATGTCGACTAAATGAAGAATAAAGGGTTTCTGTCCTTATTGTTTTGCTGAGTGTCCATTGGTCAGTTTCACACAAAACATAGACTAAAACACAAATCCACCAATTACACACGGTGAGAGGCAGATGACGTGTATGTCAAGCACTCTTCATAGCCTCATAACCCCAGGTATGAGTCACGGATGATCTCGCAATAAGATGGAATGGAAAGGGCGACTCCAAGGGTTCAGAAAATGTTTTAACCATACTTCTGCGCCGTGTTGTCTCAAAGTAGAGCTGGGCGATATGGCCAAAAACTTTATCACGATAAACAAAATTCATATCATTCGATATCGATAAATATCGCGATAAATGTCAAATCATGATTTCTTTCACGTTTGAAGGCTGATTTTGCTCCTGGGTGGTTAATTGTGGTTTTAAACTATCACTTATGGTCGGATCATGACAAACACTCTGCAAACAGTGGAACATTTCACTAATCTGTCATGGAAGAGTGGGAGAAAGTTTCTGAGCTGTTTTTACCAGCTGGAAAAGCAGAGCTGCAATTTTTGTAATAGTCATGATTTAAGAAAGAAAACAGATTATTTTTAGCTGTCTGGTGACGGGCGCTCGGCTACCCCGTTACAAATGCTAAACAAGTGGCCAGCAACAGTGCTAAACTCTTTAGTTTCTCAACAACGACAACTCGGTTCGGTAGGTCACTGCTGTCACTCCTACCACATCCATGTCAGAGAATATCACAGTATTCAGACACCAGCTAGCGACGACTGGGTTTCTCTATGCAATCACAGTCGTTTAAGGGGTGAACCGCAGTATATCTGACGTTCGCTGTGTAAAAGCATTATCTGCATTGTGAATCTCTCGCACCAGTCAGAGTCCTCCTTTTAGGTATGTTTAAACTGAAAGCGGTGATTTTGTGTCATGTTTGATCTACCGTATCATCAATTCACTGTGTTGTGCTGGAGCGCTGCTTCAATTAGCCAGCAGCTAAAAAACAGCTAGCCTGGAAAGATAGCGCTCCCCCGCTCTCCAATGCCTCACAGGTTCTTCAGTTTACTTTCGTTTAAATCAGGGCTGTAACTCACATTAACCCACTTCTTTCTTTCACTTTCGTTGCTCGAGAATGCACTAATACTAAAATATGACGGTTTGGTGCTGTAACACGGCGCTGCAGACATGATTTAACACCGCTAAAGTTGTTAGGATGCACGGAAAGAAGTGAGTTCACCGTAGGTCAGTACAGTTACGTCACTTATCTCGTCACTCACACTCGGTCACAGGAGAACAGTTCGCCGGTCGCTCCACTCAAACAGGGACTGCCGTAGCTAAAGTGTATTTGGCGACCCTTTTTTTACTCGTGGCCCCCTCCCTCTCTAATCATGTAGAAAAATTCGGAAGTGAGCCCTCTCCTGGCGACAGCAGAGTAGTGTTGCTTTCCTTGCAGTAGAAAATGCCACCAGGACTTTTCGCTAAAACGTGGAAGTATGAGAATGGTGTATTATATCGAACATTTATTGAACCTGTCTTATCGCTCTATCGAGGAAAAGTTATATCGCAATACTTATCGTTATCGTTTTATCGCCCAGCCCTATCTCAAAGATAGAGAAACATGTATAGAAACATTAAATTTGACGCAGAAGTAAGTTTGTGGTCCCCAAAGGGTTGGTTAAACCTACTTTGTATCTCATTGTTCATTATATTAGGTGTAAATTCCATGTAGATGCATTTTGTAGTTCTACAGTCAAAAATTGTAGTCCATCTTTTTCTCTGCATAATTTGTCAGCCCCCTCTTAACCTGTTCATCAGTGGTCAGGGCGGCCACTGAGCAGTATTAATGCACAGTGATACTGGAATATATGTATCCATCATATCAGTATTGGCAGATGATTGCTTTAACCCCTTAAATGGCCAGGGCCCACTGGCAGGCCCGAAGTTTTATTAGACACTGCTATAACCTAAAAGAATATAAGAATAGCTCAGCCAGTTTACATTGAAGTCCCCATAGTTACTGAATAATAAGCCTTAGTATATAATAAGCCTGGCATCTTAAGGGGTTAAAAAATTATCAGCATCAGACCAATGTTTAGAGTTGACTGATATTTCAAATCAAAATGTGATGACATTTATTCTACTCTAAAAGAGTAGAATGTTTGTGATGCTGGGCTACTACAGTAAGTTTCTTTTAATATCATGTAATTAACGTTACTGCATTTGTAAGCCTATAAAAATAATGTTACACATTTCTCTGTAATAAAAAAAAAATTGTAATAATAATAATTGTAATTGTAACTCTCTGTAATAAAAACTGGTAGCAGTGACTGAAAATCTAACCTCTAATCTAGCTAACCTCTGTAGCGGCAAGTCCCAGTTTTATAAATGTTTATGTATCAGCATCGGCAGATATGGAGATGAAAAATATTGGATGTCAGCATCAGCCCACAATTCCCATATCATTGCATCCCTATTGTGTGAGGCCAGAAACTGACTACTGATGAGAAACTAGAGGATGACTAATGCAATCTATTCAGCAACAGATGAGTTAAACGTACGTCTACAAGGTGGACCAACAAAGTAGGTGTGTTTAAAAGGGTGTAGTGAGTCAGTAGGCGTACGCAGAATAGGATGGGATCAGAAATCAAATGATATCAGTGATAGCACTGATGTGAAGTATGTGGCACAGTATAATATACATACTTACTCATGGATATGAGCAAAACCGGTCTTGTTAAAACATAAGTGGTATTTCAACGAATTGCGAATTAATGGAATTTTCTACATTGACTGGATTTGACAAATATTTGAATGTTGAATTTTATTTTGACAGCTCTAGTGCACAGTGTTTAAAAACTCTGGCAGCACTGCTGTGTCTGATTCACTTGTACCAGTGCAACACACATTAGCATGTGAGAATGATCTACCGCCCAAACAATTCCTGCTCAGTGGTGGTCCTGTAGGGGTCCTGACCATTTATGAATGGGGGCTAACAATCTATAATTGCACAACTACCAAGTGCTCTTGGTAGAATGGAGAATGATTGTAGGTTCAAGGTAGGTGTATATAATAGAGTGGGCAGTGAAGGTACAACAGTTAAGTTTGCTACATTTTTTAATTCACCGAATACAACAATTGTACTCTGGTGAGTGACTGACTGGGACACACAAACAGCGGTTGAGGTGAGTACATTGCTGCCTGCTGTGGTCAGCAGTGCTAACATGCAGCACATCACATTAGCAGTTCAGTGTTTAATTGTGTATGACCATTCATAACCGGTCGAAGCGTGTTGTAACTTAGCTGCTGTGACGTGCTGACACACGCTTGCAGCTCATTTTGCCTTTTCGGCCAGTGACGGTGAAGACGGTTGTGTCAGCTCAGCGTGACACACACTTGTTCTCAGTGTGAGCCCATTGACTCATAAAGGCCTTTGTCCTCAGCTCTACTTGATAAGCTGGCTCTTCCCTCTCCCCATCTCTCCCACACAGAACTCTGGCCGGCCGGTGCCATCTCTTAGCAACGGAGACCCCGGTCCCAGCGGCGCCGCCACAGCCCCGAGAGCCACGGCCGCTCCCTAAGAGCCCCACATCTCCTGGCAACACGCGACCAAACCTCGCGCATCTAAGGCCTCCCGTCGCCTGGCAACCACGTACACTACTGGTCAAAAGTTTGGAATCACCTGTCACATTAATAATTGTCGTTATTTCATTCAATAATAAGTTATAATATTAGAAAAATATTATAAATTAGCCACCAGAAAGTAGTTTTATAAGAGTGTTTTGGTAAGAATGGGAAAATAATATATGATAAACAGTGTGATAGCTGTTCTGTCATTCTCTATTAACTATGAACATAAATTTTATTACTTCTTTCTCAGTCATTTTAAAACCATATACAGCTCAATTCATCTCTCTGGACACATTTAAAATATCTTCATTGTGTATATGTATGTATTTATTTGTTTTATTTGCAGCTTTCTAGCTTCACACAATTTATTTGAAAACTGTGAAGTTTTTAGAACTATCATATTAGAATCATTTTATACATTTACCGACAACCAATTTGCTTTTATTCCATACTTCTGGATGGTAATTCTAAACTTTTAAAAGACAGTATATTTTGCTGCGATTGTAGCGCGTTGCTTTTTGAGGCAGGTAGCTGCTGTGCCCCCTTGAGGGAGGGTGAGGCAGGGCAGGCGCCAGCCATCAGCAGGATGCTCGTGCTTTTCTGTAGGTGTGCAACTCAGAAGGCCTCTTTTCCCCCTGGCTGAGCACAACCCAGGGAAAAAGAAGTGGAGGGCAGTTTCTCTCCACCTCCGACCAAGCCAGACGTCATCTGCCACGCATGGCTCCACTAACCCCCATGGCAATCTGTCTCCTAGCAACGCCGACTGCGTGCTCCCCGGGAGGGATCCGGAAGTCCACATGCTCGCACGGTGCCGTTCTTGGAGTGCATGTCAATGCTTCCCTCTCTCTCCCCCCCCTCTCCCTCCCTCTCTCTCTCTCTCTCTCTCTGTGTCTCTCCCTCTCTCTCTCTGGTCTCCTCCAACTGGCTCCCACGCAAGGATTTGGAACGGCTCTTGCACGCAGTGCCTGGGATGAAAATAACAAGGCCACAAAAATCTCCCGCTTCACAGAGCCGTCCTTTCTTCTGCGGCCGAGCGAGCCTCTCTCTCTCTCCGCTATGAGGGACAGCCTAACGACCTCCGACCGCTCGCCTCTCCACCTGCGAAAATCCATAAATCCATAAATCCATGTGCTCTGAACCTCGCCGTAACCCCAGATTGTCTTGATAATGGGGTCCGCTCCCTCTGCCCTTCACTGCCTCAGGAAGCAGCAGCTCACTTTCCCCCTCCAACTCCTCAGCTCTCAACTTTCAGGACTTTCAGCAAATTTGACACAATTCCACCTTTTCCGAGTATGAGATTCTCATAAGCCGAACAAGTGAAGACACATTTCTGCTGACCCAGTCTGACCTTACTGTATGCTGTAGTATCTGAAGCTCCTACCACTTTAATGGGCTTAAACTCAACTGGAGAACTTTGACAATTAGTCTAAACAAACCCAAACTGCTGGTGCCTCTGGAGTGTGGGCTAGCTCATTAAGGCTAATGTGGCACCTCTGGCCGTTCTGAGGAGACTGAAAGTATCCCCCAGGCTTCCCAGTTTCTCTCCTCTGTTCCCTTAGCTCTGTTCCTCTGCTGCTATGGCGGTCCAGTGACACTGCGTTGGCGAGAAGCGTTAGCCCACCTTCCGCACATCTGAGAACCTCGGTGAAATCCTAATCCCCCAGGCAGGGTGAAGCACAGGCCCGGCTTGCCTGACCCCTCTGGTTGCCATGGATACAGCGCACTATAAATAAAACAGAGGGCTTTTTTAAGCAGTTTGGCAGGGCTGGGCGGCCTGCTCACTGATGGGGTTTATTTTCTCCCCCTCCCTCTCTCTCTCTCTCTCTCTCCCTCTCTCTCTCTCTCTCTCTCTCTCTCTCTCTCTCTCTCTTATCCTCCCTTCTGTCCGCTGGCTACTTCTCAACTCCTCTCTGAAGTGCCACCAAACACCCAAATTTTCTGCCCACTCTAACCCACCTCAACTAGTTTTTGCCACCATTTCTGAATGGTAAAAAAGGCTAATTTTTTATTTTTTCTTTTTCTTTGCTTTTACTATTTGCAGGGCAAAAGCCTGGTGGAAAAGACATTGGAGAAAAAGAGTGATAGAGATGGGAGAGGGAGTGAGATAGAGGCAAAAAGAGAGAGAGGGAGGGGGGGAACAAAGAGCAGCCTCTTGGACTGGCCCTCACTCACACAGGAAGCCAAGTTGTTTTGTGGGCGCCGTTTTTGGGAGCGTTTAAATCTGTCGAGTGTAAACAGACGGAGCTGTCCTAACGGAGGCCCGTTAAAGAAAAAAAAAGAGAGAGAGGAAAAAAAAAACACGGCAGGCCCATTTTCTTCAAAGTGGCGGCGGAGAGGCGTTGAGAGACGAGGGAGGCTGCGTGTTTGTGCACTGAATCAGGGCTGCGCTGCAGATTTTTGTCTGGCGAGGCGAATCTCGGGAGGCTAGAAAATAATTTGGTCACGGCTGTGGGAGGTTGCTGGGGCGGGGGGGGTGAGGGGGGGAGGTGGGAGGGTTGGAGGAGGCAGGGTTTCGGCCGTCTCGCTGTGGTGAGAACACGCTTGACACTTCATTCCTTTCCAGTTAATGCGGCACGGACTGCGGGTGGTTAACCCTCCACTTGCCTGGAAGCCTGAGAGTTGTTGTGTTTATAGGTGGAGTTTTGGAGGGGTTCTGCCCGACCTCAGCTAGAAACCAGGTAACTTTTAGCTTCTGGAATACACAAAGGCCGATGGAAGGGTATGAACACCAACAAGTGCAGAGTCATTGTGCTGGAGCTAACCCCTTAAACTCCAGAGACCCATCAGACTTGCTTATTACCCTTTATGACATTCAGTTGTCTATGAAAATAAACAACAGTGCAGACTAATTTCAGGCTTCAGAAAGGCTGCTAGTACTGTTTTTAGCTATGCAACATACTTTTGTCCATTTTTTATAGATAACAATAAGCCATACAGTGTAAAAAACACAATTTGAGATTACTTAATCACTTGATGCAGTTTGAGGCATGTGTATAATATTTGCAGAACTAGCTGTAAATTTCCATTACTTGTTAGCTATGTTAGACTTGTAGCTCTATTGCAAAACTAAAAAAGCAAACCAGACACTAAACATGTCTTGGCTTGGCTTTGGCGTAAAGAGAAAGTTGTGTAAATTAAAATTTTCATTAAACTATCACTTTAATGAACTCAAAGGGGTTATCATTAGTGTAAAGGTTTAATGGAAAAAGACATACAAAAAAGGAACCTTTTTGCGGGGGGATAGAGTATTTTCAGGCTGCTTTAGGTGTCAACCACTGTATGGCTCTTGCAGGACTGGTTCTACTTGTCTAACATGAACGTCACATGGCAACATAAATAATTTGTTTAGAGCCTTCAGTCTGCTTGGGTCAAGTGTGCACCAGTCATGCGGTCTTTCCCCCACAAGATCAAGGCAGAAAGTCAGTGTCCAATGACCATGTCCAAGCTGCGTGTCAACCTCCCACCCCTTCCATGACTGGGTACGCTCTGCTTGTCATGTGACCAGGCCGAGAGAACAATGGCTCGCTCTACTTTTCCCCCAAACCAACCACACCGCTCCTGCTGCAGGTGGACACTTTGGCGCGCACACCGACCATCAACCCAGATTTTGTGGTGTGTGTGTGGATACGTGTGTATGTGTGTGTGTTTGGCTGGTGAGCAGGGAGTTAATGCGGCAGGGCTGTGGCAGTCGTCCTGCCCCTCAGCCAGATTAATCATGCAGGAGAGACGCAGCAGGCCCCGCTGCCTCCGCCTGGGGGCCTAGCCGGGCCCGCATGTTTCCCCTATCACATGGCCCAGACCCTCGCTCTCTCCTCTCTCTCTTTCTCTCTTTTTCTCTCCCTCTCTTTCCCCTCTCTCTCGTCTTCCTCCACATACTCCTCCAGGGAGGCGAGGGGGGGGTGCTTCAGAACGTTTCTTCCTTTCCGCTCTTTCTCTCCTTTCTCTCTTTCTTTCTTCTTTTTTCCCCCCGTCTGTGGGCGTTGGGAGATAGAGGCGAGGCAGAGGAAAACAGAGGCGTCCGTCTCTCCCCCTGTGCGCCGGCAAACAACAACGGCCCCTTTTTATCTCTCATCGGAGGGCCCCGTCGGCAGTGGCCAGGCTGAGAGGAGGAGGAGGAGGAGGAAGGGGAGGGGGGATGAAGCGGGGGGAGGGGGGCTGCCAAGGGCCCTCCCGCACTCTCGCCTGGAAACGACTCGCCAACGTCTCCGTGCGTCAGAGAACAGCCGCTGCCATTGTTGCTCTCCCAGGCGCAGGACCGGGATCCAACTCCCTATTCGAGCGCCCATGTGTGACTCTAGGTGTGTGTGTGTGTGTGTGTGTGTGTCTGTGCAGAATGGAGATGACACCCTGAAGGATGATCAGGAGTTGGTACAAATTAGTTTGGACTCCATTTTGCAGATCTTGTCACAGTGTGCTAGAAAGTTTATACATGTTAATAATCAAACCTATGAGTACAATGACCACTACAGGTAACTAGTCAATTAAACAAGCACCTTATATTGTAGATTAATTATTCAGTTATTATTATAACAGTCTTAAGACTGCTATGAATCTAAGAATCTTAAGTAGCTTTACCTTAAGTGGTTTGCTTAAGCAATAACATAATCTTATAATTGCTATACAATTACTCAAATAATTACATTATCTTAAAATTACAATGCATTATTTGTTAACTACTATCAAATTTATTTGTAGGCTATGTAGTTGAAAGAACTTTGAGAGACAGAAATTAAAGTGTAGGCCAGATATAAGGCCCTTAAATTTTAAAAGGTTAAATGCAAACTAACTAAGCAGGGATGCGTCAATCCCATTTTTCTCAAAGTACGAGCACATATTTTTTAGTACTCGCCAGTACCGAGTCTGATATCATACTATAACCAGAACCTACTTATAATTAATTAGTTGTCAGTGTAAATGAGTGCAATGTATCTTAACAATTAAATCATTAAAATCTACCTGATATTAAAAGAAGTGCCTTAGCTAGCTGCATTACACTAGTTACCTTGGATTGAGCAGCGCTGCAGTGGAGGAGATTGAGTTTTATTCCACATCAGAAAAGTAGTTTTAATAATTCTAATGCTCCTCTGTCTCTTTCAACAACAGTTTCTGTAGCATGGTGACAACAGTAATCACCTCTGAGGCTAATAATAATAATAATAATAATTTTGACTGGGTGTTTGAGCTGTAGTTGAATGCCTTCTAAAGCCACACATACACTCAGCAATTTTAGAAATCTTGTTCTTTGGTGAGCCACACTGTACATTTGAATAGACCATGATGTATGGACAAAGCCTATGATTTATAGTATGAACTTGGTTTGATTGACATGCTATGTGAAATGCAGCCTCTACAGACAGCTCTATATAAAGATGTTTCATTCAAAATAACACGCTGCGCACTAAAATACTGAGCAAAAGCGCTGAGAGACAGAGCTACAGCAGCTTGGCTAACTACACTGTGCACCGAAACACACACGGTAGGACAATACGGTCTTTCTAAAGACTATTTTACAAAGAAAATTTTTAAAAATCAAGTTCATAATTCTATTCAGTAAAGTTGGCGTACAGACCTTAGTAGCAAATGTTGACTCTTTTGTCTCCATTTTGGTAGCCTATGTGTCTCCACTCATATTGGGAAATTGGTAGTGAGTGTGTGGTGTGTTTAAAAAACGTTAATGTTAAAGTCACGTAATGCATGTCTGGCAGGAATTTGCCAAGGCAGAACATTTAAAGTGCCTGGCAACATGGCGTCTGACTGCCACAGCGTCAGTAACCCTCCTTTACTGCCAGCTTGCTGTCTGTCTGCCCTGCGATGGACTGGCATCCAGGGTGTATCTTGCCTTCCGCCCAGTGACCACTGGGATATGTTCCAGCACCCCCCGCAACCCAGAAGGATAAGCAGTTTAGAAAATGTATGTGTAAAGTGTGATCCCGCATATCGATTACTGTAGTTTAAAGGGACAGCAAGATGTATTATTAATGATGATTACTACTATAAAATATAACATAGTAAACTAATATGTACATCCGACTGCCACAGTGTCAGTAACCCTTCGCTGTGTGAGCAGACCCTCCTTCACTGCCAGCTTGCTTCGTTTATTTATTTGGGTAGTAGTGTACACTCAGCTTGCATCACATGGTATCATGTGGTGTCGGATATTAGTATTGTGCATTTTTTTGAGGTTGAGTACAAGTAAATAAGTGTGGTGTCGGGCCGATACATGATACCAGTATTGGTATCAGTGCATCTCTACTTCTAAGGGTGTAATGATACACAAAAGTCAGAATTTAACCTTCTGTGATATGGGGGTATCTTGATTCAATACATTTTCTGATACAGCAGTGGCTGAAAATGTGCCTTATGTTAATATAGTAATGTTTCCATTTATTCAACACTATAGAAGTACGATTTTTGAACATAAGCTGTGTCAATCTAACGTTACAACGATACAATATGAAACACTGTGATACACTTTAGGGTGGCACGGTGGCGCAGTGAGTAGCGCTGTCACCTCACAGCAAGAAGGGTCTGGGTTCAGCTCCTGGCCAGGCAACCAGGGTCCTTTCTGTGTGGAATTTGCATGTTCTCCTCGTGTCTGTGTGGGTGTCTTCTTCCAGGTGCTCCCACAGTCCAAAGACATGCAGTCAGGCCAAATGGACATGCTAATCGCCCCTAGGTGTGGATGTATATGTCTGTCTGTCTGTCTGTCTGCACTGCGATGGACTGGCGTCCAGGGTGTATCCTGCCCAATGACTGCTGGGATATGTTCAGCAAACCCCCCCCCCCGCGACCCAGAAGGATAAACGGTTTAGAAAATGTGTGTGTATGTGACACACTTTAATACAATACATTGTGTCGTTGTTTACTTTATAAATGATAATAAACATTACAAATTACTACGTAACTACATGTGAAACTAATACATGAGTTATATATTTTAGAGAGTGAGGAAATGAAGTGTGATCCCACATAACGGTCATTGTAGTTTGAAGGGACAGCAAGATGTATTATTAATGATGATTACTACTATAAATTATAACATAGTAACTACAGTAAACTGATACATACATTATGTAGTTATAAGAGTGAGGAGTTTGGGCCCATATATGGAAGTATTACAATTTAAGGGGTTAATTACAGACAACAAGAGATATTAATGCTGCTGACAACAGCTGAGAATGTTTACTAAGCTAAACATCAGATAAAGCACTGCACTATAAAAATGACCAGCAACATATTATTCACACATTTTAATTGATATTAAGCATGTTATAAGAAAAGTTGTGTACTCCTTATTATCTCAGAACTCTCATACTTTAACTTCTATATTGATTGGTCCTCTCTTCTACTGTCCCTCACTCCATCACTCTGACTTGCTCTCCTTCTCTCCATGTGCTTTAGAGTACAACAAGCAGAGGGCAGCCAAGAGGACAGGATAAGTAAAAGTTTCATGGCCCTAAACCATACTTTTCACACAACACTGAAGATACTTGAGGAAAAAAAATAATATTTAGATTACAAGTTGGTAAATCAGACACTAAGTGGTAATGAGCAGGACATGGATGATTTTCTTTAACGTGGATGTGGAGTCGACCTCAGACGGTACCCCCAAGGCTATGGAAAAAGAAAATACCCAGATACACACCTTCACATGCTGCAAAAAGCAGATTTACTTATGTTTTGCACCTTTGCAAACACTATTTTGGCATTAAAAAGTGTCTGTTGCGATTTACTGAAAAGGCATAACTGCTCTTTTGCTCTTTTGTGCTTTTGCCATTCTACGTGCATTTATTGGAGTTTCCCTCTCAAAGCACAAATACTGGGAGGGGATTATTATAATGCAGCACCTACTCCAGTTTATTGAGGCTGTTAGTAAATAGTGACTGCTCTTAATGCCTGTCTTATTTTTGGTGATAACATGGCTGCCATTGTTTGTGCTTGGAGGCAGAGAAAAGAGCGAGGTTTGCAACCATATTTATTTATTTTTGTTGAAAAAAAAACCTTTGTAAATGGTTGCCATGTCACATTATTCTTAATCTGATGACAGAAAGAAAAATTCTAAAGCCAAGTTGTTTTAATAAAACAATGTTTTAAACATTTTTCCTAATACTCAGGGTGTTTTTTACAGCACTCATCAAACTGTCCTGAGATCAGGATAATGTTTTTGACAGTTTCGTTTCCAAACTTTTTAAAAGCACATACTGAAAACCTTTTGGATGTCCCTGTTACACTAAAGCTATGCATTACTTTGTACATGTTCTTGATGAGTAATATCTCATTTTTCAATTAGTCCCTGTTTTGACTTAGTAGGTCAAAGTCTTGAGAAGTATAGAAGTATATTTGAAGTACAAAAAAAATGATTTTCTCCTTCCTGGAAAGAATATGAGCCAAACACATGGTCATATTGTGTTGGTCATATGTTACTTACAAAACTGAACCTGTGTTCATATGCATGGAAGTATTTATTACATAAACCAGCGCAAAATGTCAGTAGACTGTTGGCCCCAAATCATCCCAATTTGGCAGATATATATATTATATGTATGCTTCTGGAGTCTTGGAGGATTTGGATCATTTTATTGCTGAAGTGTGATCATTCTTCGCACAGACAATTTCCCACACTCATCCTCACATGTGCCTCAAATCACTCAAGTCATCAATCCATACAGAGATACGATATACAACATCTTGCACAATGGTGCAATGTAAAACAGGGGAAAAATAAGTGCAACTGAATATTATACTTCAAGAAAAACACTGAAAAAACATCAAAGTGACTGGCATCTTACTGGCCAATAATTAGATTACGAAAGCTTGAAGATGGCTGCTTTTGCTCACCAGGTTTGAGAAGACATTTGGTGTATCTAGACAAGACTGCAAAGAACAGAAGTAAATTGTACACAAAAGAATGCTGCCCTTGGACTCCTAAAAAAACTTAAGGTAGAACCATCGGGGTCAGCCTTTGGTGCTGGGAGGAACCCTTTCATAGAGGTCCAGAACAGCCCTAAAGGATTCTCCAGACCATTGCCCGAATTCTAGGTATCATGCAGGTAGCAATGAGAGGGTACAGAAGAAAGCATAGGATTTTGTATCTTCGGCAAAGTATCCAGAATACTGCAACCTTGTGCTTCTGAAAATGCGGCTCTTTACCACTGAGCTTTATATAAAGACTTGTTTAACATTGCTGTGGTCCAGACTGACATTGTATTTTGAATCTTAGAACCTCATCCAGAACTACTTAGGAACCTTTTTAAGAGTGCAGCCAAAGGTGCTTGATCGACCCTCCTGATTGTGCATAGAACTGTGAGGAAGGGTTTCGTCGGCTGTGATGAATGCAGTATCCAGCAATACAGAGTTTGTGCTGTCATATAGAGGGCTCTGGCCTTCATGGTGTGTCTGGAGCATAGTACAAATAGTGGCACTGGCTATTGAATTAAGAACAATTGTGCAGGTTTGTCTGTGACTAAACTGAAGAAATGTCCAGATATGATCAGAACCTGCTTGGTGAGGAACAGAGATTTAGCAAAGCATCACTGTAATCATAAAAACTCATCTGAAATGGGAGCATGCTCTTAACATCTGTTAAATAACAAAAAAACACCATATATATGTTGGTTTATTCGTCATGAAATGTTACCACAGTCTACAACGTGCATTTTCAAAGTGCAGAAAATACAAACCAAAAACATTTAATTAAGAGGTCTTTTTATGATGGCATTGGTCAGAGGCCCATTTGCAGTCTGTGCTCAAGATACAGTGGTCAATAGCCAGTAACCCGAAGAGATGTGTAACCGCTTTGTTTAAATTTAAAGTTTTTAAACAGTGGAATCTGAGTAAGAACACTGCCCAAAGCTTTAGAACCAACTACAGCTCTAAGCAGCAGTCTTCCTGAATAAATGTAGACACCTACCAAAAACATACTGTAAACAAACAAATGGGCTTATAAGCAAATTCAGTATTTCAATATTTGCCTTGTTCTTCTTTAACTAATGTGGTGAGAAAAAAGCATTTTGTATCTTAACAAGCTTTTAGCTAGAAAAAGTCAATTTCCTGATTTTCACTCCATGAACCCCTCTCATTAGTTGTTTTTGGCTGTTTCTTTTCAAACTTTGAAAACCTCTTTTGGTAAGAATGTAGAGTGGCTGCTTTTTCTCTCTCACCACAGAAGCGACACACTATTGAGTTAAATAATGTGAGAAATATCTGTGTGGAATTCCCCTTGAAAAACACTTTCAAGATTTGTAATGGAAAAAAAATAACTGGAACTGTAATACAAAATGATCACATTTGTGATCTAACAAAGTGAATAAAATCCCCATGAATGTGGAAAAGCAAAAGTAGAAGAAAAACTTGTAAAAAATGTAAAAGGTCAAAACTTTAAATGAAAAAGTCTGTAACAAATGTAAAAGGTAATATTTTGTGTATCATGCCAGCTGAGAAAACTAACAGCACAATCATACAAAATATCAAAATGAAACTGCAAAAACCCTCATCTTCCTGCCTCACTTGTTTGATTACAGCAGTGGAGAAGGTCCTGAGAGAGGCTGGGGGGGGCTTCACCTCTCACCGTACAGAGGCAGTCCTGAAGTGGGGTTCCGATAGCGTCCATTGTGGCCTGACAGGGGGGGTGAGGTGAGGCGCGTGGGTGTTGACGGCAGCCTAATTACCTGAGTGAGGGGGAGGGCCGCAGAAGCAGGTGACTGGGCTTAGTTGGAACTGGTGGTTTGCTGGCCCTGGGAGGAGTCTGTGAGGGGCTGGAGTCACTGGTCACACTGAAGGTTTTCATCAACTCCGCTACACGCCCACGACCCAAACAGCTGTCCCTTCCCACTGAGTCTGTTTCCACAGACATAGCTCGTTTGGAGGCAGCCATCACCCGGAAGTCTTTTCCTAGGAGGTGGAAAGATATGAGAACTCACATTTTTCTTTTCAAAAATACAGGAATACACCTGAGATGAAAATTTTGTTAGAGTCAAAGAAGACACTGATGATGAAAAGAGAGTCTGGTACTGGTTAAGAGCTGCCTACATTTTCAGGAAGATGCTGTTTGACCGACATGTAAAACGACCAGTCCCAGCCCACTCTTTTGGCAAAGCATATAGGAGGAGGCAATTGTCAAAATTCACATATATATCTGGCTGTAAAAGGCTCATTTTCTATGACAACATCTAGTCCAGGTAGCTGTTCACTTTTGATGACAAAATCAAAACTACTTTGCTTCCCCTCCACACACACTGTCTATGCCGCTTATCCTGCTGGGTCGCAAGGGGTGCTGGAGCCTATCCTAGCAGTCATCGTCCAGAAAACACCCTGGACAATGCCAGTCCATCACAGGGCAGACACTCAGACATGTAAACTCACATTCACACCTAGCGACAATTAATCATGTCCAATTGGCCTGGGTGCATGTCTTTGGACTGTGGGAGGAAACCCACGCAGGCACAGGGCAAACTCCACACAGAAAAGACCCAAGTCGCCTGGCCAGGGAATTGAACCTGGCCCCTTCTTGCTGTGATACATAATCAGAATGTGACTGACAGAATCCAGATAGTTGTGGCTAGCTAGGTTGAGACTAGGAGGTGGGCATAATGCTACTTTGGCTGGCAGATACGCTGTATGCCAAAAGGTTGTAGACACCTGCTCATTCAACGATTCTTCTGAAAACAAGGCTATTAATAGTTTGCCCCTCACCCTTGGTACAGTAATAACAGCACTAGTAATGTCAGGTACTGATGTTCGATGATTAGTTCTGGATCACAAATGCCTCTCCAACTCATCCCAAATGTTTCTGATATTTTCATAGTTAAAATATATGCAGTTGAATGTATAAAAGAATCCTGTTTATTTGCACTGAGCTGCTAGTTTAATAGGAAAACAACCTAATACCTTCATACAGATTGTACATTCCAACAAGTCATACATAATATAACTGCAGCACATGGTACGAATAAAGTGGTGTTTCTAGCGTCAGTGTTCAACTAAACATTGGAATGGACAAAATAAGCGACCTTAGTGACTTTGGATTTGGTATGATCATTAGCACTAGCTATGCCAGTTTTAGGGTCTTCCAAATGGCTGTCATTCTGGGCTTTTCACAGTTGTTTAAAGGATTTACCAGAAGAAAAGACCAGTGATCAGTGTTGGGGGTAATGCTGTACATAGTAATGGGTTACAGTAACCTGATGACGTTTTAACACAGTGGTGTAATCCATTGCAGTTTACATTGCTGTAATCAGACTACAGTTAGTGACTCCATAAGAATTTTGTTACTTGCATTGTTGCTCTCCAAGACAGCAAAATTATTTACAAGCAATGCATTTAAAACATACATTTTCTCTATATCACTGCTGTCAGAATAAAAACCTTGTATCTCCATTTTTGTTGTTTTGTGTAACTTTCATGATGAATGGACCACCAGAAATGACCCAAAATGGCTTGGAAAAAAGTGTGGTTCCACTGACTTACATTAAAAGTAAAGTATGTTTTTTCCTTCTCCTGTAAAGTTCTCATTTTGGAGATACAAGGTTTTGTTTCAACAACAGCGATATGGTTCTATGTGTAATTTGACAGCTTTCTCTATGCTTACACTGATCACATTTACAAAGTTCTGCTGTCAGCTGTAACAGGTAGCATTATTAGTAATGATTAGTGAGAGTTAGTTTTTTCCCTGCTAAAATTTGCTATAAGTAATTGGTAATTTGCAATGGCTTACTTTTTTGAATGCTGCCAGTGATTAGCATTCAGTAATCAGGCCTGTACAGCCATCAAGTTTGCAGGAGCTGTGCTATGCAGCCATTTCTGTATGGTACAAGATTCTTGCACACTTTGTTCACCAGCTTGTAGAATCCATGTACAAGCAGCTCAAGCAGTTCTGAAGGCCAAAAAGATGCACCACAAATAGGCCTAATACCTAATAAACTGGCAGCTTAATATATAGAACCAGTAAAGCCCTTTCTAATATAATGCACATAGGTAGAGTATATATGGAGTGTTATATGGCCAATTTGGAAGTATTAAATGTGTGCAGGCACTTATGTGTAGGCGTGTATGTGTATATGTAGTGACTAATTGATAAAAAGATTCAAACACTGTAACCTAATATGGTCCATGCCAAAAATAAAGCTTCTTTGAGTTGACCTGAGTTGAGCACAGAGAAAGAGAGACAGAGAACAGAAAATAAAAAGAAGGAATAGGAACTGGGCGAAGCAGCTGTAATAGAGAGTGATGAGTGGGATATTGGCCAGGCCTTTATCAAAAGTGGGACATTTTAACTGATAGCATTATGACACTTCTCATTATGGCTCAGTAACACAGGCCGTTTATCTATTCTTCTCTCTGTTCTCCCTTCCACCCTTGCCCTTCTTTAGCCCTCTCCTTTTCGCTTTTTCTTTCCTCAGCCTCTCTCTCTCCCCCTCACGCTCTCACTCTCTCTCTCTTTCTTCCTTTCTTTTTTTCTCTCTGTCCCTGGCTCTTTCTTCCTGGGCTGCAGACTGCCAGACCGGAGGTCGTCGGCGAAGGAAGTGGAGCAGGGACGCAGCTGGGTATAGTTGGTGTGTGTGCGTGTGAGTGTGTGTTGTGTGTGTGTGTGTAATTGAGGGACGGAGGGATGGAAGATGAGGAAAGGAGGGCCGCAGGGATGGCGGTGGAGAGCAGACAGACGCTGCTCAGACACCAGAAGGCTTGAGGAACCGCGTATTTTTAGCCCCGTCCCCGGGGGACACAGATGTGTGAGCTCTCTCTCTCCCTCTCTCTCCCTGTCTCCCTCTCTCTCTCTCTCTCTCTCTCTCTCTCTCACACACACACATTTACCCCTTCTCATTTTCACGCACAAACTCCAACATGCTTATTTTTTTCCACACAAACTCGGCCTCTCCCATACACAGCCTGACACACACACGGCGCGCTGTTTCCGATGAACGAAGTGTCCCAATATTCCCCGCTGTGAGTCACGAGCCAGAGTGGCCAGCGGCAGAGCCATGAGCTGCAGGGTCCATCAACCCTGCCCATACACACACACACACACGTTTGTTTTTTATACAGTGTGGAAAAAATAAAATAAAAAAAATTAAATAATGATATAAATTAAAAAATGTATGTTTTTAATGTTAAGGCCTCAAATAGAAAATTAATATTATATGCATAAAGACATAATACAATTGAGTACAATAGAGCAGATTATTCACTTACATCCTAGGATGACGTCCTTCAACAAATTTTGCCTTTTAGCTGTTTGAGTTCTCTTTGAATACTCTTTCAACACTCTCGCAATCATTAGATTCATCAGTTCAGGGAAGAGTTTAGAGGCACAACTGACAAAATATTCTTCTACATGTTGCATGCAATTACACATTTTCACCAGAGAGGTCTCCAAATCCCAAAATCGTACAGAGTGTAACTTTAACATATTGATGAAAAAAACATTAAATATAAAATTTGCATAGGCCATGTTTTACTTTTTTTGCCAATATGTTAAATTTAGCAGATAAACAGTTATTGCACATTAAAATGTGCAGAAGTGTCCTCTGTAGATGTGTACTTATTTTCACTTAGAAAAGCAGATAATTTGACCAGGTCCACCAAACTTAAATATGTTATAATATAATAAAATAATAAAATGTCGCTCAGCCATTTACAATTATCTCTAAATGCTACTTCCTTCATCAAGCAAAGTAAAAGCTCTGCCAGAACTCCCAGAACAAACCTGCAGTGAGAACGACCGTGGCAATAAACTATTGTGAATTATTAGACCAAGAAATTGTGAATACTGCGCGATGTATAATTCAGACATGATCTGATCATCTGGAGGGTGTTGTCTGTTTTTACTTCTTTGTTGAAGCTTGGATTAGTCAGTGTAGAAGACCACAATCACAGCTCGATGTCAAAATGTCAGGGTCCCTAACGGGAAGAGCTAAGTTGGAAATAAAGTAAGCTACATGTTATTTGTGTCACTGGATTTGCGAAAAATCATTTTCATATGACATCTAATGATAAATAACATTACTGAAAAATATTAAGATTAGTTAGCTAACTAATTAGCTTTTCTTAGCTGCTAAGAGTTTGATAAATTAGTCATTAAACATGTTAAATGGGACTGAACAGTGCTCACATCTGTGATTTTTAAAACATTTTGTGTAAAGATAAATAGTTTTCAAACATATGTCTGCACTGAACATCTTGTAAAGACAGTTTATTTTAATGATGAGTTTTAAATGTTGTGCTCACTGCTTGATTCTAAATTTTTCTTTGTGCAGCTGAACTTTTTAATCCATTAGCAAGTGTTACGAAGGCTACCATGTAGCCTGAACTGGATGTTTGACAGACATAACAATAATAACTAAGAGAGTAATAATTAAGGGACTTATAATTTTTTACACTGTTTATCAGTGGTCAGGACCCCCCCATTTCCACCACTGAGCAGGTATTATTTGGGTGGTGGATCACTCTCAGCACTGCAGTGACGCTGACATGGCAGTGGGTATTTTGTTGGTACACTGTGTTCACTTACTGTCCACTATATTAGACACACATACTTTGTTGGTCCACCTTGCAGACATAAAATTAGAGACAACAGCTCATCTGTTGCTCCACAGTTTGTGTTAGTCCTCTAGTGCTTCATCAATGGTCAGTTTCTGGCCACAGGATGCTGTTGGCTGAATATTTTTGGTTTAAAGGCTACTTTCAATCTCAACCACTTCAACATGCTCCACATTACCCACCATTCAAATAGTGAGTCATTAAAATACTAGGTGGTGGTCCTGTCCAGGTCCTGACCATTGATGACAGCAATCTGTACAAATGGACTAGAATTTGTATATTTGTGTATATTTAGGTACTCACCGATACCAATTCTGACAACATATTGAGTAACCTACTTAGAATTAAGTAGTTGTGAGTGTAAATAAGTGCAAAGTACCTTAACAGTTAAATCATTCAACTCTAGCTGATCTAAAACGACGTGCCTTAGCTAGCAATGCTAACATTAGTTACTTTGGGTCAAGTAGCGCTGCAGTGGAAGTACAGCTGTAAGTAAACAGTCTCTATAGCACAATAACAGTAGGAATCACACCCAAGGCTAAAGCATCTGGGGAGCTCACTTGTTGAGTTTTTTGTCTTCTTGGAGTCTTTTTGGATGAATGGCTGGTTGAAAGCCTGTGAATTTACATGCTCACACTGTATGAAAACACTCAGTTTGATTGACATTTTATGTGAAATGCAACTTCTTCAGACAACTCAGTCTATAAACAATTTCAAAAAAAGCTGTGTCATTGAAAATAACGCACTGCACTTCCAAGTACTGAGCACAAACGTTAAGAAATGAAGCAGCTTTGTTAACTTGCGCCACACTGTGCACTTAAGCTAAAACCAGGCAGTCATGCACATGGTAGGGCAATACAGTCTCTCTACAGTCTATTGTAAAGAGACAATTCAAAAAATCACTATAATGAAGTTTATACTTCGCAGTTCTTTTCTGTCAAACAGAGTAAAGTCAGTATATATGGACTCGTATTGGGAAAGTGGTTGTAAACATTTTTCAAAATGGGCTAAAAATCGCACAGTGTATTCTTGGTGGGAATATGCCCTGGCAGGATGTTTAAAGTGACCAACAACTTGGTGTCCAACTGCTGCGGCATCAGCAACAATTTGCAGTGTGAGCAGACCGCCGTTCACTGTCAGCTTGAGTTGTTTGCTCATTAGCGCGGCAGCGTACACTAAGCTTACATCACATGATATAAGCTGGTACAGGATGTTGATATCAGTGCTTTTTTGAGTATGTGTGAATGAGCACGGTATCGGGCCAATACCTGATACCAGTATTGGTATCAATGTATCCCTAGCTCCCAATATTGTAAGTTAGCCCTAATTTTCTTACAAAATCAACACATTTCTGTCCTTAAAATCTTCTAAAAACAAACACTAATAGATACACTCACACACTGCTTCTACAGCCATTCAGGAGATTGGCCTAAACTGCCCCTCCACACTTCTTCACCATGTTTGTTTTCTTCTCTTCCTCCTCATCCTCCTCCTCTTCCTCTTTCTCTCTCTCTCTCTCTCTCTCTCTCTCTCTCTCTTCCCTTCTCTCTCTCCCCCAGTCCCTGACCTGTGGTTCCTGTGTTAATGTCCTCTCTCCGCACTGCGTGGGCCTGCCGCCTCTGATTGTCTCGCTGTGTTGTGTGGTCGCCACGGAAACCCTGGACAGGCTCCAGCGACCTAGGCGGGCACACTTGCACGCATATACACACACACACACATGCACATGCATGCACAAACGGTCACACTCGTAGTCCAAAGCTGTTTGATCCACCACGTTCTCCACGCCCCACTAATAGCCTGTGCTGCACCCTACAAACACATCCCATATGTGTGAGTGTGTGTGTGTGTTTTTGGATGTGTTGGCGTCCTGCACACCACTCCCCCTGTTAGCTGACACCAGCATAAAGCCTCACACCTCTCCTCTATCCATGCTGCCACTTGCCCCAGCGTGGCGTTTTCCATCCTACCAGAACCGCCCGCTTCCTCCAGCCACTGCACGCACACACAAACACACACACACACACACAACCTGATCTGAGAGACGCTGAGGAACCTGAGACACACTCACACACACACACACACACAGCCCGACCACAACCTCGCAATCAGTTGTGACAAAGCCTGGAAACACCTGATCACCTCACACCAAACACCAACTCTCTCTCTCTCAAACTCATCTCCCTCAGTCTCTATTACTCTCTCACTCTCCCTATCTCTCTCACTCTCTCTCTCTAACACCAGAGAAACATTTCATTGCTCAAAAGTTGCTCGGGAAACTTAATGGTGATTCTCATGAAAAATTCTTTCTTCCAAATAAAAAAAATGAGTTTTTATGTGTTTTAAACTGAAAAAAAGGTAAATATCGTATCTGTTTACCAATTCAGCAAGGGGTATGTAAACTTATGAGCGGAACTGTATTTATCCCTCCCTCTCTCATGCTCTATCTTTCTAATTAACTCTCTTCCCCTTTCTTTCCCATCATCTAACTCCCTCCCTCTCCCTCTCTCCCTCTCTCTCTCTTTCTCTCTCACTATCTCTATATCTCTCCCCCCCCAGCTCTGCATAATCAGTGTGTGTGCAGCTATAAGTGGGCTGTTTCTACCTTCCCTCCAAATGTACACATGCACACCTACACATACACACACACACACACGCTCACACTCACACACACACAGAGTCAGGCAGATGAAAGGAAAACTGCAACGACATCCTCAACACCAAAAAAAGGGTCCTATCTCTTTAAATGCCCCCACCTCTGAGGGAAGTGGGGGGGGCAGAAGTGGGGCAGAGGGCAGAATTCCGGAGCAGAGCGGCGCGTCTGTGCTGAGCCCGGCCGCGGGGGGGTCACGACTGCCAGAGGGAGCAAGAGAGAGAGAGAGAGAGAGAGAGAGAGTGAAAGAGGGGAGAGAGAGAAGGGAAGAGAAAGAAGTGTGTGAGAGAGAGGGAGAGTGAGATAGCGAAAGCAAAGAAAGGGAGAGAGAGAGAGTGAAAAAAGAGAGAGAGGAGTGAGAGAAGGAGAGAGAGAGGGTTTAGTAGAGGCTGGAGGCTCTGTCACTTATCAGCTCCGGCCGAGCGTCGCCCAGGGCCAGAGTCGGGAAGCAGCGCAGGAATGTGTGTCCTTCCCTCTGAAGGTGAAGAGAGGAGACGCGACACACACTCAGACACACACACACACACACGCTTACACATACGCATGCATGCACGCATAGACGGAGCCAGCAGCTGCGGGAGGCTGTTACACTCGCACGCATTCGTGCACCCACAGGAACAACACACACATGCACACACTCACACACCCTTTGCCAAACTCTTAGGCTGTGGACCACACATACACAGTTAAAATGCTCACACATTCCTCTACTTTTCAATTTCTCACATACTTTCATTAAAAGGCTGTTTTTTCCCCTTTTTTAATACTTGCTTTTGATATTGTATGTAAACATTCCTAAAGTTTCAAAATGTGACATTCACTCTCCAGTCCAAAAGTCCATATGTGGAATCTAAATAGCAAAACGTCCCCTTTTGAATTAATTGTTGTTGTGATGTGACTGAAACCAGAGCATTTACATATATCCACCTATTTAGCCTTTAGCAGCCCCGCACATTCTCGCTGAAGTTATAATAATGCCCTCATAGGAAAGTCTGTCCACTCTGTGGCCATGTTGGTGAATGTCCCTGGGCAGTTATTTCCAATCACAAGACCAGTCTCCTATCTCTTTGGATGGGAAGAGACCTATAATTCCAAAACTGAAAGCCGTTTCAGAACCATCACTGGTAAAATCAAATCAAAATCACATAAATAGTGTATAGAGTTTTGCTTACAGTTCGTGTTTTTCATCATGTTCTGCCCACTGTGCATGCTCCTGTTTCCACAAGGAGGGAGGGCTTTCCCCACTTGTGGCTTTACAGGCAAGCCGATCAACTCTTTTTATTGAAAGTTACAGATGGGATGTTGAGCGTTATGAGCTTTCCTATTCATTTTCCATCCAGTGAACTGTCTCTTCTTCCTTTATGATGTCAGTAGTTATAGGGAGTGTTTCAGCCCAAACTGCTTTTTGCATTAGGTACAGTACAGGATAGCCAATTGGAACAAAGGTCATATCAATCTATCTATCTACAACCCCATTTCCAAAAAAGTTGGGACGCTGTGCAAAATGCAAGTAAAAACAAAATTCAATGATGTGCAAATCATTTAAACCCTATATTTCATTGAAAATGCTTCAAAGACAACATATCAAAGGTTGAAACTGAGAAATTTTATTGTTTTTTGAAAAATATATGCCAATTCCGAATTTGATACCAACAACACATTCCCAAAAAAGTTGGGCCAGGGGCATGTTTACCACTGTGTTTCATCACCTCTTCTTTTAACAGCACTCTGTAAGCATTTGGGAACTGAGGAAACCAAATGATGGAGTTTTGAAAGTGAAATGTTTTTGCATTTTTGCTTAACATAGGATTTCAGCTGCTCATCAGTTCAGGGTCTCCTTTGCAGTATTTTTCATTTTATAATGTGCCAAAGGTTTTAAGTGGGTGACAGATCTGGACTGCAGGCAGGCCAGTTTAGCGCCCAGACTCTTTTAATATGGAGTAATGCCGTCGTAATACGTGCAGAATGTGGTTTGACATTGTCTTGCTGAAATAAACAAGGCCTTCCCTGAAAAAGACGTTGTCTGGATGACAGCATATCTTGCCAAAACATGTATATATCGTTCAGCATTAATGGTTCCTTCACAGATTTGCCAGTCACCCATACCATGTGCACTAATGCACCCCTATACCATCATGAATACTGGCATTAGAACTGTGCACTGATAACAAGCTGAGTGGTCTTTATCCCGGAGGACACGGTGTCCATGATTTCCAAAAAGAAATTCAAATGTTGATTCGTCAGACCACAGGACACTTCTCCACTTCCTCTCAGTCCATTTTAAATGAGCTCGGGCCCAGAGAAGGTGGCAGCATTCTTGGATCCTGTTTATATATCCTTTCTTCTTTGCATTAAGAGTTTTAATTAGCATTTGTGGATGCAGCGACAAACTGTTTTTATAGACAGTGTTTTTCAGAAGTGTTTTTCAGAAGTGAGTCCATGCAGTGATTTCCACTACAGAATCATGGCCATTTTTAATGCGGTGCCATCTCAGGGCCCAAAGATCACAGCCAGCAAATACTGGTTTTTGGTCTTGTCCCTTGCATACAGAGATTTCTCCAGATTCTCTGAATCTTCTAATGTTATTATGCACCATAGATGATGAAAAGCAAAAGTTCTTTGCTATTTTATGTTGAGAAACTTTATTCTTGAACTGTTGCACTATTTGATCGTGCATTCTTTCAAAGAGTAGTGAACCCCTCCTTATCTTTACTTCTGAAAGACTCAGCCTTTCTGCAATGCTCATTTTATACCCAATCATGTTACTGAGCTGTTGCCAATCAACCACCAGGTGTTTTTTTAAGCATTACACAACTTTACCAGTCTTTTGTTGCCCCGTCCCAACTTTTTTGGATTGTGTTGCTGGCATCAAATTCAAAATGGGCATATATTTTTCAAAAAACAATGAAATTTCTCAGTTTCAACATCTGATTTTTTGCATTTTCAATGAAATATAGGGTTTAAATGATTTTCACATTATTGCATTTTTCACAGCGTCCCAACTTTTTTGGAAATTGGAAATATCTTGATAATAATAATAATAATAATAATAATAATAATTTTTATTTATATAGCACTTTTCATGCCAGTGACAGCTCAAACTGCCTTACAGACAGGTGATAAAGCTTAACAGTAATACAAGAAATTATAAGTATTAATTTAGAAAGATATAAGAAAATGACACAGATCAAATTAAAAGATAAATACCATGAGACAGAGTTTTAATTAAAAGCTAAGTTAAAGAGATACGTTTTTAGATGCTGCTTAAAAGTGAGCACTAAGCTTGACTGTCTAATAAAAGGTGGAATTAAGTTCCACAGTTTAGAGGCATAATAACTGAACGAGGCCTCTTCACATTTTCTGTAATTTACAGAAGGTATTTGCAGAAGCCTGTATCTGCAGATCTAAGATCACGTGTTGGAACGTAAAGACACAGAAAGAGTATTTTTAAATCTTATTGATAAAGAGGGGTTGGAAATTTCTCATGTAAAATTAATTGCATTAATTGTAAATTAATTAATGACTGTTTTTGGTACATCAAACTAATCATGATTCTTTTTGGTACATCAAAAGCAAACCCCTCCTCTGAACTCTTAAATACAGATCTGTAGATCAGTGTGTGACAGGGCTAAAGTGGTGAGGCAGCCACTGAGTGTTACATAACGAAACCTAATCATGTGCATTGAAGAGCGTAATTCATACAGACACTTTATAGGACGTACATATACACACTCGATGAAGTTATGCTACCCAGCATTGCTGCAAAGAATAGCTAAGTTTTAAGGCTAATGTAAAGCCTGTACCTTCCTGATATGTGAAGCACTATATGGATGAGTGAATGGCTGAAATAGCTGCAGTGTATCTAAGTGTCCAGCAGGAGGCATTTTCACAAAACATAAAAAATGAGCTGTGTGTAATGCCTAATAACACACACCGGATGGTGCTAGTTCAGCTTCTGCAGTAGTCCGGTTCTCAGGTCAGTCTGTCTTTTGCAGTGAAAGACAACACAGCGGAAAGTGTTGAGATTAACACAGTACAAGCTGAAGAGAGAAGTATGAAGCTATCATTGATACATAACTCAAACTGTCTAACATGCAAAACAGAGGGATGTTGTGGGTAAAGCCTATATGTAAAGATGAACTAAAAACCCTGAAAAAAGAACTGAGATGGAATTGTACCAGTAGTTTACCATGACCCGTAAAAGACTGTGCTTTTAGAGACAGAAAAAAGGGTGGTCTCTTTTTTTACAAGTGTGGTCTGGGTAAAGTCTGCCAGGTCATAAAGATTCCAGTCTGGGACTGTTTAGCACATGGGGGGAAAAAAAGAAGTTTCGAAGAGATGATCTTATTGAGTCAAAGAGAGATAATAGAGTGAAACATTTGTATCAAATACAATGAAAAGTATTAGTCAGACTCCAAACTGAAAAAGAAGTGAGAGAATCCACGATGCCAGGGCCATTAAACTGACAAAGAAGAAATGACAAACCCATGCTGCCAGTACTAACCACCATCTGCAGATGCTAACACACTGTTTAGTCATATAGAGTGATGAGCACTTTATAGGTTACGTACTAGTTGAATAACATATAAACCTACCTGCTGCTGTAGGCAGCAGTGGACTAGTCTGGGACTAGTTAATATGTAAATACTTCATGAGATGAAATCAGTTGCACTGTCAGATTTGAAGGTCTCAGTTTTGATGCTCAATATGGCCAAGCACCACCTATGTTAACAGGAAAGGGAAATTTGATTGACGTGCAGTCCAATCACAAACTGTTGTTTTGCATATTGTGAAAGGACATTGTTAAAATGGTGCTCATGGAAAAATGACATGCCAATTAGTAAACATATGAGATATTTTGTTCACTTGCTACTAACTGCTTTGAACAAAACTGTTGAATAACTTGTAAAGATGTAATTTTTTTCAATCCAGTGTTTATATCTTGCTCTGAAAGACTTGTTGGTGACTGTGTGTGTCAGGTAGCTGCTTACTACTAATGACTGGCTAACATTTATCTTCATAAACAAAAGTTTTTTTCCCATCAGATTGATAGATCTGGTGCACAGGATAATCTTGAGAACTGTGATTCATATATACGTGGTCATTTTTTTAAATCACGTGCACTGTAAATCAGATGGTCCATTTAACTTTGTGAATAGAGCTTCTGAACCTGAGAATAACATGAAATACCCACCTCAAAACGCAAGCATCTTCTACTAGGATAGATAAAGACTGAGATAAAGTTAACAATAAGAAGTTAACGGTTGAAACGGAATAGTTGTGCAAACCTAAGTGTACATACACACACAGTCAGAATTTGATCCATAGCTCCTCACCTCTGTTATCATGACGCTTGGGAGGCTCATATGGGTAGGAGCCTGTTTATAACTGACAGCAGGCTGGAAACAATGATGTGATCGCTTACTATCATATAGACTGAACTATGTTAACAAAATGAACACACAGACTGCTGCACACACACAGTCTTAATTTAAACATTAGCACCTCACCTCTGTTAGTGTGAGGCTCAGGAGGCTCATGTGGGCGGAGCCTGCTTGCGATTGACAGCGGGTTGCTCTTCTCCTGCATGTCCTGTGGGCCGAAACTGTGCAGGATGCTGGCTGTCTTGGGGATGGCCCTAATGTGTGGCCGGTAACAGATGGAGGACAGAGGGGCCGAGGCATTCACTTCTGCGTCCTCTTCTGCCTTTCTGACCTGAGGAAGGAAAGAAGGGTCTACAGTGAATTTGGCTACAGTGGGAATGAAGAATAAGAGCAAAACATATTTCCAGAGAAGTGTTTATTTAGTAAAGGACAGGGCTTAAAAATGGAAGGCATTTATTTGGGAAACGGTAGCCTTTAGGGGTAAATCTGGGGTTAGGGCTTAAGGCTTTGGGCTTTGGAGTTTCTCATGTTATCAGTGAAAGCCAGGGGGTCTTAAGTGTCCATCTTCCATCTTTAATCCACTGCTTTCTCAATCAACGATCATAGAAAATCTCTCTTGCACCTTGCCTCTTTTTCCTTCCTGTACTTTCTCTCTTGCTGCATGACACAACAACAGTTCTTCAAGTAGGGTCTGAAATTAGTCTCTTTGAATAATTTTCAAGTGAAAAAATGGCCAAAGTTGCGCACTTTCAAAGCAACAAGCATGGAACATGAGAACCTGTACTCTTACAAATGAAGGTTGCTAAATGGCCTGGATGTATGTTTTTTTTAACTGGTATAGAAACTCTACATTAGAAGTTCTTTAAAGGAATAGTTTGGCAAAAAAAATATAAATTTTACACAAATTACCCTCTTACCCACCTGTGGTCAATCAGCCAAATAATACTGGTGTTCAAATTTTGCCTCTTTAGTTTAGCACTGGACTCATGAGGCTAACATTGCTAACAAATACTACAAGTCAACAGTCACCCAAATATTTTCCATGAAAAACATGCCCAGAACTTCTCTTAACCAGCTCAAACAGCATCCAGGTCTTCATTAGACTTTGTTAGTCACATAGACTTGTAGAAGTGGTTTAGGACACAGTATGAATGTGAACTATAAAAAGACTTAACTGTGTTGCTGAACATTCACTGAGTCACTGAAGATGTGTTTATAAACAGAAACAACAGAAATCGCAAACATAATCTGGCATCCATATGCCTGTGTGCCACTCATAAACGTGGAGTTGGATTCTGTGGAGGAGTTGGAATTCTGGACAATACCTGTTCTCTGAAGTAGCTGCCCGCTGCGTTCAGCTACATGGAGAAGTTTTGTTCACCAAATGTTTTTCACCAAAATATTCCTTTAAACTCTAAAGGTTAAAAAGGTTTTTCACTCCAGCACATCTCATTTACAACAGTTCTTTAAAAAATCATTCACTGAAACGTTCTTTAGGAAACCAAAAGTGGTTCTCCTTTTTGGCATCTTTATTTTTAAGTGTACCTCACATCCTAGGTATAAAGAGCCTTTATGGCGTTGTGGGGTCGGAGCCATGTGATGATGCTGGTGTGTGTGTGTGTGTGTGTTAGAGAGAAAGAGGAGCTGCCCCTGCCCTCCGGAGACGATCCCCCAATCCCATCCATCTGCGACTGACACGTCCTCCGTCTCTGACGCTTTAATTCCCTGATCAACTTTATCAACCATCTGCTCCAGGGGAACCCGGGAAGCCGGGTCTGGCCGTGCATGGTGCTCGCGCACTCCTCCAGCAGAGCACACACTCTCTCTCCTCATGCAGTCTCCCGCATTAGCCTCACACTGCGGCCATCTCTCTATTAGTGCCCCTCGCTCTCTCAGCTTTCACTACGTAACGTTTGTGAACACTTGAATTTTCTAACACATCTCCCCTACAAGTAAAAAGAATACCTCTTTGTTGCATTGATACTAAACTAAACGAGTTGGCACATATTAGGTACCTTGTATCTACGCTCACTGGCCATTCTACCAGAAACACCTACCAAATAGGTGCACTTGGAAGGTTTACAGTTACCCATGGGCTATCACTATCCTATCTGCACTGTCAGTTGCACCACAGTTTATCAGCACCCACCATAGGACCACCACTGACCAGATATTATCAGGATAGTGCGTGTTGCACTGCTATGAGAGAATCAGGCACAAGGGCATTGCTGGGATTTTTAAACACTGTGTACATTTACTAACTTTAACTTTAATAGACACCTATCTTGTCGGCATACTTGTAAGTGTACGGCAAGAGAGTGAAATCTTTTACCATGCACAGTTTGTGTTGATCATCTGCTTCTTCAGTGGCCAGTTTCTGACCGCAAAACCAACGTACATTTTGGATGGTGGACTGTTCTGAACCCAGCATTGACATTGAGAAGTCTTAAAACCCTAGAAACACTGCTGTACCTGACAGACTCATACCAGCACCACACACACTAACACGTCATTTTCATGTTTGGTGTCACTGCTGTGCTGAGAATGATCCACCACCCAAGTAATACCTGCTCAGTAGCGGTCCTTTGGGGGTCCTTTTCACTGAAGGAGAGGCAGAGGGTGACTGACAAGTTTTAGAAACAGAGATGTACATAGGTGAAATATTTATGGTTAAAAATAATAGTAAAATAATATTGCTGATATTTGTCCGATTAAATGTTTGGCTACTAATAATAACTACATCTAATAGAACAGCCAATAAGTGGTGGTACAAGGCAAGAAAGGCTCCTCCACTTTAGCCATTAAGCACTGCTTAATAAAAATAAAATGCATACAATGGACCTAAATACCCTACATATTTTCTCCTTGTCATAGTGCTTGATACCCAAACTTGACCACCAGCTGCCTGCCTGTCTACCTCAGTCTATCTAATAAACTAGCAACGCTGTGTATAACACACACACATGCATATATGCACACACTCTTTAGGCCATTTCGGGGGCTGTGCAGCGCTCAGCTGTTGAGGCTGTAGGAGCAGGAGTAAGGACAGAGACAGGTGTGTGTGGCGTGTTGGGGAGGGAGAGAGGAGAGATCTGAGGAGGAGTGCCAGAGGACAGCTGCTGTGCTGACCTCCACGGCCCCCCCCAGCCATCAGAGAGAGAGGAGCCAGCAGACATTCTGCAGAGGCTATTCCTACACACACACAGGAGACTGGACACAGCCTTAGAATCTGACCCCTACTCTTCAGTGCAGCTAGAGAGCGAAGGAGAAAGAGATAGATAGAGGGATTACAGAGAGAGAGAGAGAGAGAGAGAGAGAGAGAGAGATGCCAGCATCTGAAGTGTTAATGCAAAGTACTTTGCATAGCTAAAAACAGCAGTGGCTGCAGCTTGAAGCTGGAATGTCGTCCATACTATTGCCCGTTTATATTGATAACAATATGTCATACATGATCAGAAACCACATAAAGTCTATTTGGGAGTGTGATTTAGGCATGCATTAGATACATAGGTGGTTACAAGCTTCCATTTCTTGTTAGCTGCATACCTTCATGACTCAGCACAAACATCTTGGCTAGTGAACTACATTTTGGGTATTGGGAAATTGTGTAATTTTCACTTACACTTTCTACAGGAGATGCCGGCTTCTGTTCGCATGCTGGTACCTAAAGACAGAGCAGACAGTTCAGTGAAAATAAACACTTGATTGAAGGAAAAAAAATACAGTTGCAATACCAAAACCTACCTGTGGAGGGGGCAGTGTCCTCACTTCTTCACTCTTCTCCTGTAAACACACAAGAGCTCAGATCATACAGAGCATTCACTCATCTCCTCCTTAATTACATGATACCTGTTAGCCACTTTACTCCTATATACTAAAAGGCATAAAACAACACTAAATGAGGTGAAGCACAACAATATATAGAAGGATGTATAAGCATATGAATTATATAAATTTGAGTTTTTAGCATTAGTGGCAGTAATCATTAACTGGAGGCCTGGCTGCGGCTCATGTTTGTGCAGATGTTTGTGTTGGGAGTGCGAGCGATCACGGTGTGACCAAGCTGGCCAGCCTACGTCCACCCTGGTGAGCGCTCCCTGTGCACGGCGTTGCCATGGCAACCCTAGTGAGAATCTTCCCCCTCACATTAGTATAGCGTGAAAGGGAAGGGGACGAGAACTCCCCCTCACGCACACATCAAGCACGGGTCCTGGATAACACGTTGTAACCTACAGTCTCTCTTGCTGTCTCTCGCACCTTTTACTTTCTCACGCATACGTTCACACTTATACATACACATCACTTGTGGCCACCTCCACCAAGTACAGCACATCAGCGCTGTATTCTCTCAGCTAGCTTTCATAGGTGAGAGATCAAGACTGTTAGCACAAAGCATTTGTCCTGGCCTACATGAAGCCTGGTCACACACACATGCACACACACACACACACACACACACACACACACACACACACTCTGACACTGATACATGAAGAGAGAGAGAGAGTGAGCTCTAAAGAACAGTAGTATGAGAGAAAAGGTGAGCCAGTGAGAAAAGAAAGGTGCAGGTGGGAGGAAGTGGGAGGTTTTCCAGAGAATGAAAAAGAATAATGGAGGAGAGCGGGGAATGAGAAAAGGAGGAATGGCAAGAGGAAAGAGTGGAAAGACAGAGAGATAGAGGTTGTGATTTATTTGGCTGTTGAGCGATGGCTCTCCCCATGGAGAAAGTCCGTCTCACTGCCCCTCGGCTCTGTCCCAGATTAATGACAGCAACAGGAAGGTCACCTACACACTCTCTCTCTCTCTCTCTCTCTCTCTCACACACACACACAAATACAGTTGCACCTAAATGCACGCAGAAGCACACACAGGTATACAGATGGACACATGCATACACACACTGATGCACTAATATCAAGGTAAACACCAAATGTATGAAAACACACACAAACACACACACACACACACACACACACACACACTTACTAAATGTAGAGCAGCCGTCCACAGTATTAAAAGAATGCAAAAGGACCATTAAGGCAGAAGTGCTAGATGCTAATGCTAGCTTGGTTGAAAATAAGCAGTCCTCTGTTGCTCTTTTCATTTTCCAAAGATTTCGACAAAGTGAGTCCCTCACTGCTGCTGCACAAACTCCCCTCAACTGGTTTTAACCAAACTTCTTACAGCTACTTTAAGAGTTATGCTACTGCTGGGACCAATTGCATCACAGAAAGAAACGTGCATTCAGAGCCATTAAAACCTGCTAATGGAGTCCCTGTACTTGGTCTGCTTTCATCTAGCTTCTGTATAAATATTTTTGCCTGTTGAAAGGCTCTGGAATATTTAGGTAATTTCTTTTATATTAACCTTATTGCTTATAAACCTTGAAGACAATTTATTCCAGATTCCTTAACAGGATAGGGAAACGTAATTAAATAACAGTTTTGTTTCCAGTGTTTCCTGTAAAAAACTTTTTGATGGGGGCAACCTGCAACTTTTCTCCTTCCATAACTGTTTTCCCAGCCAGCCAGACAAAAAAAGTGTTTTAAAATGATGCCCTCTTTAATAAATGGTGAATTTAACATGTTTAGGCTCATGGTACAACCCTTCATGCACAGCACTTGGCATATTAAATAGCCACAATAATTTTAACATGATGAAAATGATTGGATGGTCCGAAAATACTCCTGAATGAGGGAACGACAATGTTTTGTGCCACAGTGCCAAATTAAATACTTACAGATTCTAGTAAGCAACTTCGTCATCTGGATTGACAAAATAATCTTTGAAAAACATAGAGCTGAATGACAGGAAGAACTAAATGGGCTTTTCATTGGAGAATAAAACAACATTTATTAGTTAGACATTAATCATAGGCACATTACACACATGAATGTAGCACCAACAGCAAAGAATCTCTAAATTACTTTGTCTGCACTTTATAATGGAGTATCTTCTCAAACATTGGTCTGAGGTGTATGAGAAAGCAGGTTGATCAACAACTTGAAAAAGGCTGCTTAGCTTTCAGATTATTAATCAAATGTAAGTGCACAATTACCATCACACTTATCATCACTTCTGACACATATAACGCAAGTTGTCACAAGCGCACAAGCTTGAGATTCCTAAACTGAGCTTGTTAATATAGCTTTCACCTCATATTCCACAGGCTGGTGGCATGAGGCTCTGAAATGTTTAAAGCTCCAGATTCTGGATTCAGTTTTGCTCTTTGCTGCTTTGTGAAATTGTTTTAATGTGCATTTGACATGTATTTCAGTAATCTTACAAAATGATTATTATCCTTATTTTTTGTTGTACTTTAGTTTATATACATTTTCTGCTGTGTCTATATCCAGTGCTGCACTGAAACAAAGCATTGACCTCAGCTAGACAAACACTGAGGCTCTCTCTCACTTACCTTTAAATTAAACTGTGCTCCTGACAGTGTTTTGGGCGGAAGATTCTCTCTCCCACATCGCACCGGCTCTGTGGACGTTCTGTTTACAAGATTACTCTTCAAACTACCTGCCTGGTTGCTGCAGAACATGTCAGAAAGAAGATCACAGACATTAAACAAAAAGAAAATAACAAAACAGTACAATTTTCTTCATGTATTCTCTATGGTATGCTCCCAGAGAAACTACCTTTCAAGGTACACATGCTGTCACTGTGGTGGTACTCTCAAGGGAACGTCTTTAGTTAGGGAACATAACTGTTCCATTCCTGTTTCTTTGGGGTGTATACATAGACTATTTATTTTTGTTTGTCTAAAAAAGTAATGAAATGGTACAAATAAGCACTTTTCACCAGGCAAAGTGAATATAGTGTACCTTAAAACTCATTTAAGCTACATAGTTAGGCCTTAAGGACCATGTTGTACCTTTAAGTGTAAATTTACACTGTTTGTATGTAGGAAGACTACAGTGTGCCTGGACAATGTCTAGTTTTCTGGTATAAATGTTACCAAATCACTGTAACCTGTTCCCAAAGAAGCATTTTTAACATCAGAACCAAATGAAATGAATGTGTCCATACCATGAATTGTTAAGAAGACTAGCTGCTTTTCTCTCGCCAAGCCCTGAATAGAGGATTTTGGAGGACTTGAACTCGTCCATCTCTCCAATGATGATGACCTGCACATCTCCATCACGCCCCAGCAGCCAACTCACAGTCTTACTGTGAGCTAGAGAGAGAGAGAGAAAGAGAGAGAGAGAGAGATACTCTGTAATGGCTGGTTTAAGTGTTTAGTTGTGATAAGAGCATAAATGTATATTATTTTCTCAAAACTTAGAGCAATAGAAAAAACAATATATTCAGTGGACAAAAACACAGGGTGTAAAAATACTTAGTTCAACAGTTTGACACAAATAAATCAAAGTTCAGTTTCGGGAAGTGTGACGAGTACATAAGAGAAGAGGTTTGGCAGCAAACAAGAGAAGCCATAATGAACTGGTTCTTCTTGCACGCTTTGTGGTAAAGAGACAACATTCCAGCTCAGCAGGCAGGCTGACATGCCCTAGACCATCAAGAAATGACAGCCCTGTCAAAACAAGTAGGCTGGCGATCAAACAGTGAAACATTCACGATCAACTGATTTTTGAGAATGTCCTTAATTGCCTACCCACACTAGTAGTTAAATTAATTAGCTGCACAGTAATTGAGTGGAGGGGTGGTTCTCCTAAGTTTAGCAATGCATTTCTTTATGAATTAAGAAAGCAAGTTTTACAACACTATTATTAACAAAATATTAAGTGCAGTATAAAAATGTTCGGTTCCATTGATTGAATTTGAATGGGTAATGCCACAAATATGCCAACATAGTAACAATTAAACTTGGAGAGCAGAAACACACTGGCTTTAAAGTAGCATATTGACCCCCAGTTAGGTCAAGTAAACTATAAAACAGATGTCTGTCTTCAAGTATGTGACATATAGGTAAAGAGAAACAAGGCAAACTGGGACATTAAAAACTGGGACAACAGATCTGTGAAGTTGTATCGTCATTCTGTAGTCGTCATCACACCCATGTCAGGAATTCTGTGTCTAAGCAGATTTCTGCATTTTCCCCCTGGAGTTCCTTATAAGAGCATGGAAGATATAAACAGAGTGATGACAACTTGAGATTTATGTTGGTTAACTTTTCAAATATATTTTCCCCAGAATAATTTAACAGTTAACAAATACATAATTTGGTTAGTAAAATGTCCAAACAACTGGGGTTCCCTTTAGGTTTAGTATTATCCTGCTGTAGCTTCTTTACATAGCCTACCATGCTCACTGACAACATTAGTACAATATAAGATTAGCCCAGCTCATATTAAATATTTTACTATTCTGTCAATACAGGTGTGTTAATTCTAATTCTAATATTTTTCTTTGTGCCTTAAACACATTAATGTTTCATTCCTCTCGTCTCTTGCTAGGTTAGGTCAATAAAGCAGTAAGCCACATGTGTTGCAGTACGATGGAAAGCAGAGTGTTAAAATCTAACATAACGGGCAAAAATTCTTTTGTTAACAGCACAACGGCTAATACGGAGTTTTACAATGTGGCACAGCAAACCAGATTTTAGAGCTATCCATGTTAGCAGCAGCACTGGGCCACCCAGTCAGTTACAGGGGGTTTTGTTTCCAGCTGAAGGTTTTATTCTCAGTAGCGATAGCTCATTAAATGTGAATTCCCCTAAAACATTGTCACATGTTATGCCAGTATCACTTTGACTCTGTAGTAATGACTGATCTACACTATAGTGCCCTTGGCAGACATTGCTCGATGCTTATTGGTTATCTCAGAACAGTAGAACAGCACAAAATAATTTCAGTCTGGTTTCCTGTAGCCACAAACACAAGCCGACTGCAATGCACATCCAGTCGTAACATTTCAAGATTAACCGTTGTTTTCATTCAAATCTGTTCTCTTTTTTTCTTTTTGCTTTCTCTTTCTCTCTCTCTCTCTCTCCCTTTTCTCCTCAGTTGGTTCTGAGCACATGCGCTTCCCGTGCACTTCCTGCTTTGCTGGCAGTTGATTGTTTAAGGGAATGGAACACAGCCTGGGAAATACTTCCTGCCTAGCTCCTAAAAGTAGGCCAGACCAGTTGCTGCCTCAGACTAGTTTGTTGTGAAACCTCCTGAAATTTCCCTCAATCAGGCAGAACTTCTAATATAACACAAGTTTTTGATTTGACTGTAGCTTCACTTCACATACTTTTGTAAGATATTGTATGGCATCTATGTTAACAGTCTAGAATCTGTCAAAGTAATCTCTGTTGTGTCTGAGGATATTGTATCAGTGTGTTGTAGAGAAACCACTGACCAGCTGAGGAACAGCTGCGGATGTCTCAGAGAGATAGAGGCCTCTCTGTTCTCCGGCGAGGCCCGAAAAAGCCCTTGATAATAACTGCTTTGTTACTGTGAAAAGGCTTCTCCCTGGACTGACACAAGCTACGAGTGACCTATAGCTATCAGAGCTCTCCTGTTGGAATCTTTCATGGCGCTTAGTAGCGCTGCTGTCTGCGGTCTGTGAGTCTTCTGACCCCATTATTGCAAGTTTTTCCACAAAGCCCTCTCACAACTTCCATAGAAATGCTGACAGGCCAGATTCTGCATTCTCCAAATGTCAAGCCAGTTTAAGATGTGTACACACGTGCTCCTTTAGCCTAGTCTCCATATGCATCCAATGTACAGT
Source organism: Colossoma macropomum (assembly GCF_904425465.1). Lineage (NCBI taxonomy): Eukaryota > Metazoa > Chordata > Actinopteri > Characiformes > Serrasalmidae > Colossoma > Colossoma macropomum. The sequence goes on from NW_023494800.1 coordinate 18,758,809, forward strand.
GCTAACCTAAAGTCAGTGTTTCTCTCTGGTCTGTCTTTCTTTAGCACTTTCTCTTTCACTCACTCTCAGACACATTCCACTCGTATCTCGTCAGCATGCTTGGCCCTCCCTGATTAGGGCAGCTGTCCCCCACATGGGGGTCTCATATCTGGGGCAAAGCTCACTTTAAGTCATTAAGAAAGAGGTGAGGTTTCCTAACACTCCATTTCACAAAAAACATACTGTATGTTTATCTTTAAATCTATAGCACGTCTAAGCTGTTGCTAGATTACAAATCACATGGTTGGTAGTGTTGGAATGACTTTTGAGCTTATGGCCGAAGTGATAATCTTACTAAGGTAAGCACTGAGACAAAGACTATAGCTTTACATTTTCATCATGAAGACACAGGCTGAACTATTGGCAGCATTAGTTGGTTATTCTCACTTTTTCTTGAAACAGTATTCTGTCTGTGGCTTCATCGCCACGCTGTTATGATCAACACTCATCACCATGACACAGGATGTGCCTCCCACAGGTAAACCACACTATCAGCTGAACACTTCACCACAGACTGACTCATTTACTGCATTAAGACGATTACCATATTTAGCCCTGGCAGCTTCAGAAGAAGCAAGAGCAGCCCTGCCCGGTAAAGGCCGTGCTGATGTGAGTTTTGTTTCACTCTGACATAAAAGAGTGTGTTCTGACAAGATGGTGAAGGTGTGTTTGGCACTGATGCACGACAAATGCTTTTGCTAAAACTTTCACTCTGTGATTAGAAGCTGGTGGTGCAGCAAGCAGCCGAGCACTGAGGCCTGAGAAAGTATGGCAGGAAAAAGTTGTGGTTAGTTGCAGTTCTGAAATTGTGATGAGCTGCTAATGAGCAAGTTAACCTCTTGAGCTAGTTAACCTCTTGCGCTAGTTAACCCTGTGCTAATTATTCAGTTATTTGTATTAAATGGCCTATATCCAAATTTTTTCTTGTGTTGTATAACATTTGTGTGGTTTTATGTATTGAAAACAGTCACAATTCCTGTTTACAGGACCATTTTCCAGTCTCTCTTTATCCTTTGGAATTGTGACTGTGCCTTTAAGACATATGACATTGTAAATAAGTGTTCTGACTGGCTACCCTGTATTGTGCTTCATTCAAAAATCAGTCTGTGCTAAATCACCCTGTTTAACGTCACTGAGCAGGGCTAAACTGCTGTAGGCTGAAGGCATGGATATAGGTAAACATGCTGTTTTCATAGTTTCATAGTTTCAGTTAATTAACTCAATGCTCATACCTTATTAAGCAACATCCAGAGTGAACTAAGTGTTTTCTACAGCACTTTTATTTCTGCATCTTTCGCACATCATTTATTGCTATGACATCCAGCTAGTGCTTCAATAAGCCAATCTGATGAATCTCAGTCTAACAGGTTGGATATTGAGTAGAGGCTATGTTGATATTAAGCATAGTTTATGCAGAACTCATGTTCAAATCAGGGTTATGCACCAGAAGCTAACACATTCTTAGTACAACTTTAGAATAGAGTCAGTAGGTCTTTATTTAGAGTTCACAGGTGATTCCTTTGAGGTACTGAAAGGAAGCAATGCTGAGGTAAAGGTTTTGTAAAAGATGTTGTTAATACAAATACAAAAGTGCTGCTGAAAATGCATAATTCATTCTACTTATTGCTTCATAATGAGCAGACAGTTAAGCAGCTACTTCAAAAATGATATTTTTTAAAACAAAAACAACAATAGTGCTTTTAAAGTACTTATCTGAGGTCAATTAAACCAGTTCAATTGCTTGCTACCTCATGATGTAATTCTTATTTAAAATTACCCTTTTTTACAGTGTATTTGTTTTACAGTGTATATGTAGACAAATGGCTCTCTAACTCCTGAATATCCAGCGGGAAACCCTCAGGGCGTTCTAGGCCTGGCGCCGGCATCCGAAACCACAGAGGGGACGGGGGTATCAACAGGAGAGCCACGTTTACAGCAAATCATCAAATGTCAACCTATTTAAGAAATCTGTTGTCTTCCCACAACATACCTATAATGCAGCCAATACAGAGTGATGCATTTCTATGTTAATGGATGTAGCCAGAATGCTCTGCAAACAGAGCCAGAGAAAGTTTATTTTTGCTTTGTTTTTTGCCTCCTGCTGCTATAGAAGTATGTACAAAAAGTAGTGGGCTTAGTTGGGCATGATGAACCACTGATTTTAGGCCTGAGCCTACTAGGCCTGCCAGAAGACCTACTGGTTTCTGTGATATATAAAAAAAATGCTGCAATAAAGTTTACAAATCTGTAATTAATTTAATATAATCATCATGCTTGTTGTATCTAAACTCTGCAAGTATTATGGTAATACTTTTATTGAATTAGGAAGTTTTGATAGAAAACAAGAAGGTTAGATTATTGAGGTGCTTAAAGGAAAATTATCAGCCATGTGAGCTCTCTCATTGGTTAGAGATGAACTAAAGCCAAACATGTCAGATTAACATAATTAAGAATTGACAGTGGAATCAACCAATCATCGTTTTGATTTACAATCAGTGAGAGCAATTTCACACTGAACTTGCATTTAACAGATATTTAGTTGGATGTTATTTTGAAGATATACTGAGCATCTACAAAGTATCTACAGTGGACCATCCAAATAGTGTTACCAGTATGTCTGTTACAACCCTCAAATAAAACGTATGATGTATTTTTCAAGCTTATAATGCACCTGTTTAATCTAGAGCAAATGTATAGTGAATTGCAGTTAGCTTACTCCTAAAATGCTAGCAGAAATTAGCATTCTCATAGAGGCTTTTTTTCCCTAATTTTTTTGCTAAACTGAAGGCTCTAATAGTCATGGTTCGCCACTGTTAATATCCCAGGCATATTGCACTCTAAGGTTTATTATTCAGTAATTACATGGAAAGCAATGCAAACTGGCTGAGATATTCTGAAGTTATAGCAGTGAGAAATGGAAGCCTGGACACATTGGCAGCTTCTGGCCAGTTAAGAGGTTGGTGAATCATTCACAGCAAGGTTCTTTAGAGAACCAAAGTGGCATAATACATTGTCACCTTTATTTTTAAGAGCATAGTCATGAGAGTAAGAAGCAAATAAATAGGAAGTAGTTTCGGCCACAGGGTACTTAACACTGTCTAACACAGTTTTGTGTATTTCCTGTTAAAAACCCACTTTATTCAACTCATCAGTTAATTACTAGATTTAGCAGGTGTTTAAGAGCAGAGAATTCACCACACTGTGCTACACTGTGGCCCTGCGGAACTAGAAGTGAGTATCTATGTTATAGAGAGTGGAGAGATGTTGGCCTGATGAATGTGGAGATAAGGGCTATGAACAGTGTCAGTGCTGGATGCGGGGGATGAAATATCAGTACCTGTCTTTGGTTTGGGTTTGTGGTGCTCCTCCTTCTCCATCTTCTCCTCACGCTCCTTCCAGCGGCGGACCTGCTCCTGACGCATCTTCAGGAACAGAGTCTTCTTCTGCTCTTCGTTTAGAGCGTCCAGCACATCCGGGTCAATGTACATGTCATTTAGGATCTGCTGCAGCATGGCTGGCTGTGTAGGTGGATTAGTCCCTCAGAACTCAAGGTAAAGTGTGTGTTCTGAAGGATGAGGGGGATGTGCCGTCCACACCCAACTACAGTTGTGGGCCCTGCTCCTGATCCCCGTTGCTCACCACACACACTCTCTCATCACTGAGCAGTGGCCAGTAGCTGGACAGGCTGTTGAGAAAATGACAGGTTACAACATCTGGAAACAATCCGCCCTCTCTGCCTCTTTTTTGTAGCCAGTTTTGCTGGCTTGCTTCGTCAGTTTATAGTATTGTGTCAAACTGTCCTCTTTTGCAGCTCTCTGACTTATAGACTCTGCTGTGTGTTCTCTTTCTTTTTCTGTTCTTTCTATCCATGTTGCTTTGTTTCTTTGTTTCTTTCTTTTCTGCTTCTTGTTATCCTTCTTTCCTTCTCTTTTGCTTATTTCTTTCTTTCTTTCTTGCTTGTTTCTGTTTTGGTTCTTGTCTTTGTCTCCTTCTCTTTCACTTCTTTCTCTTTTGCTTCTTGCTTTTTTCTGTCTTTTGCTTTTTTATTTACTCAGTTTCTTTTCTCCTTTCTTTTTTTGCTTTTTTCCTCTTTCCTTCTTTTTTGCTTTTCTTTCTTTCCCTTTTGCTTTTTGCTCTCTTTCTTTTTCTTTCTTTCTCTTTTGCTTCTTGCTGCTCTTTCTTTCTCTCTTTCTCCCTTTTGCTTCTGGCTGCTTTCTTTCACTCTTCTTTCTCTTTTGCTTCTTTATTTTTTTCTTTCTTTCTTTCTTTCTCCTACCTCACTGTCTTTCTCTCCGTCCCTGTTGAGCCTCTTCAGCAGTGCTCAGCTTCTTCTCTTCCGCCTTTAAGTCAGTATGAAGCTCCTCAGTACCATCACAAGTCAAACATGCTTTTTTTCCCCTCAGCTCTGTTCGCTTTAATGGGAGGAGATTCCTCAGGAATGGGGCTGCCCCCCCCTCTTTACAAACTCCCACGAGACATTTCTGTTCTATTTTAGCCTCATCTTTCTGTGGCTGTAACTCAACGACAGCAGTGTGACTAAATTAAGGAGCGAGCATTTACGGCAGGAAGACAACTGCAGTCCCCTCAGAACAGAAACATTTACAATGGCCACGACAGCAGCAGCAGAGGAGAGACAGAGGGAGGGATCTATCTCTCTCTCTCTCTCTCTCTCTCTGATATATATATATATATATATATATATATATGAGAGAGACAGAGAGAAAGAGAGAGAGACAAAGGCAGTGTGAGGGCTGTCAGTCTGATGGCACGCACACTGGACTGCAGTTAATCTGTGCTGAGGCAATAAAAGTGATGGGAGAGGAGAGAGAGAAAGCAGCAGTCAGGAAGGGGGGAAAAGAGTGGTTGAAGAAAGATTACAGTCGTACTCACAGTTGGGTGCGGACGGTCTACAGCAGGCTTTACTGACTGCAAGACTGAGAGCTGCTGTCCCTCTTGCCTTTGTGTATGACTTAGTTGATGACATCACAACATTCCATGCTCTCTCTCTCTCTCTCTCTCTCTCTCTCTCTCTCTCTGTCTCTCTGACTCACTCACTCTTCTGCTCTCTCAAAAAAAGCATAAACACACACATTTCCTCTGTTCCAATTACTCTGTTAGCTGGGGGGAGAACTCAGGAAGCAGCGTCCAGCTGTTGGCGCAGTGAACGAAGCAGCAGCATCCTGTTGAACAGAGCTGGAAGAGTGAGAGACTAAGTGGGGAGGAGGGGCAATAAACAGGAAGAAGCACAGAAAACTTCTCTCAAAAAGAAAGAAAGTAAAAAAAAAAAATACAGTCAAACAGCAGGAGCAGTGAGATCTTTTGGGGAACTCCCAAAATACAGTGGAGGGTGTTTTTTTTAGCACCACAGTTCATATGCTTTTCCTACAAATAAGGAACTGGGCATTTTTCATTGAAAAACTCCCCAATATATAGACTTACATATAATACACCCTGGAAAACAATACTAACACTTGCTCATTCCTGCTTAAATGCATTACTAATTGCCGTTCAGCACAGAAAAGACTGATATATGATTAAATGAACAGTATAAACATTCAGAGATTTTCTAGATTTTAAGAGTTGTTGGACCACTCTGACCAGCACCTCGTCAACTCAGTAATATTTTTCTTAAATTAAACACCAGGGGTCGCCCAAGAGCGAAAACTCAAATCCTCCACGATCTGAACAGAAGCAGAATTGCTTTATGCTGGTTTAAGCTTAGTAAATAGGAGTGAGAAAGCACACTGATGTTTAATATACGTTTCTGATGCATTCTGGCCTCATGAGAATTACTATTATAACTGTTACCACTGTCCTCAGTGTGATTAGTCAGTGTACTTCCCTACACACTACGCACATAGTGTGATACATAACAAAAACCTTCAGATACTTGATCCTTTTATTATAATTTCTTTATCTATGTTTATTTTTAATGTTCTATTAGAGTTTTGTATAACACTGACCATCTGACCATGACAAATTCACAATTTTTGATCAACAGCTCCATCTGCTGGTAAAAGATGGAGGTGCTGATCAAATGGGCGGAGAAAAAGTTGTTTTTAATGAAATGAAATCCAGTTGGAGGACTGGAAATATATTTCCAAAATTTCCACATACTTCAATTCTTGATCAGTTGCTATAAATTACATCAGTAATAAATTAACAAGCTGGTTAAAAAAAGCTCATTATCTATCCCCATATCCTTGCAGTTATGGTGGGCAAATGCATTTATAAAATAGACAATCAGCTTAACATGTTACATATAGTGTTGTGTAAAAGACAGAGGACAGATATTTTTCAGGAGATATTTATGATGAGATTAGCTATAAGATAATCAACCTGCATCAGGATGGAAAAAGTCAAGGGAAAATAAGTGGGGGAAGAAACAAAGGTAACACCTTATTTGCTGCTGAGGTCTGGACTCTGGGGTGGCCAGTGCATCATGTTCCTCTCACAGTGGAAAAATGGACAGAAACAGCTGTGGATTTTTTTCAGATCTGAAGAGTGGAGTGAAGATTTTCTCCTCTCTCTCAAAGATGAAAGCTTTAAGTGCTGTTTATCTGATGGTGACAATTTTTGTGTCTACAAGGTCTTGCACGGTTGTCAGGAGTCTTATTTTTCTCTATATCTTGATATTATTTATTGAACTCCCCTTTTGGAAACTCCTATTTCACTTTTTCTCCATTGACTTCCCCCTTCCATATGAAAGTGAAAATCTCATCTCCTCTGAAACGTCTCCTGAATGAAGGGCCGTTTTGTCTAGAAATTCAATGAAGGGTGGTCTGTGACTTTTGCACAGTACTGGATGAATATTACACATGACAGCTACCCACTACTGAGGTGTGATGCAATAGTCCTTTACCATTTTTTTGTAGCATTTTCATGAGAATATGAACTTTTATCAAATGCTCAAATATTATGGTAATCTGTAGACAGTGTGAGAACACAAATTATCATAAGAATATTATATCTACTCAAATTAGCATTATCACATTATTTCTATAGCTGCAAAAGCTTAAAAGGTAAATTGCCTGTATTCTACAAATATCTTGGTTTAGCTTTTCAACACAGACAAGACCGATATATGACAATGCAATATATATACAACTAGAAATGTCCAGAGGACTAAAGTTGTTGGACGTCTCTGACCAGCAGCTTTTCTACTCAATGATCTGCTATTCTGTAATAAATCTGTAGATCACAGCACTATGTTGATTTTTACCTGCTTGAACCCACTTGACTCAGTTGACAAATGGCCTGTTAATGAACTAAGGAATGAAAAAAATGTGTTAGAGCAGGTGTTTAGTGAGGAACACTGAGAAACATCAGCTTACAAAATGTAAAAAATAAACTTCAAGGGGTTTGCAATTATTGGTAAATGCAATGAGTATTTAGCTCATATCTCTTGTTATCTCTTATCTGAAATAATGAGAGGAAAATATACAAATCTGTTGTTTGATTAAACACATATCCAATACATTACAATATATTTGCCTATTATTCTGAAATTTGTATGAGTCGGATTACAAAACATCTCCTTTGGTCAATACAAAATTGCAGCGTGTTCAGTTGGAGACAACACAAAATGTGTTGAAGTATTTCTGCACCCAGTTATGGATAACACAGTTTGGGTAACTTAACACAGAATGTGTTAAATCAGCAAACAATACGGCACAAAAAGTGTTAAAACGGGTGACACTAGCGTGTTGTTATTTGACACATCACTTTTTTCGAGTGTAATTGCATTAATAACTGCTGTCCACTAGATGGCAGGCCCCTCAACACAGTGGAAGAGAAAAGCTCCAGTCTATGTGTCTGGCACACTGGCTGTGTAGACATGGCATACAGTTTTAGCCTTATGCTTGAAGACTCGAGCTTATTCCCAACCCGAGTGTAACAAGCATGGCACCACAGCGGTCACAGGCAAAAAGTACAAAACACCGGACAATGACGGAGGAAGCGTTTCCCACACTTTTGGCCGCAGCTTTGATCCAGGCTCTAGGAGAAAGTGACAGAGTCAGACCTTTGGAAGAGGTCAGCAGACGTCTTGCAGCACCAACATAAGCAATGAAAATGCAGTTGAAGCAATAAAGGAAAGCTGATCATTGACAATAATAATAAGAGACCATCTAACTAAACACATACCTATTATGCTTGATTCATTTGGTTATGAAGCAGAGACTGTGACAGTTATTTGGACAGTTGCAGCTTAACTATGATGGAAAAAGAGCCTGCAGCAGAAGTGAAAGTATGCAACTGTGAACTGGTTTCAATTCACAGTAATTCCTAATAATGCGGTTTCCATCAGAGGCCTGGGATTACACACAAATACTACACTGTAAAAAGTGGGACACGGCCAAAGTTGATCTGACGTGTTTGAGGTTTGAACCGATGTACAATATTGCTTTTGTTCATCTAAAATTTTGCTTTGCAGTGTTTCATTGCAAGTATTTATTTGAGTTGAATAAAACCAGTTAAAGTGCTTGTTACTACATGAAGGACTGTTTTAGGTTGAACTGACAAACCATTTTTTACAGTGTAACATTACAGTTGCAAACAAACAAACACGGACAAATATTTAAATACAAATGACCAGAGTTGATTACAGATTAGTATGTGATCAATTACCAATGTACTACTTGAAATGGGCAATCTCAGGTTTTCAGGTTATTCTAAAGTATGACTTGAATAAAAGTAGAATAAAAGCAGTTGGATGAAGAAATAAAATTAAACAAAAAGACTTCATTCAAAAATGTAAAGAATAAAATAAATAAATAAAATAATGGTAATTTCATCAGATGAAACTGGAAATTCTGTGGAGGACAAAGCCACAAATTAAATTATTACTTGTTTGCAGAATCAGGACATTCATTCAAATGTTTACTTAGAGTTTGTTGTGGAGTTTGTTTACAATTTTAATCTGCATTAATCTGAGAATAAACTATACTGATCTTGCAGCTAACTTGAGTTCAGCAAACAGAAGCCTAATGAAATAAACTGAACCGGGTCATTTTCGGAATGTTTTCAAAATTCAAGTGAGTAACAGTGATTTTACAGCATTAATCCAGGTTGTTTCATTTGCTGACATTTGATCTTGTATTCGGAGAAAACTAAACATTTAATGAGTTTCATATCTCTGCAGTGCCAAACTCTTGACTTGGCAAAAAGGGAAAACAAAGGCAAATGACTTACAGAAACGAATATTAATTTAGAAGGAACGCTTAAGTTTGCACAGAATTTCAAAGCCATTATTCAGACAGAATTTTGATAGGGGGGAAAAAAAACAAAATCAAGAAAAGTCACAATATTGCACTTAGTCTGTCCTTAACTATGAAACAATACAATCATAAGCAACTGTATTTAACTGCATTCAGTTCTAGGTTTGTTAGGTTTGAGGATACCGGCCTTTTACAATTAGGCATCAACATTATCATGTAATAAAGGAATTATTATTTAAAAAAAAAAAAAAGAAGAAGAAGAAGAAGAAATAAAACTTTATGGTTGCTTTGCATTTAAAATACTGGAACCTGTTCTGGCCAGACACATTTTAGACACCATCTTTAATGTGCAACTTGAGTGAAAACCAAAAGAGGCAGAGTAAACCAAAACCAAACTCGGGGCAGCAGCATTTCATGAGCATGTAACAATATTCAGTGAAACCATGGTTTACGCAAGACATGAAACAGACTCATTCTCTGAAAGAACAGTGTCATTTGAAGCGTACATTCAGCAGTGGAGGCAGCTTTTCAAGTGCTTTGATGCCGACAACAAAACGTGAAATATGTAAGTCATTTGTATTTTTTGGTCGGGAAGCACTCACATCCAACAGTCAAGTAATTTAAGGAACGCAGATACTCAGAAGAGCATTTCATAAGAGCGATATATATTATTTGATATGTTCACGTATCCTTAAAAAAAGAACACTCTGTTTAAACGTAACACCCAAAGCATTGAAGCCCATCAACAGAAAAGGGTGAGACTTTATCAAACGACACTGCGACACGCCAAGAGTTGTTACAACGTGCCGCAATTTGCTAGGTTTAGTAATACAAACGGTTACGCTTCTTAACAAATTCTACATCAAGTATGTATGTTTGCACACAGACAACTTCACTGAAGTCAGTATTATCCTTGTTCTTGCAAACAACCACTCAATCTCTCAACGTCTGCACACAGGAAAAAAAGAAACAACGCGTGGGTATTGAAAATTAAACTCTTTTTAGTGAGATGTGGGTAAATTAACATTTCTTTTATTTTAAAATTTGTAAAATGTACATAAATTATATTTGACGCATCACCACTGAACGTGTTAATCAGTAATCCTTCTTGCAAAGGGAAGGAACATAAGAGATAAAGAAAAAAATTGCACAAGACATTCCTTGTTGAGATCGTTTTTCAAACAAAGATTGGTCAGACATTGTTTTTTTTTTCCAGCTGGGAAAGCAATGTGCTACTGACATCAACCACTGAAGACAGAAGAGTTCACCAGACACCTTCATCCAAGCCTTCCCAAGTACTGATTAGAAAGCCAATCAGGGAACACGAATACATGCTTAATGCCCCTGCCCAAGACCCGAAGACAAACACCACTTTTTATAGCCAAATCGAGGAACACCCCCCTCCCCAATTCCCTTCCCAACTTCAGAGAAATGGAGGCAGTACTACGGGGGACATGGATTATATGGATGATCACTAAAAGTGCAGAGTGGCTAGTTAACTGGATTACATTGCCTTCACCAGGTTTGGTGGAGCTTGCTCATTAAGCTTGGTTTCTTCTCTTCTAGACTCAGACTTTGTTTTACATAAGTGCAGATAAAGGTATTTCAAACCTCATAGTAATAAATGTGGAATTCAACCACATGCTTTTCAAATATTAACTCTTATATTTAATCGATATACATATAATGCCGCCATTGGCACGTTCCATATTGCACACAGTAATGAAATATAGCAATGGAAAGAAAAACAAACAAAACAAAAGAAACTCTGTGAGCCAAAGAGTTGACAAGTGCTGTGGAATAACGCTGGACAGAGTGAGAGAGGGGGAAGAAAAAAACCCAAACAAACAGGACATGCTGGCCATACCCTGTAAACGAGGAATTCAGCCACTGACAAATGACACATTACTGCCAAGCGCTGGAGCTTTGAGCAGACAACCTCACAATGGGACGAAATTAGGCACCCAGAGCCAAACCTAGTCCACAACCAATCACCCCTTGCCCTTCCTGACGCTGGCCAAGGCCTGACATGTGAAGAACAGTAGGAAGGCTCTTGTGCATTGTCAAGGCTCCCAACCCCTCTCTGTGTTTACATGTGGGCTGATGCCTGGATGCATTTTGGGGACAATGACGGGGGAAAGGAGGGGAGATGAGTCAATGGTCAGGGTAAGTATTGGTGTAGAGAAAGAACTCGGTGAATACAATCAGTGAAATGTCCAAACTTCCTACTAGGACACCAAGCGAGCCCGTCAGAACCCAGAAGTTATGCAATAGCATGTGAAGGAGCCATGCTGAACAGAACCTCAAACAAAAAGGTAAAAGAAAAGACAAGAACCCAAACTTAGATCCAAAGCACCAGCCAGCGTGTAAGCATGTGGAGTGTAAGGCACCAGGCTGTTAAAATGCTGAAGAGTATGCTCCCCAACAAGTAACATTAAAGTCGGGCTCTCCTGGCCAAGTGCACGCCGGCCGATGGTCAAGCTTTCTCGCTGGCCGCGTCCTTCTCGTTTTGAGCCGTGGACCTCTCTGGAAGGGAGCTTCTGCAGATGGGTATGGCTAACCAACAGACCTCTGTGCAGAGCGCCTCTCAGAAGTTGAGAGTTTATAAATAAAGCCAGTTAATCCGAACAGAGTGGTTGGCCGCTTACACGCTTCACCTGTAGGCCGAGCTCAGCCAACACAACAGACTTCATAAGTTTCAAACATGCGCCTTCCAACTTCACACCAACACTGCTGTGTTGGCCTATGAGTGAATAACCACTTTGTTCAGATCAAGTGATTTCCTTTATAAATATCCTCCAAGTCTGAGAGGAACCAAGGCCCTTTTTTCAATGAGTGCGTGCCTTATCAGGAGAAAATCTGTGGATTATCAATACCCACAAACAGCACCTCCTTTTCAGAGTTTGTTCTTCCACGCAGGCCACAACGAGAAGGACGCACCACCGTCACCAGGCTTCACCATAGACTTGCATGCATCCGGCTAGGGCTCTCCCAACACAGGTCCTGAAGGACCCCTGAGAGAGAGAGAGGGATTTCATTGCAACAGACCTGTCGTTCATGTCTGATCAAACAGTCAGGGATTTGATATTGTATGTACAGGTGCAACATAACACGCTTCTCGAAATCATAACTCATTCAACTAGGTGACCAAACATTATCAGACAGGACGCACATTGAGAAATCCACCTCAATGTAGCTGTGTACAGGTTAACATGCAACAACAGCATTCCTTGGCGCCACTCATACTCTCATTGGTAGACTGATAGAACTTTTAAATCCTTCTAGAGATTGTTCTTTAAAATTTCCCCCACTGAAAACGCGGGGTATTTTTCCTCTTCTCCGTAAGCAGTGAAATACAGCTGATTCACAAAATCATACTTTATATATATTTTTCTACATTTTTTTCTCCATCTTTTGCACATTTGTCCAGGGGCCTGGTAGTTTAGGGATGAAACCATTTTTTGTTTGTCTTTTTGTTACAAAAACATTTCTAAAAGTACTCTTGCTGTTGTCGCTGCTCTTCCTCGTTAAAAGTACCTTTGTTTTATACACTTTTGCATGACAACAAGACACAAATACATAGCATACTCATCTGCATGACAGTTATTTTCAATGAATAAAAATACACTGGTAGGACGTCTCTGCAGAGGTCTACATGTCGAGAACCGCTTCCAAATAATCGGAGTAATTCTGCAGTACAGTGAGCACTCGCGACCTTGCACAGGTTATTCTGAACCTCCCCCCGTCCCTCTTTCTTTCCATGCTGACGTATTGACATTTTGCCATCTAGATTCTCGAGTAGCCCTCAGGTGATGCTTGTCATATATGAGTGGCATGGTTACCATGACAACCTCTTCAGAGGATTTGAAATTTTGGTTTTAAAAAAAAGAGAAAGAAAAATAAAACAAACAAACAAAAGAAATCCTAAAACATCTGATTTGTGCTGAAGTTATTAGCTTACATGTAAAGGACTGGTTTTCTCAGATCTCGGCAATAATTCCATTCGAACATTGCAAACACTTTGTTGTTGTTGTCGTCTTGTAATATCTTCAACGTGTACAAAAGTTCTTGGTTATTAAGGGAAATAAACACTCAGTTCTTTTATCTGTAATCAAGTAGGAAACACAGTTCATATATAATGTTATTACTTGGTTTAGCAGCCGATTACTGTATTAATGGTGGGTAAGTGGAGAACATCCAGCGATGGGTGACGAGTCGAGACTGTCAGTTTGTGGAGGTTTGTGTTTTGTGGGTAGTGCTCCCTTGGAGTTAAACCGTTACAGTTAAATCTTTATGTTTCTCTCTCTCTTTCTTGTACAGTAAAGTTCATTTACTTATAACTTCTCTTTGTTATTTTGATTATTTCTTTTTTCTTTTTTTGCATGTTTACCCACCACCACACACACACACACACACACACACACACACACACACACTCGTACATACATACATACACACACATACATACATACTCGCACTTGCACTCTCCCACTAATTATCAATCCTCGTCCCCATCGTCAGCATGCATCTCCCCCGGCCGCTGCTCGCACGCCCTCCTCTCCCGTTGTTTGTCTTGGATCTTTTTCATCTCCTCCGCGTATTTACAGAACGTGCTGCCGAATTTGGCCCACACTTTGTAGGGCACTGTGATAGAGTTGCGGTACGTGGGCTTCACCTCGCTTACCCGCATGAACACGCCGTACTTGTTGGAGCCCACGTCGAAGAAGAAGCGCTTGTTGTCCACAGTCAATGAGGTGCCCTCGGGCAGCTCGGCGGGCTCGTCCTCCACGCCGTAGTCGTCGATGAGCTTGGCGAGCGCGTCGCGGAACTCGATGAGCCCCTGCGCGGGGAGGGCGATGGTCTGGCCCTGCGCGGAGCCCAAGCCGGGCCCCCGGTTCACCGTCTGCCGGATCCGCAGGAAGCGGCCGCGCTGGTTCTCCTTCAGATCCATGTAGTATTTCCGATTCTCGCGCACCAGGAACTCGCTCTTGAGCGCCCGCCGCGGCTCGTCCTGCGCCGCGTCCGGGTTGCTGGGCCCCAGCTGTGCGTAGTGCTCGATGAAGTCCCCGAGGTAGTCGCGGAACTCCACCGCCACGGACATGGAGAGCGTCAGGCGGCTCTTGTTGCCACCGGCCCCGACTTCGGCGATCTTCAGGAAGCGGCCTTTCGCGTTCTGCTTCACGTCCAGGTAGAAGCGCTTGTTCTGGATGTCCACGCGCTTGGACGCCAGCTCCTGCGTGTCGTGCTGCAGGCCGGAAGCCGAGCCCGCCCCTCCGGCCACCGCGTGCAGGCCCACACCCGGGCCCGTGGCCGCTCCTCCCTGCTCACTTCCACTGTCTCTGTCCGCCATGATGCTGCCTGCCTTCTCCCTCCGTCTGCTGCAACCTTCCTGCCAGCCAGCCAGCCAGCCACGCCGCCGCTCTCGCGAGATCTCCTGCAAAGGGGCGGGGGGGGGGCAGAGACGCGCAGGAGTTGGGTTGAGAGCGTAGTGAGTGTGTGTGTGTGTCTGTGTGAGAGTGTGTGTGCACAGTTTAACGCGGTGCACAGACAGAAATTATTCATATGTAGCATGAAGCGAAGAACAGACATCGCGCGTTATTGTGGCTGTTTTTTGTTTTCTTCAGCTACGGGCGCCATATTCTCGAGCACGTGATCTGCGGTCTCTGTGTGCAGTCAGTCCGCGGCGCGCAGCCACAGCTAAACTGGGTTAAAACGTCCAAAATATCAGCCAGACTCAGTTACGTGCATTCGCTCTTCGCTCTTACGGCAGAAATGTCCAAATAACCAGTTGTTAGTCACTTCTCTAAGAGAGCGGAACTGAACGAGGCTACCGTTTAATGTTTCATTTAAAGGCTGAATTTATTTTACAGGACAGCTCGGCTTTAACGCGCTGCTCGCCGTTTGGAATTTAGCGCTTAAAATGTGCGCTGTAAAAATATTTTTAAAGTATTTAATTAACCTATTTATTTATTTATTTTTACTTCTTCATTCGTCTTTTGTGAAGACCGCTTAGATTCCCACTGTGCTCAGAAAACATCATACTGATCTGTTTAATTTACTAGAGTTTTAATGAATTGAACTTACAGTATTATAGTGAAATTATATTTACACACACACACACACACACACATACATATATATATATATATATATATATATATATATATATATATAAAAGTAGTGCTTTTTGAATCAGTAGTTTTTGGAATGATATGCTCTATAAATGTGACCATAAACGGACAGTTACAACGTCCTATGGTCATTAGCCTATTTACCAGTGGACGCCCTTTTGGGTCTTATTGACTTTTTCCAGATTTACCAGAAAAAAAAACTATATATTTTTTAAATAGCTAATATACTTTTTAATATATTTTTTCATTATCTCAATTATTTACCAAACAACAAACATCTTAGTTGTTATGTTATGCTTAGCTGTTATGTTATAATGTGCCGTAACATATATTACTATTTACTGAATCAAGATATTGTTTAATGTCCATAGATCCAAAAGTTAGTATTTTGTTTGTTTTCAGTATGTTCAATATGTAAAATGTTTCTATATGTAAAATTGTGCACTAACTTTTGCAGAAAATTTAAGATTGTCATATTTAAGCTCGTTCCCTGTAGAAAATATATAAACTCATCTTTCTTAAAATAAATATAGAAAAAATATATGAAACATATTTACATTTTTTTTTTTTACTTTTCATTTGCCTTGCACCAGCAGTGGTTCAGTACGTCTAAGACCACCCTACAAATGCATGCAGCATTTTCTTTTGTAAATCCTGACAGAAGAACAAACTCTACAGTAGTTCAGCTGTGATAAAAGCCTCCTGAGCCGCTCATTTTCACCCCAACATAATGACAACGGCTCTGAGAACTTCGCAAAGTCCAGAATCTACTTCATCCACCTCGAGTTCTCCTCACAAAGAGCCCCTCTGCGGCTCAGTGAACATGCAGGAGGAAATGTGCTGTAGAGCTGAGCGCCAGGAGTGCCGGGCTGTGTACGAGGGGATGTGGGCGCTGGGGGAAGAAGAGTGTGCAGTGAAAAGCTGGTCTATGAGGAGCCATGGCTTTGGAAAAACGACTTATTTGTCGTTTATGCTTGATTTTATTTAATATTCTAATGGGCTGCTTTTCTTTTATTAGATGAGTCTGACTTCCACAATAGCAGGTTTACCATCCTCACAGCACGCTGCTCAAAATCTACGCAAATTATCTGCAAATGTTATTTCTAAATATGAAATATTCGTTTTTAAATAGAACCACTGATACCCAGATGATTAGTCTTATAATATTCCGATGGAGCAGCTTACGATCTACACCGCTCCTCGCCTTTTCCATATGTGCTTAAAAAATCTGCTGTATCTAAAAGCACTGCTTTTTTTGTTTAAGGGTGAATTTTAAAATGATTTGCAAAAGGCAGAAATGTACATATTGTTCACTGATGGTTTTAATTTATTCTTTTGTTAATTTAGGCTAAGACAACCTTTTCAAATAGAAACTAAAGGCCTAAATATTATTTATTTAGAGAAAATCAGAGGAGCATCAATCAAAGTCAAGTTAATTGGCCCAAATGGTGCAAATATTTTTAATTATTATGTGAACTTGTAAAAAGCATCAATCAAAGTCAAATTAATTGGCCCAAATGGTGCAAATTTTTTTATTATTTAGTGAACTTGTAAAAAGCATGAATTAAAATCAAATTTATTGGCCCAAATGGTGCAAATATTTTTTAATTATTATGAGAACTTGTAAAAAGCATGAATCAAAGTCAAATTGGCCCAAATGGTGCTAATATTTTTATTTATTGTTTGAAATTCTAAGAAGCATCAACCAAGGTCTAATATACTGCTCAGTCCTAGAACAACTGATGGTTATTTTGTTTTCATAAAATAAATGCAAATATTTGTGAAGTTTACTTAAAATGACTGAAGTTAAATATTAGTAAAATTGAGCAGATTACTCTGGAACTGGACAATGCAACCAAATATGAATTACTCAGTTATGAGTGGAGTGTTGATTGCTATAAAAGAATGACTGGAGAACTGTCACTTTAGAACACTTTTTCCTCTTTAACCACATTTTTGTCTTTTTCAGAGCCTCCAGTTACAGAAGTCTGTTGCTGTTGAGAACCAAGCTGTCTTTTAAAATCCTTTACAGGTCCAGTAACAGTAACAGTTAACAGTGTTAATCAGAATTAACCCCAGTAATAGCAGCATATAAATGCTAATTAAATATCAAAGAGGTACATAGAACCATTAAGGAACATGTGAATTTCTTTCTCCACCAATAAAAAATGTAGTATTCCCATAATAACGTGCAGTGGAGGAACTGGACACAAATCAGCTCATTGTAATAATATTTCCAGCTTTTCAGAAAATTAATTCTAAACAAATAAAATAATAATATACTGTTTTCATACTGAATTTTAAACAGTTGTGATTTTTTGTTTCTGATCTTTTATAGGCTAACTGAGTCTGGCGAGTATAAAAGCGTGTTAAGGAGACACAGCTGAGTTCAGTAGCGCGTGCGCTGTATGAGCGGTTGGCATAAGCTTACAGTGTTTCCTTACGACCATACCAAAATTATTCATTGATTATTCATCAAATGTAAAACTTAAATGTAAATGTAAAAAGGTTTTTATTTATTTGATTTTGCTTAATTTCAGCTATCTGGTGAACAGGTCAGTGTGCGATTTGTGTTCAAATCCATATTCAGCTAATTAGATAACTCATTACCGATATAAAATAAAAAAATAAAATAAAATTGTTTTGTGTCCCCGGACGTCTAAAGGTTTAATCATACCCCTGAAACATACTCACTTGTGCTCCATTTACATTAATGTTTCGTTAATTCGGAAAATTAATCAGCGTTTATTTAATTTTATAAACGTGCGCGAGTTTCATTTAAAACAGTTAAAATGGATGAACGTGCATCAAACGCCAAAACGGGCAACACAAGAAGAGTAAACTGGATGGAATCAGCTTGGAGATCAGCTTCAACAGTTTAGCCATCTAAATAACTGGAAAAATAAAATGAAACAACATAAAATAATATAAATAAATAAATAATATAAATAATAAATATATATAGGTAAATAAATAAATCCAAAGTTTATATATATATATATATATATATATATATATATATACATATTAGACATTGAAGTTATGTTTATCCATTAGTTCTACAGAGGGCAAAGAACGGCACGATGAGGAAAAGAAAAAGAGGCCTATATCAGTTAATTGCAAAGTGCGTAAAGCTCATTTTTATTGTTTTTGTGTTTTTAACTGAAAATGTAATTTTCCTCTCCAACTAGGCGACCTTCTCCAACATTCAGACTCCTTCCTCTCTGATGACAATGATGATCATTGTTAAAATGCTTATATATATATATATATATATATATATATATATATATATATATATACACACACACACACAGAGAGAGAGAGAGAGAGAGATGAAAGTCATCCTTTAGCCTAATGGACCAGCAAGCTGTACAGTGACAGAAAGCAGAAAGGTCTACAGCACAGACCTAAAATAGACCCGCTCTCTAAATCTGTTTACAAGCATGAGGGGCAGATTATAATGAATAGTTTGACATTCTTGATTCATAATTAGGCCACGCAGTTCCATTCGGCTGACCAAACTGCCTAAAAGAGTGCAAAAAGTGCAAAAAGAGTGAAGAGTTGAAATGTGAGCCTGGCTTTATCTGGCGGGGGCGTCTTCAGTGGGCTATCCGCGGAATTTTCGCTGCAATTAAGAGAAATAAATCTGTAAAATATTCCTATGATATTTATAAATGAGTTCACTTCTATTAAAACACATAAAAGCAGCTGCTGTCACTCCACCATCAGCTACACAGGCAGAGTTATTTGGAATGTCTGATTTGTACTTTCTGCTCCGCTACGGCTCTCTGATCAGAGAGGACCGCGTTGGTAGAACAATTTTACAGACTACACTCTTCAAATGAAGGTGACAAAAATATAGTTTGGAGTGATGCTATTGAAGAAATACTTTTGGTTGCCTGCTTTTCAGTGGATGATTCTTCAAAGAAACATTTCTGTAAGTGAGAAAAGGCTTTTTAAAGTTAAAAAAACTTCCACATAATATAAAGATTTATCATAGAACCATACGCCCAAGCTGAGAACCTGTGTGTTTGAGAGTGTAGAGACTCACAGAGGCCTTAAGGAGACTGCAGTGAAATTGGTGCTTCACGCAGCTGTAAGCAGACCTAAATCATAATGAGAGGACACTGAGGTATTATGGGACATTAGCCAATATGGGACAGTATGGCATATGCAAATATGTTATAGGTCACTAATGATAAAGCCATCCTTTTATTCAGTTTGGCTATTTTTTCACTTTTAAAATTTAATGAGCTTATTTACAGCATTTCCCTTAACTCATGCAAGCACTGGCTGAAACTGGAATAAAGAAGAAGAGTTAACTGGGATTCATCCATATTAACGTCATCATTTTCTCTGTCTCTCTGATTAGCAAAACGTTAAAATGAGAATAACATACCTTAACCATTAGTTCTGCTCAGCGAGAAAAATACATCAATAACAATAACTACACGGAGGGGAAAGCAAAATGACCCATAGAGCAATTAATCTCAAATGCATCTGAACCCACTCTAAATTTTATATTAAATTTTCATACAGCTTTAACAGATGCTAAAATATTTAACACACGTACTGAATTCATAGCTGTGGCCTTACCTAAGTCTGATCAGTGATGGGTCTGTTTTAGTGATGATTTGAAGCTAAATCAGTTCGTGTCAGTGTTTAGGCTGAGAGAGAGAGAGAGAGAGAGGCAGAGACAGGGCTGCACTTCCTAACAGAAGTACTTCTCACGAGAAATATTTCATATTTTTTCTGTAGAAAATCTGCAGAAAATCTTCCTGAGTCTGTAAAGCCCAGTAATAAACCGAGTCTTGGCAGAGAAGAATGAGCTGATCTAGATCCGGGGCATCTTCTCACAACTTAATGGACAACAGTGCAATCTTAAAAATACATCTGCCAGAAATTTTTCTTTGGACTGTCACTACTGGTTCCCCAAGTAACCTTTCAATGGATGGTTCTTTAAAGAACAATTTTTGTAAATGAGATGTACGAGTGAGAAGAACCCAGACACGTATAAGTGTGAAGAACCTTCTTAAAGTTTATAGAACCTCCACACAATATGGAGATTTTATAGCAATTAAGGGTTTGTTTAGAGCTGTATATCCAAGATATCCAAGTCAAGAACCTTTCATTTTTAAGAATGTAAAACAAGACATCAGCTAATTATTTGAAGATGTGCTGTCAACACATGCTTTTATATTATGTCATTATATTATTTTATATATATTTATATTATGTTTAGATTATAATATTAATACTAAAATAAATATATAGATAGATATTTGAATGTTTCCATTTGATTTTGTCCCCCTTTATTCCTCCTTCTGTTAATCGCTTTAGCAGCTATGTGTAATGGTAGTAACGCAGTGCTGAACTGAGGCAGGTGCAGCTCATGACTGTCAGGCAGAGATGAATGTTGGTGTTTCTGAGTGCGTGGGGACTTACTTAATCTGGTTCACCCACTGGATGCCAGAGTCTCTTTAAATGGCACGGTGGATTGTTCCTGCAGCCCACAGCCCACAGCCTGGCTCTGCTCTCTGCTCTGTGCTCTGCTCCCGCTGCGACTACATACGGAGGAGTTTTGGCCGAGCAAAGTGAGCGACGCCTAAAGGAGGTTAGAGCAGATAAACTCCGAGCTGTAATGAGGTGCTGCGCCGCGCTGCTCCTCTTCTTGTTGATGTTGGTGTTGTTGTTGATGCTGTTGCAAAAGTCTGCGAGCTCGTAAGGAGCTTCTTCAGCGAGCTTCCGCCGTGTGTGCAGGCGCAGCTCCGGAGCCCCCTCCCCCTTTTGCGCTCCGACAGCGCGTGCGAAAGAGCGCGGGAGAAGCGCCGCTGCGTGCTGGGCCCTGCTCTGGACGCGGCGCCACTTCGCCGCTTCGCAAGATGGACCGAAAAGAGCGGAGTCGTGGCACGGACGGAGACGGACGCACGCACGGCGCCAACGCTGCACGCCGGCAGGCTGATGTCAGCACGCTGGAGGGGGAGGGGGACGAACAGGAGCCAGGCGCCTCACACTGGTCACCTCGCGGTACTGCAGCCGCTGTAGTGGCATCTACTGACCTACTGAAGTCAGCGTCAGTGTGGTGAACTGTGAAGCTCATAAAAATAAAATGTAATAGTATTGAAAGCAATGTGACACATACATAGACAGGTTCTTCAAAGGTTCTTGGTAAATAAAGGGAATGGATGTTCTATATAGATCCATCTCATGCTTAAATGGTTCTTTGCATGGTAAAATGGTTCTCCAGATTGATGGAGAACGTGCTGCACAAATGTTTTTTTTTATTGTTACGATGTCAAGCCTGTAACAACAGCAGAACCTTTTGGGTGCTATATAGAACCATGTACAACACATTCTCCATCAAGCTAAAGAACCATTTCACCATGCAAAGAACCTTTCTATATAGAACTATTCTCTTTACGAAAGAACCCTTGAATGTTTGTATTTTTTCTAAGAGTGTATATATATATATTAATATATATATATAATATATATATATATATATATATATATATATAGCAGAATATATAAATATAATCCATTTCATTTTAAACTGATAAGATGCTGGCAGTCACAAAAACCTGCACACACTGATGTTTAGCAGTGATGTTTGATGTTAAGCAGTTTCTTAAGTGAAATTCAGACACGATTGAAACTTGTCCAGATCTTGTGAGGCTGTGTTGGGAAACGTGTGGAGGACAGACAAGATAAACATATCAAAACATTTGCTAAACAGTCAGTGAAGGACATATGTGGATGTGAGCAATTGTTTTGAATGCCAATGTAGTTTTATCTCTACTGAAGTATATTTGTGAGGAAAGGACTCGTTCTTTAGTCTTTATCATTTAGTTACCAGTTCTCTTTTTGTGTTGAGTTTCATTGCTATGTTGGTAACAGCTGTACTGTTTGTGCTAATTTGAAAATGCAGGCTTTACTTTAAAAAGTAAGTAACCTGGTCACCAAATTTTGAGTTCACTGAAGTTAACAGAATTAAGAACAGAAAGAAGATTGTTGTTCTGTTAACTTGCTATTAAAAGTTCAGTTAACTCAAAATGTTAAGGTAACCAGGCTGTTTTTTAAGTTAAAACAACAAATTATTTTTTACAGTGTGTGTGGACTTTTACTTGGAATATTGCTTTTATGTTGGTGACTGCTACACCTCCTAAAGCTTTATGACTCCAAAATAGATTATTAGATTAACATATACATTTACATTTTAAAAATACATTAATTCATCAATGATGATTCGGTAATTCAATCAAATCTTTATTGGGCAACTTGCAAAAGTTAATGGAAAGCTAAAATGTGTAACACGGAAAAGGTAATTGGGTGTAACTCTGATGAACGTGATTACTTTCCCATCTGTTGAGCAAAACGTTTAGGAACTGAGTGTAAATATTATGACTAACAAGCTCTGTATATAGCCTGATGTTGGTGGACGTGCCTTATTTAGAAGCATGTATTGCAGAGTATGGCACAATTACACTGCTGTTGTGTGCTGGTTGTTATTTAATGCGGATATATTAATGGCCCTCTACTCATTAGGCCACACTGAACGTTCAGATCTCTAGGAACAGACTCCTGAACTGGAGATGTACCTAAACCCGGGGGGTTCAGCACCACGGACAGTTCCCCCAACGCTGCTGAATCTGCGTGTTTTGACGCGATTTGCAATGAAATGCCTGCTGATCTGACAAAGATGTAACAATGAGCAAGTCATGAACTCAAACCATTTCTTGTCAGCCTTTCTCTCTCTCTCTCTCTCTCTCTCTCTCTCTTTCTCTCTCTCTATCTCTCTCTCTCCTGTTTTTCACTTTGTCTCCTCGTTTCTTCTCTCTTTCTTTTTCTCTGTTTCCTCTTTTCTTTCTTTCTTTCTTTCTTTCTTTCTTTCTTTCTTTCTTTCTTTCTTTCTTTCCTTACCTCCCTTTTTCCCTCTTCTCTCTTTCTTTCCTTACCTCCCTTTTCCCCTCTTCTCTCTTTCTTTCTTGGTCCCTCTCTCTCTCTCTCTTTCTCTCTCTCACTCTCCTGTGTTCTTCGTTTTGTCCCCTCGTTTCTTCTCTTTCTTCATTTCTTTCTTTCTTTATCTTTCTCTTTCTCTCTCACACTCTCCTGTTTTCTTCGTTTTGTCCCCTCGTTTCTTCTCTTTCTTCATTTCTTTCTTTCTTTATCTCCCTTTCTCCCTCTTCTGTCGGTTGGGCAGTTGGACGGCAGGTGTCGCTCTTCGTGAATATTTGCTCACTGTTCCTGCTGCGGATCCTCAGGTTCAGCTCTGCCTCTGTTCTCAATCTTAATATCCCACCTTATTAGCGACCATCTACACAAAACACCGCACGCGAGTGGAGTCTTCACTCCTCCAGCCTCCATTTAGGCTCCTCTCTGTTCCCCTCAGCATATCTGCTGCATCAGCGCTGCTGTTCTTCTGGCTCTTTCCTTCGTCTCCACTGCTTCTGCTCTTTCTACCGTCAGTTATTATGCCTCGCACTTCGGAATCGTCTCTTTTCTATCGCCTCTTAGCAGCAGTGAAGCGGTGTCAGGTGTCGCGTGTGGATTTGATGCAACGCCTCGCGATCTTTTTTTTGCAGAGCAGCGAATGTGACCTGAATGCAGGACGCGCTTCACTCATGGAATGAGACGCAGAGAAAAAAACACACTCATTCAGAAGAGTCTGCGGAGAGAGAGGGGCTGCTCATCGCGCGCTGAAACCGCAACGACCCTGCAAGCGCCGCTATCAGCGCGGATTCACACGCAGAGGGAATATTAACGGTATTAACGGAGGGGGAAAACGGCGTGAACCGTTCAGCACGAGACCCCCTGCGCTGCCTTTCTGTTCAGCACGGATTTGTGGTGGGAGCGAGCATGGACTGACACTGAGCTACTGGAGCCTGAGGACACACACACACACACACACACACACACACACACACACACACACATACACACACACACACACACATTCACTCACACACACACACACACACACACGCACACACAAACACACACACACATCCACACACGCCCAGCGGTGTGATCAGCACCCCAGCACTGAATCCGCCGTGTATGCGGGGAGGCTCGCGGCACATTTTCCTCGGTAGAGGCGGACAGACGCGGGGCACGAGGGGTGGGAGGGGGGGGGGCGGCAACAGTTTCCAGCTGCAGGCATCGCCGGCCTGGGCTAGCGCTGCTGAGACGGTGGATTTACTGATTTTTTTCACATCGAGTCGAGGCCGCGTGCACTGCAGCATTTGGCGTTTTGTTTCTGCAGTGAGGGGATACTGAGGGGTACTGAGGGGCATCCGCGCCTCAGCACTGCGTTTTTTTCGGGAGGCTAAAGATTGCAGATAGCTCGCCATGACCGTGTAGCTTCAGTGGAGGCGGGGAAAGCCACTCACCCCCTCTCAATCCCTCCCCCCTTTTCGCGTTTTTATTCATTTAAGCATGTGTTTTAGCATAAAGATGCGCTCGCAGAGGCTCACAGTCCGGCATCGTTACGCTGTTTCCGGTTCCTAGCTGCTTGTTTGGTGCCCCCCCATTGCGAAATTTATTGGAGGAGAAAGAAAAGACAGAGAGAGAGAGAAAAGAAGGAAAGAAAAAACCCTAACAAACCCCCCAACCCCCTAAAAAAAAAGCAGCGGATCCCGATGGCACGGCCACTTACGCAGGGTCCGCCGCGCCGCCGCCGTCGCCGTGCCACCGCTCGAGCCCCGTCGCGCTCCCTCGTCCGTTCAGCCCCGCTCCCGAGAGCCGTGCCGCAGCGCGCGCCGCAGCGAGCCGCGAGCCCAAGCCGGCGGCAGCATGAGGCTTGATTCGGTGCACTTCTCCATGCTGGTCGTCGGGGTCTCGCTGGCGTGCTACTCCCCGAGCCTGAACTCGCTGCAGGACCAGGCCCACCGCTCGGCCGTTGTCATCGAGGGCAAGGTGCAGTCGGCGCCCGCCAACGCCAACGCGTCCGCCGAGCCCTACAGCGTGCACGTGAAGGTGCTGGACGTGTGGCCGCGCAACAGCGGCGGCCTCGAGCGCGAGCAGCTCGTCACCGTCGGCGACTTCGGCTCAGCGGCGCCGTGCGCCACAGTGCTCAAGAACCACAAGTACATCTTCTTCATGGAGCCCACCGACGAGCCGCTGGTCTTCAAGGCGTCCTTCGCTCCGCTGGACACCAGCGCCAAGAACCTCAAGAAGGACGTCGGGAGGATCTTGTGTGAAGACTGCGGTAAGTTTAAAAAAAGTACATGACATTGGACGCAGTTGGTCTCATGCTCTCTCGGGTCATGTGTGAAAGGGATGGCATCGAAATATTTTGGGCGTAAAAGGGGCCAGGTAGGTGCTGGGGCGTCTCTGCAGCAACATTAGGCAGGGAATAAAACGGTTAAACGCATGCAGTGCTCATAGGCATGCACGTTGGCTCTCACGCGTTGGCAAGTATCTTGGAGAATCACTTTTTCCCTGTTTAAGCCACTAGCTGTTGCTATACTGTTCGCCCCAGTTGCCTTTCTAACGCCCATGGCGTAGACTTGCTTATATTAGTCTGACAGGCATGAGATCAATTACAGATGAAAAAAATCAGCCTCAACATAACTGGAAATGAGTACATTCACAGGCTGTAATGTGAGCGAATAAGCTCTGTTGATCATACAGAAAGTGCTGCACTGGGAGGAAAAGCTTTATAAAGTTTGGAAGGAAGAGCATAACTATCAGCTCAAAGATTAAACCTTGGCCATGATCACATACTGCTGCACGAATAGTAACTTAGACGGGTGTAAACTCGTGGATGTCCATATAGAAGTTCACTGAGCTTCTTCTGAAAGTGCTACAGTATTTACCACTAATAGTCCCTCTGTGGTTTTCCTTCCTTTGTCCATGTGTGGCTGCTGACTTTGGCCATTTCTGTTGAAGATGTTGTTTCACTGAAACAACTGCATTTCTCCTCATTGCAGCGATGCCATCTGGCCATATGGTCAGTTTGTTCCTCTGCAGATAGGGCTCTTCTCTATAGGCTTGGAGAGGGTTTCGCTGTCCAGGGTGCTGGGTCGGCCCCCTCTTCTTCTAGCACGCGTCTTAACGAGCGAATATTAGCTGAACGATTCTATATTACTGACTAAATGACACGTATTCAAATAACGAGTTTACTAAGTGTAGTAAATATTAGCTCGTGCCACCTTTTAATTCCACAGTCACATCCTGTATGTTACTCAGTTTTGGAGCTGTGCACAGGCCATCGAGAGGATGAGGTGTGTAAACTGCCTGTGGATTCTTTTCGAGGCCCCTTCTGTAGATGACTTTGCAGTTTCTGTTTCTGTTTGCCGGCTGGCTACAAGTTGCTGTTATCGTTGTAGTGGAGTCATCAGCGTCAGTTAAACTCATATGTTAAAACAGATACACGTTATTTATCTTCTCATACTGAAACACTTGTGCTTTTGGTGGATGCGTGTTTTTTTGTACCTGGGTTGTACAATGTAAAGGCAGAGTACAGCTTTTGGTGATGACTTTTTTCAGTAATGTTTCATTCCCACTTTAAGTTTCTCTGCAGGTCTCTAGCTGTCACTGAAAAAATGAATGCATTCAATCTGCTTTCTTCAGATTTGTACTTCATCTACACTTGAATAAAACACACTATACGTCCAATAGAAACATCTAATGTTTGTCCTGAAATCAAGCGTAGTGAACAAGGATAGGTTTGTCCCCCTCTTTGCTGCAGTAATAGCCTCTACTCTACTATGTTTAACACTGGATGTTGGTTGCATTAGTGAGGTCAGGTACTGGTGTTGGATGATCAGTTCTGGATCACAAACACCACTCCAACTCTAAGGATGTGTTCCACCACTCCAGAGAACACAGTTCCACTGGACTTTTACCCTTCTAGCCAATGCTTGGCATTGGACATGGTGAACTTTGAGCTCATGTGCGGCTCCTATAAAGCATTCCATTCTATTGGCAATGCTTTTCTATGGAGATTATACAAGCTGCTTGTGCCCAATTCTCTAAGTACAAACAGTGTTAGGATACTTTTGTACATACACATCAGACAGCCGTTTTCAAACCAGTCTTCAGAGCTCTCAGATGGTCCACATTTTTCCGCTATACTGATGTGTTGCAGAAAAATGTGGGCCATCTGGGGATCCCCGTGGACTGGTTTGAGAACCTCTGATATAGTGTATATCAACGCTGTCTTTGCATTTTGTCACTTTTGGCAACACATGTTGTTGTATGTAATACATTTCATTCACGTGGGAAGGATGCACACTTCAATCCAGTCAATTAAAATGTATTACTTGTTCCCAGTCATAAGACCCCATGAATAGTGTCCAAGCAGGCCTAAAAAGACTCACGTTCTGACCTATTAACCTGGGTGGAATTTTCTCTAGACTGACGGGAACCTTCACTAACATACTCTGCTTCCAAATATGTCATGTCTGCCTCCTGGCTCAAGTTTTATATATGTATATATAGTTTTTTTGTCCCTGTTGGCTCAACCTAGGTTGAAAGCCTGTAAATGGTGGCAGTTTGAAGGGGATTTTCAGTATTTTGTCTTCTCATAGACCCCCATGGAGCAGACCTACATATTACCCCCCTCCAGCTCTTGTGTTTTGAGCGAAGGGTGGGTAGAGGCGGTGGTGCAAATTTCAAATTTGACAGTTCTCCCTATCCACCTCTCTCTCTCTCGCTCTCTCTCTCTTGCTCTCTATCTCATTGCTCTCAATATGTCAATATGTATGTGTGTCAGAATATTTTGGTGTATTCCGAGTGTGTTGTTTATCTTTGCTTCTTTTAATATCAGAAATGTTATTGGATATGTTACATGTGAAGCCTTTTTTAAGTGCTGTCCTCCTAACCCTCATCCCTCATCATGGAGATCACAGCTGGGTAGAGATGCCGGTCATGAATTTGCCCCTGGCAGAATATCACTGATCCTCAAGATTTCTCTGGCATAACGGCATGACACAGAGACAAGAATAACAGCTGTTGATTGACATGCACTTAGGGAAGGGCTTATTTTCTCTGATCAAAATCTGTGTCTGGGTTACTTGGTTTGACTTATTTTGGGATGCTAAAGTAGAATCAGAAAACCCTATAGGAAAGGGAAAGAGGCTTTCATGGTTTTTTAGCAGTCTGTATGAGGGAGTAGCCTGTATGTGGAACTAATTACTGTATATTCCTCTGAGATTTTGATGATGGGTGCCTGGGGGACATTGCTAATTTATCCCATTTTGGGGCTTGAGACTGCTGTTGGAGGGAGAAAACTGCACTGAGGAAAGACTCTATGGAAAGTCAGTATTTCACTCTTATATGTTTACGCTCTTGAAAATATAGGTGCCAAAAAGGGTTCTTTGGAGTGATGCCATTTTGGACTCCCTGAAGAACCTTTCAATAACTTGTGTATGAGATGTGTGAAGAACATTTTGCAGTTTGAAGAATTTGTGCATAATGTAAAGGTTTTTTCCTAGTACTGTATGTCTGAACCAAGAACCATCTATGTTTAAGAATGTAGTTCAGTAACACATAAGGAGGTTTGTCAGTAACACATAAGGGATGTATGGCTGTTATTTAGTATGAATTGGCAAAAGAAGCTTTAGAAAATGCAATGTATGCTTTGAGGACTTACCTGAACACTGTCCGGGTCTCAGGAGGAGGGTATCCTCTTGTTAAAGGGAGAAAAAACGTGCTATAGATTGTTATTGCCAGATTTATAGAGTGTCATATTTAGGATAGCAAAGCAGGTGTGTGCATCAACCAGCTTGTCCCACTTTTGCATTGCTCCAGGAAAAGAAAATCTCTCTCTGCAGCTCACCCACACACATTCCCTCTAGACAAACAGGCCTTCAGTCAGAATCTGTTTGGACACCAGCAACCCCTGCATAACTGCCATGGACTTTTATGGAACTATAACACACCTACTTCAATAATGTAGTTGGTGGGATTTTAGTGTTTTTTCAAGTAAAAGGATTTCAGAATACGGAGCTGTGCCCCTTAACCCATTAAAATGTAATCAGAACCCTGCGTGAAATCACTCTGTTCTTATCTGTCAGCCTGTCCATCCATCTACAACTGTTACTTCTCAGCTAAAATGTAATGGGCAGCAGAGACTATGGCTTCAAAACAGCAAATCTGCTAGAAAGAGCTAGTTTAAACCCCACTACTCAAGCAAATAAAATGACCCCAATCAGCCTGATGGGCCTTTGATGTTTGAGTCTGTATCTCTTCAACCATGAGGCATAAGTCAAAGTTCTTTTTTTTCAGCTTATGCTGATCAAAATAACCTTATGGACCTTACACTACTGCCATATTGGGTTTGATGCTAATTTGCATAATATGAGAAATCTACTCATGTTTTTCAATCGTTTGTCTGTGTAATTTCTAATAAACCATTGCTCCTACTCATCTTTTCACTTATAAAAATAGGTTACTTTCGGGATGTCAGATGATTTGACGCTATAAGCTAACACTGTAATTTTCTAACTACTAGTTTCAAGCAATCATCTCAAAATAGATCTTCAAACAAATCTGAACATGAACAATAGTTTACTTTTCTGCCCAACATAGCTACCATACATCAGTCAGGGTGTTTCTAACTGAAGCAGCTAAAACACAACAGTTCAACAGCAAATTGTACACAGATATGTAATGTCACTCTGGCGTTGACTAGACGAGCACTGTGCTGATTGGCCCTGCACAGATCTGAAATTTAAATCAGATCTGAAATTAAGCCTAATATAAAATAATGAATCTTGAATGATTTACAGTACTATGCAAAAATCGCAGTCTACCTGTCATCTATTCAATTTCCAGTCAAAGCAGTCATTAAGTACAAATTATTAATTTAAGCAGATATTTTTGAGGTAGATTAGATTTAAAACACTCCACTTACATAAAGAAACACGAGGAAAGGGAAAGTCAAAGGAAAATAAGTGAAAAAACAGTAGTTCCCAAAACTGGATTTCCAAAACTGATTAAAAGTTTAAAACAGAGAACATGTGACTCCTGACAACTGTGTGAGACCTGGTAGACCCACAAAACTGTCAACATCAGATAAACAGTACCTAAAGCTTTCATCTTTATGAGACAGGACAAAATCAAGCTCCACTTTTGCTTCAAATCTGAAAAAATCCATATGTTTCTGTCTATCCTTCCACTGTGAGAAGACAACTTTACAGTATGAGTCTGAAAGGATGTGTAGCTGTCAAAAAGCCATTACTGAAAAATGAAAATGAGAAAATCAAACACAGGAGCTGCTGATGTTCTCAGATCAATTAACTGACCACCACAGAGTGAAAAACAGATTTCTTTGAAAACCTGAATGCAAGTAGTAAGCTGTAATAAAGGCAAAGGGTGGACACACTAAGTACTGCAAAAATTGGTATTACATTTATATTAGGTTTCTTTGTAAATATATGTTTATATACTTTTTTAATTAATTTGTTAAACCATTGTTTTAAACTCTGAAGGTTGGTCTGTTTGAACATGGATGTATGTGCTCTCTGGAGTACCCTTACCAAAAGATGCCACAAAAAATGGTTGGGTTTTTTGAGTTATAAAATGGCCACGTTGTAATTTGGGATGCAGTACATTATGGCTCTGGTTGCATACTGGAATATTTTGCCAGAGAAGTACATCATCTGTGTATCTTTGGCATAACCGAGACCATTGTTTGTCTTTTATCTGCTACTGGTTCTGTACTGTCTCATAGTAACTGGACTCTGTCAATTGCCACTTGTGGCTGTATTGTATAATTGTTAACTTCATCAAACTATACCAGCATATAACCTTACATCACCCACTGTAAAAGTCCTTGATCTCATTTTTTTAGGTCAAATGGCTGATTCATGGCAATATCTCCATTACTATTAAAAATACAGGCAAATGCCTTGAAATTTGCCTTGCATATCTGAGTCCTAATTACCCAGAAGAAAAATGTTGAAAGTAGGTCAGTTATGAAGTGACAGGCTTGAACATGTTGCTTTGCTGGATTGAAAGTGGAAAAAGACATAGAACTTGGCTAATGGTGTTAAAATTTGCAGCTCACTCTTTGAAATGTTTTTTGAGTTTGAGCATTTCATGTAATTTTCATGTAGGAAAGATACACGAGTAGAGGAAAACTTTTCTCCCCTCATTCCAGTTATTTTCAAATGAATACACTGCAATAATTACTAAATATTAAGTAGCTACTAAATTCACCTAGAAATCTATCGTTATAACTGCAAAATGTCCTTTGTTTATCATGTTTACATGTTCATGTTGTCATAGCATATTGTGTACCATATACTGCAAACTGCATCAGTATATACTGTATACTGCATGCTGCTTTTCATCAGTAGTATACTGTACAGTATCCAGTGTACGACATAAGCTGTGCTCCATACTACAGGACTGGGCACGACTAGACTTCCAACATCAGGGACAGAGCCAATCAGACTATCTCAAGACCCGCCCTTTTTTCCTCAGGTCTCCAATCACTGCTTAAAATCTGTTGTTAGTCACTTTTCAGGGTGTGTGCTTATATTTTGGTCAAGAGATGTTCTCCATATCCATAAATAAACTTATAAAAGTTCAGCTTTGGATTTGCCTGTGTTGTTAACGTGTGGCTTTCAAACGCACCTGTTTCCCTCTGTAAGTCATTTCATTTTCGGTACAGTCGTAGTTGCTAATATGAGCTTGTTTGACTGTGGCTCCACACAGTAGCCTGAAAAGCCAATGCTGAGCTGACTGTTTGGTTGAGACCAACTTTATAAAGTTAATGTTTTACCCACATTATCTATGCAATAAGTTAACTTTATTAGTTAAACAGATGAAGTAAGCAGACACACCTCAAGACCAGCAGAGAGAACTTGAGTTGCACTAACTGCAGCAGCATTTGGACAAATTTCTTTAATTTCTCTGTTATTAATGAATAGAAAGGCTGAATTTGGGGCTATTATAAATAACCAGGCGGTCATGTCAGTCCTCCTGAAAGAGCCATGTTGCCTTTTGGGATGCGGTATATTATGGAGTTAGCTCAGGCTGTATACTGGAATGTTTTGCTAGAGCAGTACATCATCCTTGTATCTGGATGTACCTTGTACCTTGGAGTACTGGAGAAATTTGCGTTGATCACATACAACATACTGCTTACTACTTTTGGGCACCATGAGTATGCAAACAGGATGTAGTAGGCTGTTTCAAACACAGACATGTTTCAAACACAGCCCCTCCTTGCCAGCTGTTTTTACCTGTGTCTTATTAGGTGGTATGTGTCCAAATAGGCCTGCCTTGTGTCCCAAAATGAGTACTTCCGCATAGTGTACTAGCTACTGGAAAATGAAGCAGGATGTAATGTACCATCAGTACCTAAAAGGTGTACTACAGTTGTTGACATTGTACACTGTATGCGCTCCATAGTTATAGGTTGCCATATGTAGTGAAGGGGAGGAGCCAGGAGTGGCTGCTGCAGTTTGAAATTTCAAATGGGATTTTTGTGCAAAATTATTTTCTTTAGGTTTTTGCATTATGCAGATAAGATTTTCAAAATGGTATAATGGTAACTGAACAAGCTATCTTATAGCTAATGTTAGCTGTCTAGCTGAAGCTAATTGTAAACCTAGGCAGGATTCAGTGATATGAGGTAGGACTGTGTGCTAAATACAAAAGATCCTGCTCTAGAGAGAGAAGTACATAGTATATACAGCCACATGCATTTGGGCACCCCGATCAAATCACGTTTTGTTGATTTTAAATATAAATATACATCCTCTACTGAGAGCATATTTCTGCACGTTGTCATGCAAAATTACTGTTTATTTGCTGAATTTACATTTATTTTTACAATGATGTTAAACTTAGCACATAAATAGAATATGCACTAATATTTGCAAAAAGAAAGTGCCAGATATAAGTTCCCTATAGAGGAAGAATTAACCTATTTTTACTTATAAATAAACAAAGCATGTAATTTGACCAGGGGTGACCAGGCTTTAATGGAAGAGATAGACTAAAAATATCAGACTTAACGCCATAAACATGGTCAATGTCAGAAATTTACCTAAATTGGGATAGTGGCCTAGAAATGCAGAATGCAAAACATTTGATATTACTTGTTTATTTTACTTATTATTTTTCTTTGTTTTATTATCATTATTTTTTTTAATTCTGAAACTTTTTGTTCCTGGCTTAAACAAATCTCAGATTTTCGATGTTGTCTAGATTTTTGAACTCCATTGTATCTGCCAATGCTGATGCAGATGCCGATACATAAACATTTATAAAATGTACAAATTGCCACTGGATGTTTTTTTTATTACAGAGAAATGTAATATTTATTTGTAGAGGGTTACAAATGCAGTAAAATATTTAAAACTCGGTGTACCTAAGTGTTCTGTTTTTCCAGAGTAGAATAAATATGTCATCAAACATCGGTTTTGAAATATCAGTCAAATCTACACATCTCTCCAGTGCTGATATTTTTAAGCAATTGCTTGCCAATATTGATATGAATCTGATATCATCATGCATCCCTACTGTTAGTGTTCTAGTTTGAAGGTAAGATTCAAACAGCTGCACAGATCTAGGGACATAATGGCTCTTGTTTCGACTCATCAGAGAATTTTACAGTGGTTGAAGTGTTAGTTGCTATCACTGAATATTAAGAAAGCTCATAGAGGTGGATTTTCAACTAGGAGCTACACTCTTAAAAGTAAAGGTGCTGAAAAGGGTCCTTTTGAGCGATGCCAGAGAACAGTCGTTCCCAACCCTGGTTCTAGAGTACTGCCCGCCCTTCATGACTTTAAGTGGGTGAATTTGAAGCTGGGAAAACACTAAAATGGGTAGGACAGGGGGTACCCCAGAACAAGGGTTGGGAACTTATGCCATAAAAGAATCATTTTTAGTTCCCTAAAGAATTTTAGATAGATAGATGTAAAAGATTAAAAGATAGATGTAATAGATGTAAATGATATGCAAATGTAAAAAAACAAAACAAAATGTAAACAACATGTAAAAAGTTTAAAGAACCTCTACATAATGGAAAGGTTCTGTACCATTTTTCCCTAGAACTATACTTCCAAGCCAGGAACCATTTAGTAATGTTTATTCTGAATGTATGAGTGTACATGCTGGATGTTCTGTGCCTGTGTTGAGTTCCCATGTCCTGGCCTTTTCTGAACTGGGGGCTGACAGGCTGCTCCTAGAAGTCCTGCATGAGTGCAGTGTTGTAGATTGACCCACCGGCAGTGGAATACCCAAGAAGGGCTTTGTATTGATCCTGCTCACGACATGATGATGAATGTTTGTGGAGATTGTTCACCATCCTCCCCTGGAGATAGATTCATACACTGCATCCTCCCCCCCTTCAGTGCTGTCTTTGTGCTCTTCCACACTTCACCAGGCTGACATAAGATGTATGACAGGACAGGGCACAGGAAGAGGCACTGTTCCCTTGTGTGTTTCACACACTGAGGGGTGTGTGCTGTTATCTAGACTTAATTACAGTATGCTAATCTCTGTGTGGAAGTGAGGAGATGTCTTACTTCTTGTTTCACTGTACCATAGATCATGGAATGCTGATAGAACAAGGTGCTTGGACATAGCAACCTTTTACTAATCTTATAGGAAAATTATTTGTGAACTGCTAGTGAAGTGGCTGGCTGTAATAAAAACATTGATGTTTTATTTCATTTTTTTGAAGCCACAATTAAAAAAAACATCTACCAAATGGTCGAGATGGCACTTTGTGGCATATATAGTGACTCAAAATGTGCTCTACCAAATGGTTGAGCAGAACATTAAAGGGTTAAAGAACCATTCATTAAAAAGTCTATTATAATGCCTCAAATTCAAATTCAAAACTTAAACATGCTCTAAGGCTTTATTTGAAGGATGGACTCTCTGGCCGGCTGTATAGGCGGGATTTTCTGCTGACAATCACCAGAGTAAAATCTGATTGGAAGTGATAGGAACCATCAGACCTAATCACATATCAGTTTATTCAATTCCCATTTTTTTTCTGTGTAGAACTCAAGGCATCTGGTACTGATTCTACATAATGCGATGCTATTTGCAGAAAACTGATCCCAACCTGTTTATTCCATTCTAGAGAAAAGAACTGTTGAGTTTGAGATGAACCTGTTGCCTATTTACAATGCTTGGACATTGTATAGAAAAAGGGCATTCATGCCGGTCTGTCTGCGCACCTTTGAGCAGGGTGGCCGTTTTGCACTATGTAAAGATGTGCTTTTCTTCCTCTCACTGTCAGCACGTTGCCAGCTCAGCTCTTCCCTTCTCAGGCCTGTGTGCCTGGGCCACGCTCTCTCTCTCATCCTCTCTCCCTCTGCTCTCACATAGTGAACCATCCACCAGCTGGCCAGTTCACTTCACAGACCATAAGTGCCCCATGCCAAGTATTCAGTGTCAGCACTGAACATCAGTCAGGCTAGTCTGGCTAGCATGAAATGTACACCATGGATATAATCTCTCTTAATATACTACCTGTTTGTGATGCAGAGTGAATAACATTGGAATCTTAACATCCTGTTATTATCATTGTTGGAACAAAATTTTGTATCTCCATTTTTACTTTACATTTTTACATTTTTTATGCCAGCTGCCACCAGGTAGCATCTGCAGCGCAAAGGTAAATTTAAAGCCAGTGAAATACATTAGAAACATTTTATTATTCAAAAGTAAACAGGCTTTACAGGATTTTCAGTGCAGACATACATAGCTGAGAACTGATTAATGAATTACTGTTGGCCATCATTAACCAACCCTGCTCTCTCAGACTTTAGCTCCAACTTTATTCGACCCAATTTAATGTATCTAATTATTGCTATCAAAAGAGCTTGATTAGCTGAATGAGGTGTTTTAAATTTGTTTGGAGTTGAGACCTGCAGGAAGGTAGATCTTCAGCAGGAGGATTGGTGACAACTGGTGTAGACTAATTTTAAAGCAAATTAAAAAAGAAACTGATTCTGAAAAAACATGTTTATTTGAATAAAACCAGGAAAATCCTTTAGCCTCTGGATGTGAAAGCAGGAAATTTCATGACTACCAAGGAAGAAGTTAGAGGCTACCTCTTCAGATGAGCTAACAGTGGCGCTATTCATTGCGAGGCTAGATGCTTGTGTGTGAAGTTCTTATAAACACTGACTAAACAATACAATCACACATGTACAAGAGCATTAATACACATTATTACACATTATTACACTGAATGTTTTGAATCAGAAATTTGAGCATCATACAATCCTGTTTAATCTGACAGATTTACCAAGATAACTGACAACAGCTAAATTAAGAAAAGCTAGTTTAGCTAGCTAACTGAACTTAACATTGTTGTGGAAAGTTTTTTCTCATTACATATCATATAAAAATGAACTGCTAACAAATACCACAACCTAGACAAGGTTTAGTGTACCTTAGCTTACCTACTCCATTGAGGGTCATTCATTTTCGAAAAAAAACTCTATATACCATCAAAAGGGTTTTTCTATTACTATGATGTCAAGCTTGTAACAATGGAACAACTTGTTTTGGTGCTGTCTAGAACCTTTTTTACAACATTTCTATATAGAACTATATACAGCATATTCTCCATCAATCTGAAGAACCACTTCACCATGCAAGAATCCATTTAAGCATAAAATGATTCTTATAAAACTTATGGTTCTAAATAGAACAATTGCCTTTACTAAAGATCCCTTGAAGAACCATCTTCTTTAAGAGTGTAGTGAGATGATTGTGATTAGCTGAGAGGTGTGTCAGTCATTATTTTGCAATCAGTGCATAGTAACAGCAACTATTGTATAGTAATGGCATTCACCACAGTAATGTCCTGTCAGTATCTGAATGGATATCAGACTGTAAGCCATTCTTCATAGCCTTTTTTAACCCTGTAAGGTCAATGCTAAAAGCAGCTTGGTCCTCTGGGAGGAGCTCAACGTAGAGCCACTACTCCTCCACTTTGAGAGGAGCTACTTGAGGTGGTTGGGACATCTGATTAGGATGCCCCCTAGCCACCTCCTGTTGGAGGTTTACCAGGCACAGCCTACTGAGACGAGACCCCGAGGCTGTCCCAGGACCCACTGGAGGGATTATATCTCCAAGTTGGCCTGGGAGCTGCTTAGGGTCCCCTGGAATGAGCTGGAGGAAGTTGCAGGGGACAGGGTCGTCTGGTATTCTCTGCTTTCCTTACTGCTACCGTGAACTGAGTTGGATCAAGCGGTTTAAGATGATGAATAATATGGTCTTTATTCTGAATATGCTCGTGTGCTTCCTTGGAAACTATCACTTTGGTTTCAACAGTAAAGGCGGCCTTGTGCTTCTTTTATATAGTGATAAAAAACATGGTAACACATGTTGTGACAGCTCTGGGGATGAGTTAAAAGGAACAAAGCCAAAGTCTCTGAATGTACTCCCAGCAAAACTTTAGGTTTGACAATAAGGTTATATGTGGCGCTTCTGTTTTGTATTTTTAATTTGTATTTTTGTAATTTTGTTATTGTTATTAAGATATTGACTATCTTGAAAATGTCTTCAGGTATCATGATGTTATTTTTTGCCATACCGCTCACCCTTACTATAAGTAAATGTTAGTGTTCTTGTAATGTAACATATGGATTGCGAGATATTTGGTGATGTTTTAGTCACCACTGCATTTTCTAGGCAAATGCCCAAACGTTATTTTCGAGGTGCTGGGGGGAGTATCTAGTCAGAGAGATGCGGCTGAACCTTCATTTTGAATTTGCATGCTAAATTGTGCCGCCTGTTTGGATGTTTATAAGGTGACTCAGTCCCCACTCTGAAAGCCATTTTAATGGTCTATCTATGGCTGACCTTCAGCTTTCCAAAAAGGGGTTTCTATTGCATAGCATTAGCTGATGAGAAGGTAAACAGTAGCATTGAGAGCCGTCTGTTTGCTGGTACCATCAATAGATTTTGCTCAAATTAAAAGCGGGTTGTTTTAATTCGGCTTTTACAATTACGCATACAGGTCTTGTAGCAGTGGCAGTAAATTAGTCTCATGATGTGGAATGTCCTCTGTCACCAGTGCTAAGTGGGTAGTAGTTCTGCTGAAAACGCTGAGTTGCACGAGCCTGTAACGGTTTTTGGTTTCGTAGCCATTGAGCTGATTATTTTTGGCTTTAAACACTGTGTCACATTTGAATTGCGAGCATTGATTTTCTAGTCAGCAGTTCTTGCGCGTGTGCTCTGGCTGAGTGCAGTTTTAACGGATCACCCCAGCACACACTCTAAAGGCCTCAGCAGTCTGTGGAGACCTCTCAACTCACTCCCACTGAGCTACAATACAAGCCATCTTATATTACCCTCACACCACACAACAGAGAGAGAAGTAAATGGAAGCACTTATTAATTATACGATGTATTTCCAAATGGCACTGAAGTAATTTCACCCAGCAAGGTTTGTGTTATTGTCATCTTTAAAAGCTGTGGTCCATAATGTTGTTTCCATCTAAGTATTAGCAGACATAATTGCACGGAGACTACTGCTACTCCAAATCTATGAATCATGGGGATTGCCACAGCAGTCAAGAATATTTCCCATTTCCATAACTAAAATACAGAATGAAAAGACTTTTTCAAGTGGAAAGCATCTAACTCTGTTTCTGCTGATGAGTAATCGGTCTAACGGCTTCCCTGATAATAATACCTACTTAAACAATAGCAATTACCAGGCCATGCTAACCCCAAAGATCCAGTGGAGCTAATGCAGCCTTCTAAGGCTCTAATTTATTGGCAATGATCTTTGCTCTGTGGCATGGGCATTATCGCTCTACTTAGCAGTGGTATTTAACACAGTGTGGATCCGTCAAGTGAAGCGGGGGAGAGGAAGCGGATGTTGCCTTTATTACCATTATCTTGATGAGCTCTTTCTGGTGGCCGAAATGAGAGGTGATATCATGAAAGGACACGATTGAATTAGACTGACGGCCTCAAAATTGAAGATGGCCGGTAATGAATAGCTTCCTCTGTTCTTTTCGTAATGGTTGCGCTGCTGTCAATCACACCCGCTAATCACTCAAATCAGAGTCAAATGAAAGCTTGCTCTGGACAATGATCATTAAAATGGAGAAGCCAAAATGCTTTCACCCTGAATGGTCCATTGGACGGATCAAGGAGAGATTCGGCCATTTTGGAGCATCTATGCGAAAATGACCTTGTTGAATTACAATAGGAGCAAAGCTCTTGCCGGTCAGTTGTGTAATAAATTTCAAGATGAGTTCTGTGGCTAGGCCTGTGGGGAGTGGAGGAGCTATATGGGGTTATAAGGGATTAGAGGCTACACTGAGGCAAGCCTGCATAATGCCTTGTAATTGACAAGCTGTAAATTTTCAGCAGTGACTGTCAGGCTGGTGGAGTGAGTATTTGGGCTCACACATGCATGCACACACTCATTCTGGATGCTTGAGAGTGACGCCTGTTGCCTTTCATAAGATCATTGGTGGGGATTTTATAACTTGCAGGCATGACAGCACATATGTATACAAATGGGTTCACAGGCCTATATAAGAGTCCTTCTAGAGATTAAGCTGTAAATTAAAAGTGTACATTGATATTAAGCATATTTCATAGTTGCCTGTTCCATAGTTAGGTGTCCATTATTTTAGAAGACTTGATCAGACACTATAAACCAGTATTTTGATTATGTTTATGTTCTTGTCATCGTTTTTTACTCCTAATCATTGTATTCCTTTTCATTGTCAGTGTATTTTCTCTTTCTAACTGTATAAAGCAGCAGGGGAATGCATCACATTTGACCACTTAGAGGCAGTATGTGAACAGAATTTTGACTGGCCCGAAAACATTCCAAAAAAGAGTGTGTATGTGAGCCCTGCTGGAGCAGAGTGTCAGTATTACTCTCACCAGCTCTCCCATTTAAATCCATCTAAACCACACACGATGAAGTGCATTACTGGAGTTTAAGCTGTTCTAATCTAAAGGTGGAACGTGTTTGGTTGTCTTTCTACAGAGTAAATTGCAACATGACACACATTTATTTTTCTGTTATGAGGACACCTATGTACTTAAGTTGAGAGACATGTGGAGTTCTAGCTCTTAAAGGGCCCATATTATGGAAAACTAAATTCAGATTTTCTTTTTATCAGAGTTCGACATGCTATGTAAACATTGTTAATGCTTTAATCATACCATTCGCTCCCCAGTCCATACATGGATACAAAAGAACGGCCTGTTCTGAATTCATTGTTCTTGTGAGATCACAAAAACCAAAGCATTCATCTATATATACCTATTCAACATACAGCAGTTCAGCCCCACCTATCCACACTGACGTTATAAGGAATGTTTCAGTCCAAACTGCTTTTTGAATGGGACACAATATAGGACAGCCAGTAAAAACAGGTATCATTTACATATAACTGTCTTAAAGGCACAGTAACAACAACAGCCTGTTTAATACAAAGGGACAAAGTAATCATAATCCAAAAATTGTTTTTTGGTACATAAAGTCACACAAATGTAATAAAAGGAGGGGATAAAACAAGGAAATACAACAAAACTGTAGGATATTTATAATGTAGGCCATTTAAATTTTGTTTTGAGTAATGACGTAAGTGTCCATTCTTGGCTTTTTCATTAAAAAAAAGCCCTCTGGATATGATTAAGTAGACATCACTCCCTGTTCCCACTGCTAGGCCACAGCCTGAGTGTTGCACACTCCTCATTTGAGAGCTGTAACTAATGAATACCTGTATGAAACTCATGTTACATTGTGATAGTAGATATCATAGCAGAAAATCTGGCAAATATTAGTTTTAATTCAGCTAATGACCCTATTTCTTACCAAACCCTTACAGTGAAAATAAACTGCCAGGCCATGCAAATGTTTGGCTGGGGGAAGCTGAAAGGGTCGCGTTCTGGAGCAGAATTTCATGTTAGTCTTTTCTGTTTGCTCTCAATATCTGTGTTTTCAGTTCCCCTCTAGCTGACTGAGCAAATTCCAAGGGAGACCAAGTGGTTGAAGAATTCTAATTCACCCCTATAAAATTACTATGCTAATCACTCTAGTAGAAACCATCCCTCTTGAATACCGTTGCAGCAATGTTCTTCTGCAATATTCAGCCGCAGGTAGATTCTTTTCCATGACTTGCAACTATCGTGTCCTCTCCGTGTCGTGCCTTGTTAGGTTTCTTATTGTTTCGCAATGTGTTGTTCGCTTATTTTGTATTACACTGTAATAGCTCATTCCATGGTCTTGAGAATATCCAGCTCATATTGGATTGATTACCTCTTGGAATGGTACTTGTTTGTGGTTTTGTTGCTGTTGGGACATATTCAGCAGTGATTTCTCAGACATGAGTGCAGTCTCCAGCCCATCGTCTGCATACTATGCCTTTGCTGGGAGTGCAGACTGATCTCTGGCTTTCATGTTTTCAATCTAGGGGTAATTATGTCTGTAATGAGCCCATGCCCCTTGTGCTGGGTGCCTAAGCTGTGGTTTATGTTGTCCAGGCTGTGGCTCTGTATGTGAATGCAATGGAGCATAAGACTCTTCAAAAAAAGGTGACAAAAAGGGATCTTTGGAGTGAAAAGGGAACTTTTGGATCCCTAAAGAACCTTTCAGTGGATGCATATGTTCAACTGATTTAGGTAAATGCAGTGTGCAAAAATCATTATAGAGTTCACAGAATCCCCACACACTGAAAAGGTTCACATCCAAGCCAAGAAGCTTTTATTTTTAAGACTGCGGAGATGATTTGCAGTCAAACACAGCGGAAGGTTTTAAATTGTAGTACAGGAGGAGTAGTTTGTGTGAAGGAAAGAGAGAGCGAGAGGATGAGGAAGAGGATGAGTGGGAGTATGATGGTGGCTGAGTGAATAGATTTACCCTTCTGCATTTTGCCCAGAAGCTCCTCATCAACTATTCATCAGCAAGGCTCTGCACTTACCCACTGCAGTACAGCATCTGCGCCGAGGCTGCCAGGCTCACGAGGATCGTGCAGCTAGAGGACGACCCAGGAGGTGACCTCTCGCTGCACCTGCCCCGCTGCCTCCACACACCCAACCACCACTGCAGTCACTGGCGCTATGGCCTGCTGCTGCGTTGTGCTCCACACATGACTGTAGGCCACTGCAACCCACCCCCTCCAATGCACGTTCTCTCTCTCTCTCTCTCTCTCTCTCTTTCTTAGTCAATAGGGAGCAAATCACACCCATAGTTTACAGGTTATACTGTTTAGTATTTACCAAACCTCATTATGAGTTTCAGGTGCTGAAAAGCAGATTTGTAATAACTAAAAAGCATAGGTTTATTTCAACTTTGGGGGGTCAGGGGGTAGGGTACAGTGCTTGTAACACCTGATCCATTATACTTACACTCATGCCTTACTTTTGATGCTCAAAAAAGGCTTCCTTTTCTTCATTACCATTTACACATACATATCTCTGATCTCTCAAACACACATCAGTGTAGCCTTTAGAGTGAAACTCAACTGGACATTTTAATACTCGATTGGCAGTACCAACTGGGCACTGGATGACGGAGCTCAAATCCAGCATCTTCAGCTCTAAACCAGACGCCTGGCAATCCTAGTTAGACATATGTAGGTGTCAAGCAGACCCAAAAATACACCTTTAGATGTACAAGCTTTTTTTAGGCTTAACAAAGTAAATGAATCTGCTAGACCTATTAAACTAGCTAGCTAGCTAGTGCTAACAAACAGGCTGCAGCATTAATCTAGAGGTGAGCTACAGCCTGTGGTAGATAGTAAGCTGGCAGTGTCTTACATTATGACACTCTTAAACATCCTCGACAGTTTTGAACATTAGGAAACTGAGCCAGCTCTAGTGACTGGTTGCACCAGCTGTTGAAGTTCAAACGTAGGCTAATCTGTTTACTAAGTCCAGGTTTATGCATTGCTAAATTAAAATGGGTTGCACCACACAAACTAGTTTTAACATTGAGCTTAGTAGTTACTAAGTATTTACACCTCCACCTAAGCAGGTGTAAGTGTTGGGAAAACCATGAGAAGCTATGAAGAAAGCACAAAGACTAAAACATGACTTTTTGGTTAACTAAGCTAAAAATTCTAAACGCTATATGCTGTGATTTTCCTTACAGCACTGATCAGCCGTGGTTTAAACCCGGACCATAAGGCTGAACATCCACAGCTCC
This sequence comes from Colossoma macropomum, assembly GCF_904425465.1. Lineage (NCBI taxonomy): Eukaryota > Metazoa > Chordata > Actinopteri > Characiformes > Serrasalmidae > Colossoma > Colossoma macropomum. The sequence goes on from NW_023494800.1 coordinate 18,802,314, forward strand.
AGCTCAGTGAGACTTAGTAGCTGCCCAAATGGCTTAACTGAGGCAGCTGTTGTGTCGGTTAGCCAGAAACCGTCATTTAAAAAGCTGTGTATTTCGTTTTCTTAGGGAAATATTAAGGAATAAACAGACAATGACTATGGACAATTAGGTTTATTCAGTTCAACTTGTACTCTTCGTTCTCTTCTATGTGGGATATTTTTTCCATTGAAAAGTCAGCGCAAGCTGCCGTCATGTTTCCATGGCAGCGTGTTTACTGATTGGTTCTGAACATGTTACCGTCATGTTAAAGTGACGGATGCATTAGTTAGTTCTTAATAGTTAGACATGACTAACGGATTTGTGGTGCAACCAAATTTACTAAAAGGATAGTTTGAAACTAACTAGTGTTAACTAAGGATTTAGTAAAGACTTTAAGCTAAAACCTGAGTATAAACTTATAAAAACCTGGTGCAACCCAGTCCAGTTTTCTCATGTTCAAAACTAAAGGAACATGAAACATGTTGACTCTAAACAGACTACATTTCATATACGCCTGCATGCACAAAGATGTAAAGATGTAATAGAAAATATGGATTTAAAGAGCCTTTCTTTTTAAGCCATAGTTGTTTAAAAATGATATGATACCATTCACATTCTTAAAAATAAAGCCTCCAGACTGGTCCTTGGCTTGAGCATACAGGACCCTTTAATTAGTGGAGAACCTTCACATTATGTGGAGGTTCTAAAACTTTTAAAAACATTTCTAAGACTCACACATCTCATTTACCAAAATGTTTCTTTAAAGAACCACCCACTGAATGTTTCTCAGGGAACTGTAAGCGGTTCTTCTATGGCAGGGGTGCACAACTCCGGTCCAACGCAGTTTGGTGAGTTACCTGCTCAAACACACTCGATTCAACTCATCTGTCATTTGCGAGGTTTAGTGGAGGTGGTTGAGTAAGAGAACCTCAAAACTGTGCTGGCCACCAGCCCTCCAGGATCAGAGTTGTGCTCCCCTGTTCTATGGCATCGCTCCAAAGAACACTTATTTGACAAATTTATTTATAAATGTAGGAAGTCAAGTCAACAAAACCAGTTAGTGGCTGAAAGTTTGTGAACAAAGTTGAAGTTGGCTTGACTCAAAGCTCATTGATACTAAGAAAACGGATGCTAAGAAAGAAAACAGAACATGATACTAAGAAAATGGGAGTTATCTAGCTTTAAAATTAAAGGAGTCATTTTGCTTTGAGACACAGTCAAAAGTCAAAAGATAAATCCTTCTACCAAATGTATTGCTTGTAGTTTTATAATTCAATAAGTAATAAAAACAGTGTGTTTCTTTGGAAAACAGAGGGCTGAGAGAAGGCAAAGCAGGGTTAGATTAATGCTTTCAATTTGAAGTGCAGTCAGATGCTTTGGGTCAACGTCTCAGTGTTTCTGTATGGTTTGGAGACTAGCTTGAAATGTGGAGTGAGACCAGTGAGTTTCTATATAATGGAGAGATGACAGACATAGAAGTATGAAATGCAGGTATGTGCTTTGGGTCAGCAGTCAGATCTGTTTCTATCAAGTTTGACTAGTCTAATTTGAAAGCTGAAGGAGTATAAAACTCATTAGGTTTCTTTGTGAGCATGGAGAAATGCTAGTAGCGTTAGCTAAATTAGTGCTGTCAGTATGCGGTTATATATGTTGAATCTTTATGGCAAGTTTGATGGCTGTAGCTTAAAAATGTGAGTGTCAAAATGAATGAGTTTATATAGGAGGATGGAGAGATGAAAAAAGGGATTGTAGGCTTAGATCACTGGTTTCCAACCTTGGTCCTGGAGTATCGCTGCGCTGCATATTTCATTTGTTCCTGATCCTGTTATTTGACACACCTGATCCAACTAACAGCTCATTAACAGGCCCTACCTGAGTTGGAGGAGAGGTGTTAGAGCAGGGAAATCACTGTAACCTGCAGATTCAGGAGCACATTGAGATCAGGACTGAGAACTATTGGGTTAGACTGATGAGTGCTGTCAGTATGAAGTGTCAGTGTTCTGTGTATTGTGTCAGTGGTAAATCTTCAAATGTGTACCAAAATCAACAGGTTTCTGTGGGAGGGTGGAGGAATGAAAAAGAGAAATAATGTGGGGTGGAGAAAACAGCCCTACACTCCCTGAAGGGTTCTTTAGTAAAGACAGTGGTTCTATATAGAACCAAGAATGCTTAACAAACCCACATAATTAAAGGGTGCTTTGCATCATGAAAAGGTTCTTCCTAGCACTTGAAGGCTTCTATATAACCCCAAAAAGCGTTCTTCTGTTGTTACAATATCAAGCTTTTTACAATAGAAGAACCCTTTTTGGTGCTATATAGAACCCTTTTCCAAAATGTTCTCCACAGAACCATCTACAACACATTCTCCACCAATCTAAAGAACGCTTTCATGATGCAAAGCGCCCTTTAATCATGCACAGGGTTCTCTGAGTGTTCATGGTCCTATATAGAACCATTGTCTTTACTAAAGAACACTTGAAGTAACTTTTCAAAGAGTATACAATATATGCAGTCTTACTGTGAAACAGCCTACTATGTAACTTCCAAAGCATAAAAGCAAGAAGGTATTGAAATATGAATTAAAGATGAAAAGCCAGAGACTAAACAGAAAATGTGAAAAGCAGATAAGTGCATTATATCAGTTCTGAGATCCTCCCCAGCAACATTTGTGGTTTTGGCTTGAAAGATGTCCAAATAAGAGGAGCTTGGGGAAAAAAAGTCCCATGCAGGGGAAAAATGGGTGTACAGAGGAATGAAAAAGAGGGGTGCATGTGAGCTGTAAAAGCTCAAGCTAGCACGAGACAGGGGTTTCTTAAAAGTGTGATAGTTCTAGTTTAAAGACTGTAGAAGTATAAAAATGTGGAGAAGTAAATGAAGAAATAAAGAGGAAGAGGTTGACTTAATTTAGTCAGCTTAATGGTTATCACAATGTGGTGATATGAGTAATATAGACTTTTATGTTTAGCTTTAGTTTTTCTGCTGTTCAGATTTTGAACAATTGTGGTAGAAAACAGATCAGTTCTTTAAAAAGATCAAACAGACTATCATGTTAAACATTTGAGAGAGGCCCATGTGGGTTTTCTCTAAAGATAAACCCATCCAGATGTAGAAAAGAGGAGTAAGAAATGACTCATTAGAGCATGTCACTTTCTTCTGGTGGTCCACGGTTTTGTGATCATTACACCAGGTGTGTTTTTTTAACCCTGGGTTTGGTTACACATGGTTTCCAACGTGGTAGTTCTATCATAAATACCAGCTCTTGGAAGCTTTTGATGCACCTTTTCTGTTGAGTCATGGATGTGGTCATTGTTATAGTTATTCAATGTTTTGTTTCTTTTCTTCTTCTTTTTTTTAACCTTGTTTGTGCCCACTGGGACTTGTCAATGAGCTGCTTTCAGGTACTGTTCCCTCTTTCCAGGAAAACTTTTCATTCTTCAAAATGTTGTCATAGACTCTCGACTTTTTTTTGTCTTTTTATTGTGTTTTTTTGTTATTTATGTGACTGAAATGCCTTCCCTTTGGGTTCCCATGTCGCTATGCAACACAATACAACACAAGATAACTGTGTAATTGCTATTCAGATTAAGACTGGCATTCATATTAAAATGAAGAATACATGCATGCGATTTGTAAGAATGTAAGAATGAACAAATCCTGATTTTTGATGGTGATTCCTTTTTCTTTATAGCAAAATTGGGTGATCGCAGATGTTTTTGCCCAGTTTTTATTAACCTTAGTTTATTTTTGACCCGAAACTCACACTGTGAAGCACACTAGCACATCTTCAGTACTTTTTTACTAGCCACAGTTTCAAACTGAACAGAATTAGAAATGAAATGCTAACATAACTTTTGCATTTATTAATTTTTGGTAATTCTCTTGGTGTGCTTGTTGAAGGGTAATTGGTCATTTTCTTAGAAGACAAAAAGTCATGAGGTCAAGTCATGTTCTTAGAAGACATGAAATATATAAACAAATTATACAAATAAAAGTTCATGATCTAAATTACACGTTGCCCATGTGTGTTATTACGGCTCATAATTATAACATTTTACTTGTCTTCTACTTTTCTTCATCATACAAGTTTACTGAATTGTAAAAACTTGTAGAAAAAAACTTCTAGGAAAATTGTAGAAACCTTCAGTTTCTTTCTTGGTTTAAATGAAAAAAAAAATAGATTATCAGACTTTTGGACCCCACACTGTTGGAAAAATGAGTCCTGTAGAGGTACATTTTAGTCCCTCATGGTACAAACAATGTCATTGTAACCTCAAAGGTACAGCATGGCCCTTACAGTCCAATTGTGTACCTTGAATAAGTATTAAAAGTACATTATGTTCACTTTTCCAGAGGAAAGGGGCACATTTACACCTTTTTAGTTCTTAAGCAGAAAAATAAAGTAAAAAGGAAAGTCTGTATTCAAGACGGGACATATGGAGTTAGTGCAACTTCAAAAATATACCTGCACTATGAAATATGGTACAATAATGTTCGCTGACTTAAGGTACTGAAGATATATCCTTAAGGATTCAACCAAAGTAACAGCATTTCATTGCTGTCCGAAGAAAAACATGTATCTCCAAAATAATAGCTTTGCAGGGGAGGGCAAAAACCTGTATGTAAGTTAATGTAAAAGTATTTTATTCCAAGTAATTTGGAGCATTTCTATTGGTCCATTCAGCATGGAATTGTCAAACAATGTAAAGACAGCTGCCATGTTCAGATTCTGAAAAATAAAAATCAATGCATGTTTTACTTTGGACCGCGATGATTTGTACCCTAAAAGGTACTGTTTTTGCTTCTAAGAGTGCACTGTACACCCTTAAAAAGATGGTTCTTCAAGGGTCCTTTTGTAAAAACAATAGCTCTCTTTAGAACCATGAGTTCTATTTAGAACCATTTCATGCTTAAAGGGCTCTTTGAATGGTGAAATGGTTCTTCAGATTGGTGGAGAATGTGTTGTGTATGGTTCTATATAGAACCTTTTTGAAAATGGTTCTACATAGCACCAAAAAGCGTTCAAGCTTGTAACAATAGAAGAACCCTAATTGGTGCTACATAGAACCATTGTCAATAAGGTTCTAAATAAAACCATTATAACACATTCTCTATTAATGTGAAGAACCATTTTACCATGCAGAGAATCATTTAAGCATGAAATGATTCTATATAGAACTCATGATTCTAAACAGAACCATTGTTTTTACTAAACAAGCCTTGAAGAACCATCTTTTTTAAGTGTGTATATTAATGCCAGGTGTAAATGGGGCCTTAATCACACAGATTTTTTAGGTGAGCCAGACTTTTATTATATTAACTTCCCAAATTGTATTAAATTAGCTTCAGTGCAAAGACTAAACAAAGCAAACTTTAGAGAGCAAACACTACTTGGCTTGAAAGGGGGAAATTGTGTACTTTTGATTTGGAGCCCTCCTTTTTTTACGGCTTTTTTCACTTTTGTGTTGTTTTGTTGTTTATGTTATGCATAGATGTGTAGTCTGCTTCCAGCGTGCATGTGAAATGGGATATTAGCGTGCATCTGAGCGAGCATGTGCACGCATGCAAAGACGGCCTGTTTCGTGCACGCCACTACATACGTGTGGCGTCACAATGCTGTGCTCCGTTCTGTTTGCATGTTTACCTGCTCCAGTGAGTGCGTGCGCGCGTACGTAGCGAGCTCTGTCACGATCAGCGTCGGCAGGGCGCAGAAAAGAGGGGCCTGCCGGCACTCCCGCGCGAGACTGCCTAAAAACGGACGTGTCCAGCCATGTTTCCTACACACACCTCGCACATCCCCAACCACTGTTTGTTTCCTAAGGCATGTCGTAGGTGTGGATTGATTTGTGTCTTAACACGAAACAGCTTTAAAAAAGAAAGAATGAACGGTTGTTCCTTTGCTAACAGTTTGAGGTGGACAGAAAAGAATCCTCTTATGTGTGTGCGACAGGGGCAGCGTCCATTCATGAAGGGAAAGCTTGATAAATGGTGAAAATATGCCTGATTGAAACTACAGGCCAGAGTGTTTATACAGCTTTATTCATGTTCCAACCCACACTGCCAATGGTGTGTTAGATAACACCAAAACTTTTTTTCCGTGCACACTGAAACAGGGTCGGCTCTAGCCTTTTGGGGGCCTAGGCAGAATGGTTTTTGGGGCTGCTCTTCTTGCTAGCTGATGTAATGTAAATTAAAGGCTAACTAGTAACAGTGAATAGTACAAGCTGTCTAAATTATATACATTTATAACTGGCTAATTGTATATTGTGGTTAATGTTTGCTGATGATTGGATGCTTGTTTGGGGTTCGAATAAATTACACTTTAAACAGAGAAAATTGTTAACCGCTGTTGTAAAATGAGTTAAGTGCTTCTGTGTTTGTAGAATACGGTACAGTACTGACTCAGAAGTTGTTAGGGGCCCCCTGGTGGCCCTGGGGCCCTAAGCAAATACTTATGTCACTTATTATGTAGTGCTGGCACTGCTCTGAAAAACTGAACTGACACACTGAGTTTACCTGATTCAAATGTTCACATCATTTCCACATGAATAAAATTAAATAAGGTCTTAAATGAAAAAAAGACAACATAGAGTGTCTTAAAAGGCTGTTGACCCACCATGACCTACCAGAACAGGTTGGCATACACCAGAGGTGCTCAATCCTGGTCCTGGAGACCTACCACCCTGCAGAGTTTAGCTCTCCTAATCTAAGACACCTGATACTAGTAATGAAGGCCTTCAGGGGCATCTGAATAGTAGAGCCTGGTTTGCTGGATCTGAACCTTCCAGGGTGGTAGATGCCCAGGATTGTGTACCCCTGGCAAAGACCCTACTAGTCTGCAACTGGTCTGGAGGGATGTAACACCATTCTTCCAAAAGATATTCCTTTAGTCTGTGTTTTGATGATGGTGTTGGAGATGGTAGAGTCTAACACAGGCACCAGACTGTAGGAGCAGGAGTGGATGTAGTGATTCTGGGGCTCTAGGAAAAAGATAGGAATCAGGCCCCCTGGAGCACAATTTCAAATGAGTTGAGGCTCAGGGATACTGAGTGGCACAACCACTACAAGTGAAAGCATCTTAAATGTAGTCAAAATATCTAATATTTCTCACTTGGAGATTGTTGTAAGAATATTAGGCGATACCTTAGTTCTTGAGCCTTATTAAGTGAAATTATCACACTATATAGGCAGATACTTCTGCTTGTTTTGTGAACTAATGCTTGAAACAAAAGCAAAATTATCTGTCAGTGAAGTAAGCAGACAACTGATTCTATTTTCTTAAACAGCTCGTCTTAGTTTTCAAACGTCATCAAATGATCTCCTGCTTTGTTGGAGTGAAGACTGGACACCCCTGTTATAAGTACTGTAATCCCATTACATTTTCAGAGAAGTAATTACTAACTTCAATTGATTACTTTTTAAAAAAAAAAAACTAACCCAGCACTGGATCTATCTATACTAACATTAACACTAATATTATGTACTACTGAGCCTGTACAGCAGTCTGTTCTGACTGAAAAAAACTAGGTTGGCTTTGGGAGTGTACTGACTTTTTGCTTTCTTCCGTCTTTTTGTGTTTCTCTGCTACACATGAATAACTTTATTTGATTTCCCTCTCAACACCCAGATTATCATTTAATTGCCTTCTTCATACCGGGCTGTCTTTACACAGTTGTCTCCACGTGTTACAACCATGACCAAGGGGTGGGGCTGCACTGAAATTGTTGACATTAAATCACTACAACTACAAATAACAGCTATTTTCCAAATGTAAATACCTACAGGAGTGTTTATGACATCCCACTCTAAATTCATAGGCATTCATATGGAGTTCGTCCCTCCTTTGCAGCTATAACAGCTTCCACTCTTCTGGGAAGCTTTCTATAAGATTTTGCAGTGTGTCTGTGGGAATTTTTGCCCATCCATCCAGAAGAGCATTTGTGAGGTCAGACACTGATGTTGGGCCTGGCTTGCAATCTCTGTTCTAGTTCATCCCAAAGGTGTTTGATGGGGTTGAGGTCAGGGCTTTGTGTGGGCCAGTCAAGTTCTTTATGGACCTTGCTTTGTGCACTGGGGCACAGTCATGCTGGAACAAAAAGGGTATTCCCACAAAGTTAGAAGCATACAATTGTCCAAAATGTCTTGGTATGCTGAAGTTAGTATTTGCTTCACTGCAAATAAGGGGCCTAGGCCAACCCCCTGAAAAACAACCCCATATCATTATCCCTCTTCCAACAAACTTTACAGTTGGCACAATGCGGTCAGGCAGCTAAAGTTCTCCTGACATTCACCAAACCCACACTTGTCCATCAGACTGCCAGATAGAGAATAGAGTCCAGTGGCGGCATGCTTTACATCACTCCATCCGACGCTTGGCATTGTGCTTGGTGATGTAAGGCTTGCATGCAGGTGTTGGCCATGGAAACCCATATCATGAAGCTCTTGGCGCCCACTTGTTGTGCTGATGTGAATGCCAGAGGAGGTTTGGAACTCTGCAGCTATTGAGTCAGCAGAGTGTTGGTGACTTTTATGCACTATGTGCCTCAGCAGTCGGCGACCCTGCTCTGTAACTTTATGTAATCTGACACTTCATGACTGAAGTGCTGTGGTTCCTAACCGCTTCCACTTTTCAATAATACCACTCACAAATGATCGTGCAATATAGAGAAGGGGAGAAATTTCGTGAACTGACTTGTTGCAATGGTGGCATCCTATTTCAGTACCACGCTTCAATTCAGTGAGCTCTTTAGAACGACCCATTCTTTCACAAATGTTTGTAAAGTTAGACTGCATGGCTAAGTGCTTGATTTTATACACCTGTGGCAATGGAACTGAATGGAACACCTGAATTCAATGATTAAGAGAGTATAAAGATCACCAATGTTTAGGGGTCAAGCGTTCAAGCCAGTACTGTTCTCTTGGCGTACACCACAGAGGCACTCATCCACTTGTGGAGAATGTGGTGTCTCATCTGACCACATCTCCATAGACCAGAGATCACTTACCACTGAACTCTCAGATGTGCATTCATCTTTGTAATGAGCAGTTTATTAACCTCAGTTCTACTCTAATATCCCTTGCTGTGTATTTGTTGTAGGTCTGTTCTTTCTGACACAGTCTGATCACGTCCTGCACTGACATTCACAGTCACCTGAGAAACAGCTGCTCTTCTGTTTTTCTTTACATATTGCACTAATGATCTGGCATCACAGTCAATGAATGAGTGCTTTCAGTCACAATTTCCATCCCTATTTATTAATGTCTTTCCCACAGATCTCAATGCATATCTCACTTTAAAGACAGTTCCCACTGAAACACTAGCCAGTTGAACAGTGTTTGCGACTGAAGCTCCTGCCATCTGTGACCCAACAGTGAACCCTCTTTTCAGATCTTTTCCTCCTGCCATCTTGATCCAAACTCAAGGTCAGCTGGGCATGAGTGTTTTTACACATGCCACAGAGCATGCTAGGATGTTACCTGCTTAACTGTATCAGTAGCAGTATACCTTGTTATGTTTCTCCACTCATTTATTCAGTTTTTTCTTTAATTCATCACCCGTCTGTATCAGTTGTTTTTCTTTCTCTTTTTACCTACTTTTGCAATATCACTTTACAGCATGCTGTTGCCATATGGATTCAGTTACTTTTTACAGTATAACTACAGTGTAAAAGTCACGTTGTTTCTTTTCCTCTGGAAAACTGAAAGCTTTATGTGTGACATAGTATACTGTATTCTGATCACATGGTGTGATCAACAGTCCGTGTTGACAGTTTTATTAGTATAATGATTTTCATATCTCTCTGTGTTCTTAATACATTTATGCATATGTGGCCGTTGTGTACGTATGTCATGTCTGAATGATGAATGTGGCTTTGTCTTAGGGCATTGTGTTCCTTTTCTCCCACTGTGTGCACTGATGCACTGCAGTTTGTAGTACCCCCCAAATATATATATATATATATATATATATATATATATATATATATATATATATTACTTTTAACGTAAGTGAATGGAATCAGACTTTTTTCCAAGTCATTTTGGGTCACTTCATTTAGTCAATTCATCATGAAATTTACACACAATGTTAGGGCAATGGGCATTTTCAAAGAGGGGGGCGTACCCAATACTAAGAAATTCTGAAACATTTCAAAGATTGTTTTTTTCACTCAAATTTTTATGCTAACAATATCATTTGTAATCATTTTCACCAGCAGTCTCAGCCTTTTGGACCCCACTGTATAGTGTTTTTCAGTGAGAATAGGTCAAGAATACTTTAACTGGGTTTTCAAAGCATTTTCCTTTTTGTAGACAAACTATAAAAATGTGTCAATTTATGGGGACAGCATCAGTAAGTGTTTAAAAACTGATGTAGCGTGCATAAATGGCCTTCAAAATGTGGAGCTGATAAATGTGAAAAAGCTCTACAAAGTTGCCCAGTGCATGCCGTGAGAGGCAGACTTGCAGAGAAGAAGAATAACATTGTGTACTGGGATATCCGTTTCTGATTCCATGTGTGCTTCCATTCTCCACAGCAGTGCAAAGCTCCTCAGTCATGGAGGTCAAAGTCTTTGTTTCTTTTTCACATTTTCAGACAGACGTTCATTCTGACTCATCACATTAGGCTTTGTCCTGCGTCAGCCTGATAGGCTGTTAGGAAAACTCTTCAATGTCATGTTGTTCTGAATCTGTGGACTTCATATAATGCTGTTAATCTAATTATTTGGACAGCCTGCGAAGCTCTTTGGCCCCTTTTGTGGAAATGGCAGCACGGACGCTTTCCTTCTATTTTCCAGTCACAGCATGTCACCACAATACTCATATTCCCTGGTGACCCTTATCGTGTGTTGTTTTGGAAGCATTCTTATATTTCTCTCTCCCTCTCTCTCTCTCCCTCTCTCACACACACATGCTTTCTTTTAGTTTTTCTTTATAAAAACTCCGTCTTTCTCCCTTTCTCACTTCTCTTTCACTGTCTCTCTCTCACTTTCTCTTACACAATCCCTCTCACGAAAAATCATCACTTTTTCTTTCTTTCTTTCTTCCTATTTTTCTTTCTTTCTTTCTTTCTCTCTGTCTCTCAATTTGTCTTTTTTCTTTATCTTTTTCTCACTCTCTTATTGTTGTTTTCTCGCTCCTTTCTTTCTTTCTCTCTTTCTTTCTTACTTTCTTTATTTTTTCTTTCTTTATTTCGTTCTTATACACTTCTTCTTACTGTCTCTCTCTCTCTCTTTCTCTTTCTCTCTCTTTCTTTCTCTCTCTATTTTTTCTTTCATCCCTTTTTCTTTCTTTCTTTCTTTCTTTCTTTCTTTCTTTCTTTCTTTTATACACTCCCTCTCACTGTCTTCTTTTTGTCTAATCTCTTTTTCACTCTCTGTCTCTCTTTCAATTTCTTTTTTCTCACTCTCTCTTTCTTGTTTTCTCACTTTTCTTTCTTTCTTTCTTTCTTTCTTTCTTTCTCTTATACAATCTCTCTCACTTTTTTCTCAGTCTAGCTGTCTTTATATCTGTCTCACTCTGTTGCTACCCCTCACCCCTCCCCCTGCATTTCTCTCTCCATTCCCTGTCCTTCTTTCTCTCTTGTTCACACTGAATACAGTGTTGCTGTTGGTAGGTAAGGTGGGAGTCACCTGTGTGTCAGGACGATCAGACAGAGAGAGAGAAGGAAGGTCCAAGAGCTTTGCTGGAGCTGTTCCCAGAACAGTGCTGGGGGCCCCCCAGGTTGGGTGGGGGTTGGAAAGCGTCCGTTGGAAAAGTTGCTAGGCCACGCGTTGATGCATATAGGCTAATTACCTTCACTCGTTGTTTTGAAACTCACTCTGGCAGCGTCACTGCTATGGGATCAGTTTTTCCTCCTTACACACCTCACGGCTTATGTTGAGTGAGAAAAGAAAAATATAAACATTCCATTAAATGGAAAATCACTACTTCTGCTTCCTTCCATGAGGGGTGAACCAGGTTGAGGAGATCAGAGGAGTTGGTAGTGTGTGGTGTGCATATCAAAATGATGATTCAGTTGTATGTAAAAGTTTGAACATCCAAGTTATATGTTTTGTTGATATGGAAATAAGTATATAAAAGGAGCAAACCCGTTTTTCAGACCACTCATGATATCTGTGTACCAAAAGCAGCCATAATTAATTTTTACATGATTGTTCTCCTATGTCTCTTTATCCCTTAGTATTAAACAGCCTGTTTTTGTGACTATGTCTTTAAGACTAATGTATGTAAATTACCTCTGCTTTGATTGGCTGCCCTGTATTGTGCCTTGTTCAAAAAAGCAATCCAGACTGAAACACTGCTTATCACTTCAACATGAATGGGCAGGGTTAAATTTGGATAGGCTGAATAGGTGGATGTAAATGCATTGGTTTTGATGACATCATAAAAACAGTTAATGATAAATGGCTTGTGTTTGCAGCTTAATTACCATGACCTTGATTGGGGAGTGAACGTTATGTTTTGAACTTTTAATCAAGGGCATTTAGTCCATTGTGGGCGCAGGGGTGTCACTCTACTGGATACCACGGGCAAAAGAGGAATAACTGTGTTAAAAATCCAATTATTTTTCTACAAAGTGCTGAACAGTGGACACTGTGGTTTCAGTCTGTGCCACTGTGCGGCCATCACAGTCCTCTGTGGATTCCAAACCTCTATCAGATTCAGTTCACCGCCCTTAGCCTTTACCAACTGAGTGGCCATTGCTATGCAAAAGTAACCCATTGCTTTAAAAAGACTGGCCACATTTTTTCCAATCAAAAGCTTCTACCACCAAGTTTAGTACACATGGCTAACGTAATGCCTACAAAATGCATAATGTATTTTGTAGATTTAGTGTTAGCTATTAAATGCTGATTGTGTTTTTGAACAGGCTGGTTGTGATGGGGTTCAGTTTGTCTTGTGCTGTTTATCTCTCGGTTCCAATAAAATGTTGTCCAGCTGTTTTGCTTTGAGTTTTAGCCACATGCTTCATTGAGTCTGCTGCCTTACCTGTCATTTTAAATGTATACCATCTACAAAACAATCTGCATATAAATACATTTGACGTTTTAGTTTTATATGTGAGGCAACTCGTGGATCTGACTAATAACTCACCCTCACTAAAGTTTAGCAGGCTGAAGGTTCTCCACAAGGGGGAGCTATTAGTACTCGAGTAGTTTTGCATTAGAATGGAGGAACTTGCATTAATAGTGCTTATAGAAACAATTAAGGTTGTGATGTGAGAAATATCAATATTAGCAGCTAGGTTGTGGGTGACCACAGACAGAAAAGCAACAGGGGTTCTATGGAAGAGTGGTACTTAGTATCAGTGACACAGTGTGGATAGTGCAAGGCAGCTGAGTCTGGTATGGGACTGGACCACTGTATTAGAGCCCTCCTAATTGGCAAAACCATTATTTTATTTAAAGAAAAAGAGGAATTTGATTTTCTATGATATGCGCCCTTTAAAATATGTAATAATAATAATAATAATAATAATAATAATAATAATTATTATTATTATTATTATTATTGTTGTTGTTGTCATATTATTATTATTATTATTATTATTATTATATGTAAATGTGTAATAATTACACATAGCATGTCATTTTTATTTATTCAAATTTTCTGTCCACTGAAGCGCAACACATGTATGTGCAATCTTATTTAACATAGGCAATGTGTTCAAATTTTTAGCACATACACAATTTGGTCAGGTATGCTGTGTTTTCGTGCCTGGACGCAAAATGAATTAAAATAGTAAATACAGGAAAAAGTTTTAATTGACAAATCATTTTTGAAAGTCCTTTCTTTCATGGCTGTAGGTATTTCAGTGAGCTATAATTTGAAGCAGGCCGGACATGGTGCAAGAGTGTGTCTATCTGCCTGGGCAAACACACTCCTTCCGCCCTGGTCCCTCTCTCAGGTTGTTGTTGATAGATAGAGAGCAGTGGGTTCAGTACACTCTTTGAAAAGATAGTTCTGCCAGTGTTTTTAGTAGAAAATGGTTCTATATAGAACCATCAACACTTAAAGAACCCTTTGCATGATTAAAGAGTTCTTTGTATCATGAAAGTTTCAGAGTGCTGTAGTTGGTTCTAGATGCAATTGTTACTACGTCAAGCCTGTAACAATAGAAGACTTTATGATGCCATGTAGAACCATTTTCAAAAAGGTTCTATATAGAATCATCTACAGCACATTTTCCATCAATCTGAAGAATCCTTTCACGATGCAGTGAACTCTTTAATCATGCAAATGGTTCGTTGAGTGTTCATGGTTCTGTATAGAACCATTTTCTATAAATATTCTATTTTCTAACCATCTTTTTTAAGGATGTAGCTAAACTGGATGTGTGTGTATGTATGTGCTTAAGTATGTCTGTGCGGAGAGCACTGGCTAATCCGGCTAGCAGCCAGAAGTGGAAACATCACTAGTGTTACATCCATTTCTTCGACAGGGGAATTTCACTGAAATGCTCCAGGGCTACAGACCTTGAAGGACTCTAAAGTTTTGGCAATTCATCTCATGTTTCATTCTGTTTGACATGTAATAAATATGTCAGATATGTAACTTTGGATTGAAATGAATCTTCCATGAGAAACGTATCAGAGCGGTGTGTTTCTCCCCAGTCATTTATTATTGTAGCCAAGGGAAACAAATGCACATTTTCTTTCAGTGTTTAAACCTTTGCTGTAGTGAAGTCACACAGCCTCAGAGGGTTCATAAGCTGACATAAAGAGGTAGGGTCTAAAATCTGTTCTCTGGTCTTTGAACTGAGACATGTAGCTGTCTTGTGTTGTTGCACTGATGTGTTTCATAGTTCATAATGTTATGCTAATAAAAGAATGGTTTGTGGAAAAATCATGTGTACAATTTTGTCATTACTCAATTTGTAGCCAACTGGCCAAGACATGCTTGGCTTTCAAAGTCTGCTTCTTTAGTTTTGCAGTGGAGCCAAAAGCCAACAGTAATAGAAGTCAGTGTGACAAGATGTTGGGTGACATAGACTTCAGTTACTTTTTTTTAGCTTCATTAACCTCATAACTGCATTTTTTTTTTCTCAGATTTGCTTTTATGTTTGTAGTGGAGCAGTGCCATCACTGTACCATTTTATCATGGTCACTTTGAAGGAACTCCTGTTTGAAAATGAAATTTTGTCCCCCACCTTCAAAAGGCCCTCTGAATGATGTCATAAGGTGCTTTCACCCTAGAGGTTTTTACTGGACCCAGAGCTTGATGTATGGAATTGCACAACCAATCCATAGTTCTAATAGAATTTTTATGTGTGAAAACAAGTCTGCGATAACAAGCCCCTCCCCTAAACAAGCCCAGATTCAGTCCTGGGTGCTGACTCAAGCATTCGGGACAAGTGTGAAAATGCCCATAATGCCACGTGACCCGCACATGGCTGCCAGGACAACAGGGGCGAGCAGGCATTTGACTCATCACTTTGCCCCACCACTTTTTGATTGAGTTTAGGCTGCTTATTTTGGGAAAAATGACCTGTAGGAACGAACATAAAGATAGTCAAACTTAGCAGCTAAACCAATAAAAATTTCCATTTCAGCTAAGGAGCTGGAAAGGAAGTGAAATTTGTGTGTGAGAGGTCTACCACAGCTCACTAATCTGGTAGATGTTTCTACTGCAGTGGACAAACTAATATGATTGCGCTTTATGTTACCACACTATGTGAAATTCACTAAATGTCAGTTACAACATTTCTTACTGCTACCTTGGTAAGATAGATGATCTTTTTGATGTTTTTTAGAGATGTGAGCAAGCAAAATTAGACATCAAACCCAGTGAACCCTGCAGGGTTAAAACAACACTGACACTGTTCATGAAAACATTTACTGGAACATTTATTGTACTATTATTACAGTATGTAATAGCCATGACATATGACATATGCTACATGTATTGCTGAGCTTTAGTTTTAGTTGGTCACTGACCCAGTTGTTTAGAAAGTAGTAGCACTACCTTTGGGCTTGCATTAATACAATCAGCTCCTAATACTTACCACTGCTGGAAAACTCAGTTTCTAAATGAACACAGAAGTTAATGAATCATTAAGTCAATTCATAACCAGAATCTAAATACTTTAACTGAACACTTTCACTATACCTGTTGAACACATTGATTGTATTTCCATTTTGTTTTCAAGGGCACTGGTTTTCCTTGGCTGCCATGTAGTGCCTGAGCAATTCTGCTTTCCAAGAAACATCCATTTTACTCCAAAAGTGATTTATTATTTATGGCAAGCCAAATAAAATAAAACATCAGCTTGTTTTTAAAAAATGTCAGTTCTTTAATAGTTGAAAAGTTATGTATTTACAATAGCTTTGCATCTACTCTGACCCTTTCCTCTTTCTGAGTACATTGTCATGTGGGCTCTGTATTTTGCTATTATAGTTTCTCTCTGGATGCTGTGGAATGCAAATAGTCTCCCCCATGCAATCTGTCGCCAAGAGAAAGTGAGCCAAGGTCATGGCCATGGTCAAGGGGAGCTGGAGGCCAAGCTTTAGGCTGCCAGGACTCAGTGTTGCCTCCAGAACCTATTCACCCTCCTGCAGCCCTGCGTATCTTAACCTCCACATGCATGACCAATCACTGACCAAAGTCCTCTCACTCTTACGTATAACTGTCATTTTTGAAGTGCGTCCATCATTGTTGAACCATTAGTTAGCTGTCCTCTCAAGTCTAGTTTAAAAAATGTTTATGGTCTTTCTTTTTTTTTCCAATAAGCACCTAATAGACCCGGGAGGTATTTCACAAGGCAGGATTTCTGAGTTTAGCCGAATAACTTAAGCCAAAAGTGAAGACTGTCTATAAAGAATGTCCCTTATGTCTCTTTAGGCTTATTCTGTGGCTGAAGTTATCTTCCAAGTGCCTGGCTAGCACTACCCAATGTTGAAAGTTTGAGAGACCACACACATAATTACTGATTATCCTTTCGTCACAGCACTCATATTATAATAAGATTTGGCAGTATAAAACACCACACGCTTTCAGATTATGCTCATGAACCTTCACAGTATTTCCTGTGAAAAAAACATGACATTGGAACAACACAAACATGACAGATGACATTGGTCTCAAGGTTGCTGTAGTACAAAGAAACAAAAAAGAAGGAAAAAAGGTTCACACATTCACGTGTAGCAGGCTGCAAATTGTGCACAAGGGGGTGCTATTAGCGCTTAAATAGCTTTTGTTAGAAAAAGAAAAGGGCAGTCTAATTCCATTCCAGGTGGATCTCCCGAATGCATATATGTAAAAAGCCAAAAACCATACTAAAATACACTAATAAAATACACTATAAAATGTAAGTGAACAAATTTTTTTACATTTTTCTGCTGATGCTGTCATCTGTACATCAGCTGTTTGCAGATAAAGGAAAAGTTCTGTCAAAAGTCACAGTAAAAATACTTCAGCTAGACTGTGGGGATGACCACTGGCAAAAAAAGCAGCAGGACCTACTGAAAGAGTGGTGTTTTGCATAAATGACACTGTGTCAATCACAATTTTTAAACTAAAAAATAATGTGCTTATTTTTTTTTAGATGTCGCCCAGGCCTAGTGTCCTTGTCGGTTCTACAAACTCACTGGTCTTTGGCAACAGAATTAGTAGACACTCTGTATTGCACTGCTGAGATTGTCGCAGGGTGACAATGAATGACTTTTGGGCAGTGCGAGAAAAATATTCCCTGGTGTTCAGGGTGCACATGTTGACTGGCTGCCAATTCACTCACCATAGTGGCGCTGATGCTAGCTTCAATGGCAGCAGTTTGGTACTGCAGTCTTCCATACACTTTGCCTTACACATTTCCTCTTTTGTCTTTAGTTTGAGAAATGAGTAACAATTCACTCTTTCCACCAATCTCTTGGCAAATTAAGCAAGTTTTTATATTTAGTAATATGCTACAGCGTACTGTAAGGTTTTTCAGAGGAAACCTGGGGATTACAGTTGCTAGAGTTACAGCTGCTAGACTATGATGGACCAACTGGGTTAACCAATTTTCTACAGCGCCCCCCTGAGGCAGACCAGTGCAGTAACTCTCGTGAGTTGAGAATACCAAAGACAGAACCTCGCTAATTGTGGTTGAAGCATGTTAACAATGACTTCTCCCTAAATTTGTATTTGAGGGTCTGTTTTTCTGACGGAGAGCATGATGTCAAAATAAAATTCTGGGACCCCACAGAACTTTGATTTTGAGACCTATGTGACTGTAACTTATATATGCAATACTGTAAAATACAGTAAAAACAATACACCAAGCTTTCTGTTTTTACATTAAAAAATAACTAAATTAAATTAAATTAATTGAATTAATTTTGTCCAAAAAATTTGCATAATCAATTATAATAAATTCTAACATTCCAAAGTCCATTTAGTTGAATCACCACCTTTAGATCAGTGCATCAATGCATTTTTACACTCTTAGTCACCGTGTCTTTGGCGTTCGGTGCTGCTGTTGTTGGAGCAGTGGGGCATATATCACTGACCATGGCTGTCTGCCTGTCGTGCTGAAACAGCCCAGCCGCACTCGGGGGCTTCCTGTGACCCTCCTTTCGCCATCCTGACACCCATGTGGGGGGCTGCACACTCTATTTCTCTACATCTTGTCCCCAGTTTATCTAGGACCCCTCAGAAAGAAAAACCTGATTCAGTCTTCACTCAACCAGGCCTCGGGGCTGGACAGAAACAGGCCAGGCCAGTGCAGCACAGTGTTTTTCGGGAAAGGCTCTGCATCGCTGGAAAACAAATGAAGTGATAAGCAAAGCCCTTGATAAGACACGAGCCCTCGACTTAAAGCAAAAAACAGAAATGCAAATGACTGGTCGAGTGGGGAGGGAGGGGGGGTTGGGAAGGCTTCCTCACTGTGACATGTTTGTGCCGGGCTCCAAGTACATTCTCTAGATAAAGGATGAGCCGAGAGCTCGCGAGGAATTTGATTTGATTCGAATAGCAGTGCGCAGAGCGGACGTGTGAGTCCTCGTGTGTAGAGCTGGGCCGATAAGGCCTGAACCTGTTCCCATGTTCCTGCTGTTTACACTCATCTTCAGCTTGAACCTCAGCAAAATGATGTCTGCTGGAGGTCCTGTCCTAGAGCAGAGACCTAAAATGGCACTATATGTGTGTGTGTGTGTGTGTGTGTGTGTGTGTGTGTGTGCATGTGTGTAGGGGGGAGCAGGTGGGCTTATTTGTGTTTACACTGCGTGGAAAAGGCCACATATACATCAGTGTCAGCTGGCGAGTGTGTTGATTGGGCTACGTGTTGGCCCGTGTTTGAGTGTTTAACAGCATGTGCATGTGTTTGCCTTAAAGTGCCAAAGACTATGTGGGCGCGTGTTTGTTAAACTGTATGAGAGCGTGTGGGAGTGTGTTTGTCTGTTCATCTGAAACCGAGAGAGAGAGAGAGTCAGTATGAGATAGAGGGAGAGAGCCAAACAGAGAGATGGAGTAGATCTTCGCCTGCCACTATCTGCAATGTGATCAGTTGAGCTCACCCAGGTAGAGCTCTCAGACTGTAGCAGAGCTTATACGGAAAGCCCTGACTAACAGTCACTATGGCTGGCACAAAGATCAGCCAGAACCCTTTTCTGACTCAAGCTGGCCTTATCTGTTAACCTTTTGAAACACTGACCCCTTTCATCATGATGAAGTAATTGCCACTTGTCCATCCCCATTTGATCTTCTCTGACAAATGCTAATCCATAGGACAATGGGAACTGGGAGAATCCTCTTTTTTGATGTTATTCAGCAGTGAGACTGAAGTTCCAGTTCCACTAATGTAACCATTTTTCCCCTCACATGCTACCAAAGATCAGGGATATTCTATTCTGGTCCTGGAGGGCTGGTGTCCAGCACAGTTTGGTTATGTCCCTGCTCTAGCATTACTTTGAATCAGGGATTTTTAAGCAGGGAAATGACCAAACTTGACCAGAGTTTGACACCCTGTACTGTTCATATTAGAACTGGGTTTGGACATCAAATATTAGTTGGGCTTTATAGGGTATGAGTGTGTGGTATGGGTATAGTGTCATCCCAATCATTTTGGCCTGTGTTGACCCCTACTTTAGCTAAGGTTAACACACAGATTTTTATTCGGCTGCATTTTATCAAGCTACAGTCTGATTTGGGCAAATTTTGTCAGCCTACCGTCAGGTTCAGGCTAAAATCAGGCTTGGATAATAAACTACAAGTATGGGCAATATGTTGTCAGGCTACGGTCAGGCTTGAGCATGATTTGGTTGAGCTGCCATTGAGTTCGGACACAAGTGTTGGACTACAGTAAGAATCTGACAGAAATTTGTCAGACCACAGTCTGGTTTGGACAAAATTTTGTCAAATTACAGTTACGCTCAGACAAAGTTTTTTTGAGCTACAGTCATTTTTGAGGGTTCAGTCATAATTCCTGGGGTAGAGCCGGCAACATAATTTTGTCAGGCTACATGCAGATTCTTACAAAATCTTCTGGGGTGGCAGTTGTTGTCAGACAATTTTGCCAGGCTATGGTGGAGCTCATCTAGGACATTGGTACATTGCACATGCTGCTAGATCATAGTGCTGTACTTCTGCTTTCCCTTAGCCTCTCATAGTGCACTGTGTACTAATCTCTTTCCTACTTCCATGATGTTATCCATTGGCATCCTGATGAGAGATGTCATTTTCTCTAAAGTGACTTAACTATTACTATTAACTATTACTATTAAGAATGTGGGGTTTTGGAATTCATTCTGCAGTTGGTGTTAGTCAGGTTCAGACTAGGGGTTATATTCAGCAATTTTCCAAATATCAGAATTGGCATATGAACTTGCTTCCTCGCTGATAAAAGCACCTTTTTGTTATTTATGCACATATCTGACACAACTGCAATCAACAAAACACACTTCTGTAGTCTAGTGCAATGTCCCACCCACAGCATTACTGGATTGCTTGAAATGCGGATGATGCATCAAATACACCATATCAGCACTTCTGTAGTCTGTCTCTGTGTCCCGCCCTGCATCGAGTAAATCCAATCAAACGCGCTTTTTACCTTCATGAGAGGCACAAGAGAGAACGAAGAAGCACCTGATTTGCTCCCACAGTGAGAGGAAAAAGTAAAAACATGTCATGACTGAACAATGTTGTTGTCCAAAAGCTCAGTGCACTCGGCCATATAATTTCACTCACTCTAGTCAAACAAACGGGACTCGAGCCCTGCCTGAAACATCGCATTAGTTTGGTGAGAGTGTGGTTTCTGTGTGTGGAGCAGACATGCTGTTCTGTTTGATCGTGTTCAGAGTGTGAGCGCCTACAGCAGAGCTTCAGTGGGCCAGCTATGCAGACAAGCCTCCAGAAAGCAGAAAAATCGTAACATATCGTTTTACATTTAATAAGTCATACATAATTTCTGCTCAGTATTTTTTCTGTTTTCACTTGTTGAAAAGAACAGACAGCTGCAGCTCAAGATTCCATCGCTCTTCTTAGACTAAATGGGCCGTTTCCATTGAACCATGCAGTGCAGAATACATCTGATACACTCAACATGTCCAGCTACTACTTTTTATTGCATGAAACACGTTTTTTTGTTGAACAACAAAATGAAATAAACATGTTATCATTCAACTTTCCGTCATTGTTGATTTTTTACAAAGTAGTGACCATTTTTACTGCATGATTGCTCAGATGTGTCCTGTTGTATTTTTACTGTAATGCATTTATTTGTTACAAAGTACATAGTATGCCTTTGGTTAGTGTAGACTTTATACAGTTTTAGTGTGTATCTAGGTTTTCTAGCTTGCATCCTTGTACTGAAAAAGCAAGTTTCTCTCCTGATGTGTGCCCTTTCAGCACCATCAGTAACTCATAATATGCATCTGTTTTTTATAAAAATTATGTAAATATAATATATTTGTATACACTTTTGAAATTTTTTTTTGAGCCTCTTTTTTGAGCTCCATTTTTCTTACAGCCATTTCTAATTATTAAACATCAATGACACCTATTTAGTTAATTCTTTTATTTGTTTATTAAATGTAAAAGTGTATTTCTTCTAATGTTCTAAAAAACTAATCAGTCGACCCCTAGTTTGAACAGAATTTTGCCAGGCTTCTGTCAGTTTTGTCGACTTACAGTCAGCTTCAGACAGTGTTGTGTCAGGTTTGGATAACATGTTGGGAGGTTCTGACACACAGTTAGGATTGAATTCAAAACTATGGTCCAGATTTAGTCAAAAATTTCAGGCCTGCCTAAAGCTGTAGGTCATCGATACCTCTAGCATTAATCAGACAGCCAGGTTGTAATGCTGCTCCTCTCCATTTATTGGTAGTCAAGTTCAGGCAGAATTTTGTCAGGCTGCTGTCAGATACCAACAGAACTGTGTTGGGTGACAGTCAGGTCCAGACAGAATTTTGTCAGGTTATAGTCAGGCTTGGGCAGAATTGGAAGCTGCAGTTGTGTTCAGTCAGAATTGCTGGGCTGAAGTCAAATTCAGATGGAACTTTGTCAGGCTACAGTTAGATTCTGACAAAATGTTGTGGGGTGACAGTTGGGTACAGACAATTTTGTCAAGCTATGGTCATGTTCAGACACACAGTCAAGCTTGGATTAAAAACTATGGGCTTCTTTCAGATTTGGTTCAAAATTTCAGGCCTGACTAAAGCTGTAGGTCATTTCTGTAGCATTAATTAGGCAGCCAGGTAGTAATGCTGCTCCAGGCTTCCCCTCTGTGTTTTGAAACCTCAGCCTCCCATGGTACACAGTATACTCATTGTCCTTTTTCTCACCTGCACAATGTTGGCCGTTGGCATTCTCATGACGGCTGTTGTTATTGCAAAAGTGGCTTAACAGGCACTATTAGGAATGTGGAGTTTTATTCTGTCTCCAGTTGTTGGTAGTCAAGTTCAGACAGAATTTCGTCAGGCTGCTGTCAGGTTCCAACAGAACTGTGTTGGGTGACAGTGAGGTTCAGACAGAATTTTGTTAGGATATAGTCAGGGTTGGACGGAATTTCATTGAGCTGCAGTCGTGTTGGTCAGAATTGCTGAGCTAATGTCAAATAGAATTTGTCAGGCTACAAAATGTTGTGGGGTGACGCTTGGTTTCAGACAATTTTGTCAAGCTATGGTCAGGTTCAGACACACAGTCAAGCATGGATTCAAAACTATGGGCTTCATTCCGATATGGTTCAAAATTTTAGGCCTGACTAAAGCTGTAGGCCATACCTCTAGCAATAATTAGGCAGCCAGGTCGTAATGCTGCTCCGAGCTTCCCCTCTTGTGTTTTGAAACCTCAGCGTCAAGTGGTACATTGTATACTGATCATCCTTCTCACCTGCGCGATGTTGGCCGTTGGCATTCTCATGACGGCTGTTATTATTGCAAAAGTGGCTTAACAGGCACTATTAGGAATGGGGTGTTTTATTCTGTCTCCAGTTGTGAGTATTCAGTTTCAGACAGACTTCTTACATAACTTTGTCAGGCTACAGTTGGGTTTGGACAGCATTTTGTCAGGCTATTGTCAGATTTATACAGAATTTGGTAGAGCTACGGTGAGATTCGGCTGGAATTCTGATAGAATTTTGTCAGGCAACAGACAGATTCTATGGGGCAACAGTTCATTTGAGACACACACAGTCAAGCTTGTTTCAAAACTGTGGGCTTTATTGAGGTTTGATTCAAAATCTTAGACCTAACTGAAGCTCCAGATCATTGATACCTCTAGCATGAAGTAGGCAGCCAGGTCATAATGCTGCTCCTGGTTTTCCCTCTTTTGACACCTCAGCCTCTCTTGACTATACACTCATCCCCCTCTTTCTCACCTACTCAGTGTTGGCCATTGGCATCCTGTCGGCTACGTTACCGCTCCATCTGGCTTCGCCATGGTCATCATCCCTGCTAGCGCAGCACTGTGGTGGGCTTTTAAAGCCATCGTGTGACAAGACGCTTCGGTGTCACTCTCCGACGTGTGAAGAAGTGTTTCTCGGCCCACCGATGCCAAATCGCACCCTATTGGCTGCTGTGTTGCTATGCATATGCCTCAGAGTGAAGTTCCCTCTCAGGAGACAGTTGTCCAGTGGTGCTTTATGGAAAGATCCCCATTAGGGCTAGAGTCTCTGAACAAGCTCAAGGTGCCTAACCGTTCCTTCATGTGTAGCTCTCTCCATTAATCAGCTAATGATAAGCTGAACGCAGGCTGCAGCAAATCGATGGGTTTCAGCGTGTGGACGAGGCTAAGAGCCACGGGGGGGGAGGGCTAGTGACAGCCGTTTGATTGACAGCTAGGTGATGGAACAAGCGGACAGATGAGAAAGTGAACGAGCCGCTGGAATCTCATTTCGTCGGTGGCCTTGAGAGTGGAGCATGCTCGCTGCAAGAATGTGTCATTCTTTCTCTCTCGCTCTCTCGCTCCCTCTCTCTCCCCTCCTAGCCGCAGTGTTTCCCTGCAGACTAGGCAGAGGCTACCTCATGGACATCTGTGTTTTCGTGTGGCGCAACGTTTCTCTCTCATTCTTTCTTTCTCTCTCTCTTTCTGTCTCTCGCAGGCTCTCTCTCCCCTCCCTTGTCCTGAATGGTTTCCATGGTGACAGCTGTGCTCTGCGGAAACGGCAGAGCCTGGTCCTCACTAGAGCAGCTCTCCATTAAGCACTTACTCACCCTCACATATGAAATACAGCCATTGCCCATTTGCACATTGCTACGCTTGTGCACTGCAGCTATTTACAACCAGGATATCAACAAACGACCTCTAGCGTGTGTCCATCTGTTCATTCAGAAAACATGCAAATGCTCAATTTGCATGCCTTTTTTTTCCCAAAGCTTTGAAAGTGATCCTTGCACGCTCTCGCATAAACTCTAATCTCATAAAGTGGTTGGTGTTGCACTCTATAGACATCTATTCATCTCTCCTTTTGTTCCTTTCATCCACTGCACCTTCTCTCCAGCTTTGTGCAGTGCATGTGGGCTGTCTCTCTAACTCTGTGGAGATTTTATCCCTGCAGTGTTGGTGGTGGTGTGAGAAAGAAAGAGCCTGTGCTGACCTTGAGGGAGGAAGCTTTCATCAAAGCCTCAAGACGTCAGTCACATCTGAGAGGACAGCTGTCTGAGGCTCAGCTGCCAGCGTGCAGATCCCAAATACACTCGAAATACACTCCACCGCCTCGATCGATACGGACGCATATTAACTCTAGCCATGTTTTTTTTTTTTACAGCGCTTACACTTAGAGCTCAGCTCCTCGGGGAGTCTCTATGAGAAACATGCCCTGATGGCTGGTCCAGGGCCAGAGCAGAGTACCCTTGATTATTTGCAGATACACAGCTGGCAGCAAGCAGCAGAATTATTTGAAGAATATTTGGAGGGGAGTGCAGAGAGGTGGGCTGGATTCTGCCTAGCTGTGTTTGGCAATATTAGTCATAGTTCTCATTAGACCCAATACTTCTTTGTGAATAAGTATCAGCGGGGTCAGTCGCTCAAGCTGACAGCATGTTTTGGCTGCCATCGCCGGGTATTAGCTGGGTGTGTGAAGAAAATAGATACAATCTCTTGGTTTATTTCTCTCTCTCTCTCTCTCTCTCTCTCTCTCTCTCTCTCTCTCTCAGGATATTAGAGGGTGGTGAAATTAAGTAGAATCTTGGTTAATTTCTCTTTCTCTCTCTCTCTCTCTCTCTGTCAGGATATTAGATGGGTGGAGAAATTAGAAAGAATCTTGGTTTATTTGTCTCTCTCTCCATCTCACTCCCTCTCTTCCTTCTACTCTTTCTGTCTTTTTCCCCTCTCACTCTCTTTCTCTCTCTCTTCTTTCTCTTGCTTTCTCTCTTTCTCCTTGTTCTCACTCTTTCTCTCTCTCTCTCTCTCTCCCTCCCATCTCGCACATGAGCAGGCGAGTGTTCAGAGCTCAGAGATGTGTGAGCCCGCTTTTTACTCTTTTTCTCCCGACACCCCTCCCTGTACGCCGTGCCCTGAGAACCACACGCCCATCTAAACAAGCAGATGGGTGTTTAAAACCATTATGTCTCCCAAGATAAACTCCCATGCTTGTGAAATGGCAGTGGTGTCTCGGGGCAGTGCGTGTGACGATGTGCAGGTTCAGTGGGAGGCCGGGGGTGAAGGGGAGGGGGGATGAGAGGACAGGGCACTTATCTTCTTCCATCTGGGAGGAAGTGTTGGGGAAGAAGGTTTGGATTTGGGGGGTGGCTTTGGGAGGCAAAGATGGGGCCTGGGAAGAGCGACTGATTCAAAGAATCCAAAGCCGGTACTTGTAAAGAGGTGGCTCCATATTTTTTTTATTTACTCTTAATGTCAAGTGTCCCCACCCAGCCGATCCCAGCCGTGAGTGCTTGGGGGCAGCGGTGGCTGAGAAACAACAGATGCTTCTTAATGGAGGGTCATGGCAAATGGCTTCAATGTTGTTTTGGTAAAATAATCTGAGAGAGAGAGAGAGAGAGAGAGAGAGAGAGAGAAAGAGAGATCAGGGAGATATTCCACAAAGCACAGTCTCTCAGTAAAGCTGGATAACTGAAGCCCAAATTAAGAATTGTTTAATAGAAATGTCCCTTGCCTTCATTCCTGCTGAACAGGCTTGACTTTTGTCTCTTAAACTCTAGGCTTAATATTCACTTATTAATCCTAAATGGTATTATCCAATAACTTCTATAAACTACTCAGTAATTACTATGAACTACTCAGTAACTGCTATGAAGCCCTATTCGAGCTGGATTAGTTTTACTGGAGGAGATTAAGTAAATTAATCTGTGTGATTTGACTGGCTAGTTTGTTTGGGACAAAGGATCTGTGTAATTTCCCCAAATCACCCCAAATAGCCTGGAGGGGAAACATTGTATTGCAGGTGTATATGTCTGTAAGGTGCCACACTTTTGAACAATAACACGTTGTGTGGCTAAATGGCAAATATGGCAAAACACAACGCTTTGCAAGGGAGGAGACTTTGCACTTCGTTTTAGTGTGAGTTGATGCCCATCATCATGAACTTGATTAAACAATTTTGTCAAATTTATTGATCTTTACTTTTAACTTAAAGTTAGTTACTTGGCGACTTTCAGCGAGCCTTAAACGCCCAGAATCTGAATCATCCGACACCTGAGCCCCTGAATGTCAAAGTGAAGAAATTCAATGAAGCAAGGGTAAACGACGGGTATAACTGTGACTCGCTAGAAGTAGCATGGTAACTAACTTTAAGTTAAAAATACCAAATTTGGACCTCCCTGAGTTTTAAAATTGGTTAGTGAGCTGCCTTAAGAATTTTGAACATCTAATAGTGAGCCAACAACAAAATCTTATAATTTCAAGTTTTTGGTAGTTTAAGGCAGCCTGATAACTAACTTCTTTGAAGTTAAAACACCAAGTGTTACTTGAAATGGTCACCTGGACATTATTTATAACAGTGTACATAAGGCTTATTCAAGCTGGAGGTATACAGTTACATTGTGAAAATATAAAGAATTCTTTGGTGTAATGCCATAGAAGAGCCACCTTTGTTTCCCTAAATTATTTTTAAGTGGATGATTTTTTAAGGACTGAATGTGGAAATGGTCATCTGGACATTATTTATTTTTAACAGATAATAAATTCTGTCTGGACTTTTTATATCATTTGATTCAGCACAAACTGAACTTTTCAGTAATACCAGTTATCAAACATTAAATATTAAAGATGCAATGTTTATGCTAAGGCAAAAAGAAGTTTAGTTTCTACTCTTACTTGTGATGTGTGTTGCTGTATAGAGTCACTTCACACTCCTGACATTTCGCAAGTGTCTCTGACCTTGTCATCAGCGCCCTCAAAAAGCATTCATCATATCTCACCACCTACCTTGAAGAAAATCTTGTTTTTTGAAAATCTGAAGTCAAATGTTCTGAAAGTCTTTCAGAAGTTGCACTGGAACAAGCTAATGCTATGTTGGCAGTCTCATCCCAAAACACAGTGTTGGAGGATCTTTTAAGCTAAATCCCTGCTTTGATTGGATTTTCTGGATGGTGTATTTAATCCTCTGATTGGCTGCTGAGCCATGACAAAACAAAAAAAACAACAAATACTGCCCACTGAATTTTGATCCATATACACTGATCAAATGGATAAGCAATACAGCTGAGTCTGCAGACAGATCTGTCTTGGGAAGTACAACATTCATACAGTTTTATGCAAAAGTTTGGGCACCCCTGGTCAAATGAAATGTTGTTGTTTTTCTAAGTAAATCAGTTAACACAGCCTCCACAGAGAACACACTTCTACATATTTAAATTCACAATTACTGTTTATTTGCTGAAAAAATATAACCCCATTTACAAAAAGTTGGGACACTGTAGGAAATATAAATAAAAACAAAATGCAATGATGTGCAAATCATTTAAACCCTATATTTCATTGAAAATGCTTCAAAGACAACATATCAGTTGAAATTGAGAAATTCTATTGTTTTTTGAAAAATATACTGCCTGGCCAAAAAAAAGGCACTCTAATATTTCGTTGGACCGCCTTTAGCTTTGATTACTGCACGCATTCACTGTGGCATCATTTCCACAAGCTTCTGCAATATCACAACATTTATTTCTGTCCAGAGTTGCATTAATTTTTCCCCAAGATCTTGTATTGATGATGGGAGATTTGGACCACTGCGCAAATTCTCCAGCACATCCCAAAGATTCTCAATGGGGTTCAGGTCTGGACTCTGTGATGGCCAATCCATGTGCGAAAATGATGCCTCATGCTCCCTGAACCACTCTTTCACATTTGAGCCCGATGAATCCTAGCATTGTCATCTTGGAATATGCCCGTGCCATCAAGGATGAAAAAATCCATTGATGGAATAACCTGGTCATTCAGTATATTCAGGTAGTCAGCTGAGCTCATTCTTTGGGCACATAACGTTGCTGAACCTAGACCTGACCAACTGTAGCAACCCCAGATCATAGCACTGCCCCCACAGGCTTGTACGGTAGGCAACAGGCATGATGGGTGCATCACTTCAGCCGCCTCTCTTTTTACCCTGATGCGCCCATCACTCTGGAACAGGGTAAATCTGGACTCATCAGACCACATGACCTTCTTCCATTGCTCCAGAGTCCAATCTTTATGCTCCCTAGCAAATTGAAGCCGTTTTTGCCAGTTAGCCTCACTGATAAGTGGTTTTCTTAAGGCTACACAGCTGTTTAGTCCCAATTCCTTGAGTTCCCTTCGCATTGTGCGTGTGGAAATGCTCTTACTTTCACTATTAAACATATCCCTGAGTTCTACTGTTGTTTTTCTACGATTTGATTTCGCCAAACGTTTAAGTGATCGCCGATCACGATCATTCAAGATTTTTTTCTGACCACTTTCCTTCCTCGAAGATGATGTTTTTTAATAATGCGTTGGACAGTTCTTAACCCTTAGATGTTTTCTCTGCTTGATGCATGCCAATAATCTGACCCTTCTGAAACAGATTAACATCTTTTCCACAACCACAGGATGTGTCTTTCAGCATGGTTGTTTAACAAATGAGAAGCTACTCACTGCATCAGTTAGGGTTAAATAACTTGTGGCCAGCTGAAACATAATCACCCATGCAGTAATTATGCAATGGGAGGCTCTTACCTATTTGCTTAGTTAAAGGTGGTGGTGACCTTTTTTTTGGCCAGGCAATGTATATGCCCATTTTGAATTTGATGCCAGCAACACAATCCAAAAAAGTTGGGACGGGAGCAACAAAAGGCTGGTAAAGTTGTGTAATGCTTAAAAAACACCTGGTGATTGATTGGCAACAGGTCAATGACATGATTGGGTATAAAAGAGCATGTCAGAGAGGCTCAGTCTTTCAGAAGTTAAGATGAGGAGGGGTTCACCACCCTGTGAAAGACTGCACAATCAAATAGCGCAACAATTCAAGAATAACATTTCTCAACATAAAATAGCAAAGAACAATTTGCTTTTTTATCATCTAAGGTACATAA
The DNA here is from genome assembly GCF_904425465.1 of Colossoma macropomum. NCBI lineage: Eukaryota > Metazoa > Chordata > Actinopteri > Characiformes > Serrasalmidae > Colossoma > Colossoma macropomum. Next base: position 18,832,244 of record NW_023494800.1, read on the forward strand.
TAACATTAAAAGATTCAGAGAATCTGGAGAAATCTCTGTATGAAAGGGACAAGGCCAAAAACCAGTATTTGCTGGCTGTGATCTTTGGGCCCTCAGGCAGCACTGCATTAAAAACAGACATGATTCTGTAGAGGAAGTCACTGCATGGGCTCAGAAAAACATCTGAAAAACACTGTCTATGATAACAGTTCTGCTGCATCCATGAATGCTAATAAAACCTCTAAAACACAAAGAAGAAACCATATATAAACAGGATCCAGAAATGCCACCTTCTCTGGGCCCAAGCTCATTTAAAATGGACTGAGGGGAAGTGGAGAAGTGTCCTGTGGTCTGACGAATCAATATTTGAATTTCTTTTTGGAAATCATGGACACCGTGTCCTCCGGGATAAAGACCACTCAGCTTGTTATCAGTGCACAGTTCAAAAGCCAGCATCCGTGAGGATATGAGGGTGCATTGGTGCAAATGGCATGGGTGACATCTGTGAAGGCAACATTAATGCTGAATGATATATACATGTTTTGGTGAACATATGCTGCCATCCAGGTGACGTCTTTTTCAGGGAAGGCCTTGTTTATTTCAGCAAGACAATGTCAAACCACATTCTGCATGTATTACAACAGCATTGCTCCATATTAAAAGAGTCTGGGCACTAAACTGGCCTGCCTGCAGTCCAGATCTGTCAACGCTGAAAACATTTGGCATATTATAAAATAAAATATACGGACACCTTGAATTATTGAGCAGCTGAAATCCCATGTTAAGCAAAAATGGAAAAACATTTCACTTTCAAAACTACAGCAGTCAGTCTCCTTAGGTCCCAAACACTTACAAAGTGTTGTTAAAAGAAGAGGTGATGAAACACAGTGGTAAACATGCCCCCGTTCCAACTTTTTTGGAACGTGTTGTTGGCATCAAAATGGGCATATATTTTTCAAGAAACAATTTCTCAGTTTCAACACTTGATTTGTAGTCTTTGTAGTATTTTCAATGAAATATAGGGTTTAAATAATTTACACACCATTGCATTTTGTTTTTATTTACATTTTGCACAGCATCCCAACTTTTTCGGAAATGGGTTTTACATACAAAAATGTATGTATTTATTTATTTGTTTGTTCATTCACAATTCATTTACATATATATACATATATGCTTTATGTTTTCCCCAGTATGTTACAATAAGCAAATAAATAGAAATTGTTCACTATTATTTACTGAAATTGCAAAATTGCATATTTAAATGTGTTCTCTGTAGAGGATGTGTTCACTTAGTTTCACATAGAAAATCAACAAAACATATTTTGACCGGAGGTGTTTAAACCTTTGCATATGACTGTATGTACACACATGGCATATTGTCAGAAAGCTCAGCTTGCCAAAATTAATTTGGATGAGATCTCAAATGACTGTAAAGTTATTAAAGTTTAAACATAACACATGATAAACACATAACAGATGCAGTGTTCATCCTTAAACGGTTAAAGCATACTCAAATATTTTATAAATAATCTCTCTCTGCTGCATCTGTAGCACATGATCACCTGCCATGGACATATTTTTCGCTTCGCTTACAAAAGAACAGAAAACCCATTGATTCAAAAACACATGGCCAGTTTACAAAATTGAGGGATGGAAATCTTAACCCACCAATGGGTCCCTTAAAGTAGGAGTTCCCAAACTTTGCAAGGTAGTGTTTGTCCAGAGACCCACCAAATATTTTAAGACACTTCTGCTCAACATATCGCTCTTTCCGTCAATAAATGCAGTCACATACAATGATGAAGCAAAGAAACATGAAGAGGTTATTATTATTACATTCTCAGTGAGACAGAGGAATAATAATAAAGGCTAAAATAATGACAAAACATTTTCTGCATTTAGATGTAATCCATTTAGCTCTTACCTTCAGTATGAACACAAATATTCCATTAATATTTTCATATATGTTTTATGTTCTGACCGTGCCTTCAACAAAAGGTTGTAGTGTGAGAAGAACTGTGTGACTGAAGGAGGAAAGAGAGCTATGAGAATTTAAGCTGGAGTTCTGGGCAACTTCTACTGTGAAATAGATTGGTTGAACCCCAACTTTTGATAAACTGATTTAGGACTGAGAGAGGACTGAGGTAGGGATGGATGGATCGATACTGAAATATTGATACTTTTGATCCTGACGTTTCTTGACACTATGATACGAGGTGTTTTCTTTAAACTGAATATACATTACTATTGTTAAACTGATGGTACAGACAGCCACATGAGACACAGTGAATGTGCTGTAATCACAGATCATTTGGAGTTATTTCCCTAAATAGTTTATGTAATATTAATGCAAATGTTTTCAAATGTAATTTGTAATTTGTAATTTTTACTGGTTTTCACTGTAGAAATCACAAAGAACTGCCCCTTTTAAAAGTGTCAGCATTAGTATTGGATGTTATTGGTATTGTTATCAGATCAAAAAAAAAAATTGGGATGAGATCATGAGATCTTGTACATGCTACATTTGCAAGAGAATAGTCTAAGTTTTTAACACCAGTGCAAGTAGCAAAGTTTTATTACCACCGAGTTACTGTAACTATTTTGGTTTTAACAGGTTTGAACATGTTTAATATTGTTATGAACAAATAAACATGGATGCACTGAAGCTCTAAATGTGCTCTGATAACATGCTAACATCAAATACAGTACAGCATTATCACTCATTTCATGGATTTTTTTAAAACTTTTTGTTATGTTATTATTATAATTTTTTTTACTGTTTTGTACAAATTCACTTTTAGGTTTTTAACCAATTACCATTAAGCCAAGAATGTACTTTCCCACAGTATGTTTAGCTTAAACATGGATATTTGAAGGTTGTAAAGCATTTAAACAGTATAATGTTTAATTTGTATGTTCCACTTGACGCTTAAACTCTTTGGCCATTGGGCGGTTGAACGTGGAAAGTGAAAGAGTTCCACCCTGCTGTTGTTCTGTTATGTTATGATTCTACGCATTTGTGTAACAGCCTATTGCAACACATCTCTCTCATCATTTTGTTTTCCATGTCGCTGCCAATGAGACAATTTCCAAAGCATTCCCTGTGCAAATACACCTTCTAAATATACAGCATGTCTCTAAGGACCCATCAGCGTGTCCAAACTCCCAATTTCAACTCCTCAACTACGTAACTTTACATATTGTTTTTGTTTGAGTTATGAATTCATTCATAGAAGACGAGGAAAAGAAAAGAAAAGAAGAAAAGGCCTTAAGATTAATTACTGAATAATAAGGCTGAAGTTTAGTTGCATTAGTTGTTTGTTAGTGACATGATTATGTAAATGAACTATTTCCAGTGAATTCACTTTTCATCTGATGGACAACTCGTGCACTCTCACATGCACAAAACACATACACACATTTACATGCAGGTGCTGAAGACGAGAGCACAGGCAGATAACAAGCCGTGTCTTGCCTGGGTGTTCTCTGACCCACCCGGCGTAGCTGCACTGCTCAGTCATTACTACTGACAGGTTTGCTCACCACACGGAAGCTGTCAGACACATACATACACAAACACATACACACACACACACACACACACACACACACACACACACATACATATTTAGCTGCTACATGGGCTTTGAAGTTGTCTGAGTGGGAAGGACTGTGCTGAGTGGCCTAGCCTGCTGGGACATGACCTTCCTCCTCACACATGTGCACGCTTTTCTTCTGAATGGTGACATGAGTTTGGAGAGGGCAGAGCCAGGAGGGCCCCCTACATCACAGCACCATGACTCATAAGTAACAACATGCAGTCTTCCACTCACTGCAGCGTTTTTCCGCTACCTCTCTCTACCCTCTCTTCTTGCTTTTGTTTTCCAGTTTCTGTTATTGTGTAGGTGTTGGGATGAAACCAGAGGCCTGTCTCACGAAGCAAGTTCAACTTAGGCAGAGTTCTTAAGTTTCACCTTCACTAAACCTAACAGTTGGATCCTGGGTTTAGATACTCCGGCTGTCACGCTGCTTTTGAGTGGAGCTTGTGACTTGGAATTTCTAACATCTACTTAGGCATTCTCAACTGGGAATTACCAGTTTGAAAGCCGAGATTGAGTTCTCAACGTCAAGTTTGTGTTATATCAACATGACCCACTCACATTGTCAATAGTAATAAAGTACCTCTTCTTTCGGTTTAAATCAGATTTGCTTTAGATTAGTCAATATACAGACACAGCAGCTGGTTAAACTATAACACTGACCATGAAGTTCACGTTTTTGAGAAGGTAAATACTTGATGAACATTAAAGTTATTACCCATATCACCAACAGCTAAATTAACTGGCTAGCTTGTTGCTAACAATACAATTCATTTTTCCCTACTTTGTAGCTTGAACGTGCCTAAGTTAAAATTGATGTAATTCCAAGCTCCGGTTTCTCACCTATGCAGCGTTCAGAAAAAGAAATCTATCTAAATATGTAGAAAGTAAAGCATTTATAACTATCTGCCCTGGAGCAGGTTGAACATGCAGCATAAGTTGCAGTGGTGGTGCATACTAATAAAACATGATTCACTGTCATGAGACAGAAAAGCCAGTGTTAGATCAAACTGGAAGTTATCTGGATAAGCAAGAAATCCTTCATGCTCCAGATCACTCTGTTTATACCACAGCATAACAGTCTATTCCACTCTAAAAGTGGTGTATTAAATTTATTCAATTAAAATGTGAACATCAGTGACATAACTAGAATCTTACATACTTTGGTGCAAATAAAGAATAAATAAGTGGGCCTCTCCATATAAAAATTACATTCAATGATTTTTTTTTTTTTAAATGACAATGGAATTTTCTTGTTTACATGCTTTCGTTATATCCCAACCAGTTTGCTGTTCTCAGTGCCACTCCACCCACTAGTATCTAACATTAACCTAGATGTTTAGTTTTGACTAAAAATGTAAGATTTTTTAATTAAAAATAACAAAAATATCAGGTTAGTACATCAGGTTGTATAGGATTCTTTCAAAAATGGTCACTATGGATTAGATGTGTTATGAATAAGAGGGAGATAAACAGATGTCAGGGCTGTCTGTGTAGTGTTGATGAAAGCTAACCAGTGAGGTATGTTGTTAAGAGCCTTTTTTAAGTGAGTCATGGGTATACAATTGTGTCAGTGTTTATTTTAAAGGTCCAATCATAATAGATTTTAGGGGGCCTGGTCACAGAGGGCCTCCCCTGCCCACTGGAGCTGAGTCCCCAGTATGATTGACAGCCCCCCCCCATCCCCCAGGTAGTTATGCCACTGATATACATCATTTCCACATACATGAAATATATTACATAAATATAGTTATTGCCAAAAGTAAACTGAACAGCAAAATTGTGTTCAGTGTTGTCAATATCAATTATATTAGCGTCAGTAATCACGTAAGCTACTGATTATTCTGATGATTAAACAAGTAATTACAGAGGCACACACACAATAAAGGGTTACCTGCTCATGTCACGTTTGCGCAATATATACGTTTGCCCCAGTCAGATAGTCGATGTTTACAGAATGACATCATGTCGCTAGAAGAGACAGCACAATCAGCTCATCTTGGGCACACAGGCACATCTTGATCTTGGTCTGTTTTAAGGAAACCCTTATGCAGACACTGTTATGATCCTTTATCTGGTGCTCCTTATCTGAACTAAGGTGCCTTGCTTAAGGGTGCAACAATAGCAGGGCACATCAGAGGGATTTGAACCCATGGCACTGTGGCCACCAACCATTCACTCTTATCCCTCTTATCACTCTTATTCCGTAGGTGCAGAAATAAGGCACAGCTTTTTTTAGATACAAGTGTGGATGTGTTGTTGTTGTTGTTGTTGTTTTGAGCACTGCATTATAGCTGTGGGAAAGTCTTCTTACAGATTGTTTAACCCCTTAAATAGCCACTTCTAGACGTAAGAATAGCTCAGCCAGTTTCACTAGAGTCCCTCTAGTTACTGAATAATAAGAGAACATAAATTCTATTGGTTCTACGTAAACAGAAATGTTATTGAAAGTATAGATTCTACATGTTCAGAAGAAGCGTAGAAGTCTGATGAAAAGTTATTGTTGCATGTGGAGTCTTATTTGAAAAAAAAAGCTGTTCTTTACATATTTACTGTTTTTTCATTTCCTGATATTGAAAGCGTCATAGTCACAAGTGCATACATGCAGTTTTGTTTCTCTGCTGTGCACTGAACAGAGCTGGGGTTTGTTGTGGGGTTTAAGGACAGACTGATGATGTCATTATAGTAATAGACAAGTGCATGATGAACATGGACATCACCATCAAAAGCATCATTTAACTGGCTGCTAGCCAACTACTGAGCTTTGGGACAGATCCTTTAAAATCACCCACTTGGGAAAGCTAGATTTTTTTCAGTTTGCCATTATCACTGCAGTCTGTTTTCCTTCTTTCTTGCCTCCTTCCTTTATTCTTTCTTTGTTCTTTGTCTTCTTCTTTCCTGGCTTCTTTATTTATTTCTCACATTCTTTTTTTGTGTCCTTGTTTCATTTGCTTCCATCCCTTGTTCTTGCTTTATTTCTTGTTTTTCTTATTCTCTCTCTTGTGTCTTATCTCTTCTCTCATATTTCCTGTACTGAGGTGGGAGCCTCTAGCTAGTCTGGATGTGCTAGGATGAGTGATACTGAGTGATACTAAAGTGGAAGTGGCACGCTCGGATGAATACACTGGAAGACTTGAGTAATTTAATCGTTTCAGTTCATGTATGTTTACAATCAGATAAATCATTTAACCAATAACTGACTGTTTGTGCACTATAAAAAATAACGATGCTTCTTTGGCATTTTTAGAGTGATGCCATAAATGCTTTTTTCACGTAAATACCCTTTCAGTTGATGGGTCTTTAAGGAAGACTCTAGCATTTTTTTCAGTGGTGTTGGGGCAACACCTTATATCCCTATTTGTGCTGTTTCAGTTTTTGACATAATTTGAAAGTACCTGTTGCCTTTTACATTGTATGTAAATTAATGTTGAATGGACCAAAAGAAACATCCCAAAATGACTTGGACAAAAGTCTGGTGACATAGACTACATTAAAAGTAAAATATGTTTTTCCTTCTGCTGTGAAGCTATCATTTTGGAACTATGAGGTGTTGTTCTGACAGCAGCACTGTCTTCACTTACCATAGACACTAATTTAGATACATTTCCCAGTACTTAGGAAAAGAACAGAAAACAGGTTGACATTCTTACAACTGCCCATTTGCTTCTATTACAAGTGTGTTTTGAGTCAGGTTTTCTGTTCTTTTCTAAGTACAGGGAAAAACATTGAAATTATTGTCCATGGTAAGTGTCTCTGCACTAGACATGCGCCAGATTAGGTAAAGAAACAGCGTGGCTTTCCTTAAAGAGTGGTCCACTAAAGGATTCTTTAGGGAACCAGTGGTGGTTCTTCTATGGCATAACTGTAAAGAACCCCATTTAAGCTTTATTTTTAGTCACAATTTTTTAATCACACTGCTTTTCCAACAATATCTGTGCAGCTCAGTTGTTGAGATATAGACATTCAAGTGGGTGAAATGGTGATATGAAATGGTTCAATACAGAAGAATTTACTGATGCAGATATTCTTTACAGCAGGGGTTGCAATGTCAACAGTACAAATATAGCCATTTTATTTACTGTACGAAATGACCAGTGAACCTACATGTGTCTTGTGTTTAATGTTGATAATGGTAAAGTAGTGGTAAAACCGGAAAAATATGCTTTCTTTGTACACGCAGGGAACTGTTTTGCCCTGCATGTACCCTTGTCAACATGAATGCATAGTATATATATATATATTTTAGGCCAAAAGCTTACCTAGAAATTATCATAAAACAGTGTAAAGGGCAATAGGCAATGTATTTGTTACCATTTCTTGTAATAAATGTCTGCTTTTAGAGGCATTGAACACTTCTGGTTCCTATCACCATCAATGTGAACAAGTGTCACATTTCACATCAAACCACTCTGAATGACTTTGTTTACATCTTAATGATTTGATTATAGAGACATTTTGAAACATTTCCTCTTAACTGATGACAAAGCCTGACATGACTTACCATTTTTAATTTTAACGTGATGATAACGCAGGATGTCTTGCACTGAACTATACTGTAGCTAAGCTGACAGCACAGATTCCCATGCAACTAAAACTTGTACTCTGATTCCCGAGGGGATGTGTTGACATGCGTGTATGGATGTTCGAGTGCAAACACAGGCTTCTGCTCATTGTTTTTTTTTTTTTCACAGACACAGGCGCTGCAGTAGAGCTCTGACTGTATACTGCTGTACGTTGGGTGGTTAGCTTGGAGGGCTGTGGATGTGTGTGTGTGTGGAGGGGAGTCTGTCAACTCAAGTTCCTGAACTGTGTGTGTGAGAGTTCTCTGCTGAGATTACTAACGACACTGGAAGGGAAAACTACTAGAAGGAACACGTTGGGACTCGCTTACAGTAGAGTGTGGGAGACCGAACACAAAGCCGAAGGGTGTAGGGTGGAGGTGGAGGGGCAAGAAGGGGGAAACAAAGTAAGGAAGGAGATCAGAAGAGGAGATGTGGCTCTGTCCACTCACAGCTGCAACATTTTATTAGGCCGCTTATCTGGCAATCTAAATAGACTGGCGGAATTGCTAGATGCAGATTCCGCTTTAGGTGTTGCATCACAAAGAGAAGCTGGTTTGTTCAGTTTTCTTGGGGACATGCTGCGAGTGGGTTTAGTCGTGGCTGTGCAAGAGGTGTTGAATCTTAATAAAAAGGGCAGGACACCATTATTTTATCTGTTTAATGCTTACAAAATTGTATCTCTGTTCAGATTTCAACCAGAACTGGACATGTTGACAATAAACGTGAGTAGTTTATTCAACCAGATTGACTTTTGGATATTTAGTGCATGATTTATTGCTAATTAACTAGTTAATTCATTGGCTCAAAAAAGGCAAGCATGATTGCATGATGCCAGTGTGATGTGGAGGCTTTGCAGGATATAGAGTTTGTAAATGCTGAACTACTCTGGAATTATATTGGAGCTCAATGAGGCTATCAGAGAAAAGGACTGACAATTGACAGATGCAAACAAGCAAGCAGAGTTGTCTCCTACAGAACAAAACGTTCAGAGGGGACCTGCACAGTAAATAAAAAAATAATTAATTAAATAAATAAAAATAAACGCAATGAAGAAAATAATGAATAGTTCACCACCTGTGTTAACACCTGTTTAGATTGCATTTTCTTTTATTCAGAATAATGTATTAGCTTTTGGTTTAGAGTTGGGCGGTATGACCAGGGGCATTGGACCACAGGTAATGGTGGGCCCTAACAAGGGTCCCCCCTGAATGGGGGGCCCTTTCAAAAGCCTTGCAAATGAATTTATTTTGGTTTCTAATTTTTTCGTTTCTAATTCATAATCTATGCTATAAATATACATAATGCAAGACTGTATTTCTGTGATTGTCTTTCAAGTTTTGATTATCTACCTGTTGCTTCCGTTACCCCCCTACCCCACAAACCTCAAAAATAAAAGGGGTTTGATCCTCTGGCGCACACACCATCTAACTTCTCTGTTGATTGCAGTTAGTGGCTGCTCACCAGTTCTGACCTGGTTAAAATGAAACCAAATTCAGAATTTCACAAACTAAAGGAACAGAGAGACAGAGGGAAGACAAAAGGAGGGCAGGCCAAATCTGACCTGTTTCTTTTAGAAAACAGGTGAGCCTAAAGTGGCAAACAGTAAATGTGTTTTAGTAACATGTGCCAGCTAGGGTATCCTGTGGTGTTCTGTGGTGGGCTGTTAGCATGCTAGCAAAGCTAGTGCTAACCAGTGCCTCTCTCCTAATTAGCAGCTCTGTTGAACATTTATCAGTTGTTCGATGGATGGTTTGACATTTATTGAATGATGGCTTGACAGTTGTGTACTGTGTCTGTGTTTACTTATTTGGTAACCATGTAAAGTGATAATTATTTTTTTCCAATTTTGGAAGAATGCTAGATGAAATGGCAACAGCAATACTGGTGACTCCACAGTTCAGCTCTTACCTCCGTCTTGTACCTTATACCCTAGTGAAATGTCAGGAAGGTATGAAGGTATGAAAAAATAGAAACCACCCAAGCTTAATTTGGTTGCGTTGCTGCTGTGTGCTCATGTGGGAGCTGATAAGGATGATATTTATAGCTTCAACAGAGTGAAGATACCTAAAGGTACCTCATTGACCTATGACCCTTGACTTCGGGGCAGACCTGTGAGGGCAGGTGAGTGGGTGTGGCCTAAGCTCAACATAGATCCTGCTGCCCTTATCTCTGTTTGAGTGCTACCAGTTTCCCTTCTCAGTGGTACCAATTACTCTCTCTCTCAGTGGTCCCAGTTACCTCATTGGTACTATCTCAGTGGTACTGATTCCCACTCTCTCTGTGGTACCAGTTACCTCTTTAAGTGGTAGCGGTTCCCTGTCTCTTAGTGGTGTCAGTTACTGCTCTCTAAGAACTACCTCTCTCTCTCAGTCGTCCCAGTTATCTCTCTCAGTGGTACCGCTTCCCTCTCTCTTGATACTACCAGTTGCTTCTTTTAGTGGTTCCAGTTACTTCTCTTACAATGGGACCAGTTACTTCTCTCTCAGTAACTAGTCTGAGACTACTAGTCTAACAAAGCTACGATCTTGTAATCAGCACACTTCAGTTGACACAGTCCGACTAAGGTTTTAGTTGACCTAAGCTTAGCCTAGTTAAAATATGTGGTCCAGGCCCATATTGATTAGACTTTTCAAGATACATAGATACATACGTTGACTCTTTTGCAGCAATTTGCAGTTTTTCAGTAGTACCATACGTGATGACAGTTTTTTTACTCTAAAACAAACATGAGTCACAAGAGGCAAAAGGCCACACTTCTATGGTGAGGAAGGGATATCCCTCATGGTAAACATTTTGTTAGAAACAGACATCATTATTATTTAAATAGAAAAAAGGAACAGATATATTTAAATGGAGTAATATGGACTAATACATGGATAAACTGAGGTACATCATGAAGGGTGCATTTCACATACAGACTATGATGGTGTGCATGTAAACAGGGTTATAAATCAGCTATTCTTTTTTTACAACTTGTTAATGTCTTGCTTCAGTTTTATAGACTAGCAGAGAACTTATTTAGGCATAGTCAGTGTTAATGGTTCTCTCTCTCCGTAGTACCAGTTCCCTCTCTCAGTGCTCCCGGTTTACTCTCTCTCTCAGTGGTCTCAGTTGCCTTTTCCTTAATGGTCCAGGTTACCCTCTCAGTGTTATCAGTTATCCCTCTTTCAGTGGCACCAGTTACCTCTCAATTGTACTAGTTGTGTCTTTTAGTGGCACTGTTTACCTTTTCAATTGAACCAGTTACCAGTATCTAAATGGAATCGGTTACCTCTCTCTTAATGGAACCAGTTATCTCTCTTTTAATGGGACCAGTTATCTCTCTCTTAATGGTACCAGTTACCTCATTCTCAATGGTACCAGTTACCTCAGTCTCGCTGGTACCAGTTACTCCTCTGTCAATGGCACCAGTTACCTCAGTTTCATTGGTACCAGTTACCCCTCTCTCAATGGCACCAGTTACCTCACTCTCAGTGGTACCAGTTACCTCTCTCTCAGTGGATACTTTTCTCTCAATGGCACCAGCTACCTCTGTTTCAAAGGTACCAGTTACCGCTTTTAATGGTACCAGTTACCCTTGTCTCAATGGTACCAGTGATCTCTGTCTAAATGAAACCAGTTTCCACTTTCTCAATTGAACCAGTTATCTCTCTTTTAATTGAACCAGTTATCTCTCTCTTAATAGTACCAGTTATGTCTCTTTCAATGGTACCAGTTTCCTCTCTTTCAATGGTGCCAGTTACCTCTCTTTCAGTGGTATCAGTTGCCTCTCTCTTAATGGTACCAGTTGCCTCTCTCTCAATGGTACCAGTTACCTCTCTCTCAATGGATCATTCTCTCTCAGATGTACATGTTAGCACTTACTCAATGAAACCAGCTACCTCTGTTTCAACGGTACCAGTTACTTCTTTTAGTTTTACCAGTTACCTCTCTCTCAATGAAACCAGTTGCCTCTCTTTCAGTGACATTAACTCCAGCCTCTGGGCCTGGAGGACACCGTGTTATCTGGAGCTTCTAGGCAAGGAACAGTTAATTGCCTGACAGCAATGGGAAATGCCTCCCTTGCTCCCTCCTTCTCTTTCTTACCCTCCCTCTCTTCTTTCCTCTCTCTCTCTCTCTCTCTCTCTCTCTCTCTCTCTGCCTGTCTGTTTCTATCCCTCCCCTTCTTTCCTTCACTCTTCCTAACCCTCCCCTTCTCTCGCTCACCACTATCTTCCCCTGTCTGTATTCTCTCTCTCTCTCTCTTGCTCTCTCTGTCATGGTGTAAGTAGGTGTTTCCCTGTGTGAAGTGAGCGAGTGTATATAGGGCACAAGTGCTCTGACAAGTTCAGAGTCTTGAGTGCGCCTGCCACACACCACCCCCTAGGACTATCTGTGTTTTTTCCTTCTCTGCCTAAGCCTTTTTTTTTACCCTGAGTGGATTTAAACTTTTTTGCATCGATACCAAGAATGTCAGAGGGCAAGAAGAAGGAGAGAAGCGGGAGGAGAAAAGGAGGAAGAAAGGAGCGCAAAGAAAAGAATAGTAATCCTACACAAGGTGAAGGTGTGTGTGCGTGTGTATATGTGGGGTATAAGGGGTGGAGTGCGAGGTTCAGGGAAGAATCTCTCACCTCGTCTTGTCAAAGCTTGCTGGCTGCTCTATCACGAGGGAGGACTTCCTAAAGTAGGTAGCGTGTAGCGGCACATCTGGCTGCTGTGGCGTAGCTGCGTAATTGTGCATAAATTTTGCCTTGTGTGCCTCATCCTGAGCTTTTTTGACGTGCTTGGACCTCCCTGCTCTCACACCAAGCACTTTTTGCAGCCGTTCAGTTGATTCCTGCCTTTGGTAGTGTAGCTTGATGAGTGCGATTGTTGCTGGACCCTGAGTGCTAGTGTATTTCCCTTTGTGCTTACAGTCTTTCGTGTCTGGCCACTTAGCAAATGCTCCTATTGATTCATTCACTGAAGCAGTTAACTGTGCAATCGCAGACCCACGGTGCAGCATGCTCCCGCTGGATGTGAAGGAGGCTGCACTGCTGGGCTTCAGGGGCACTTACTGCAGGGAAGCCTTTACTACTGGTGTACTGTTGCAGCGTCATCACCACAGCTGTCTGAATAGGTTCCATCCATTCAGCGGGAAACTCTTGCACAGCTACTGGAGTGTTGTCCAAGAAAGCTTGTTCTCTTTCTGTCTGGCTATCTCTGTCTCTCTCTCTCTGGCTCTCTAGGTTTCTGCAAGCCACAACATGTCACTGCACACTGACCTCAGGGTCATGGAGGAAGAGAAAGCCCCTACTTTACATACGCGAAGGTCAAATCTCCATGACACGATATAGTGTGGATCTTAGTTTGCATAGTCATATGAACTGAATTTTCTCTTCCCTATGTGTTTCATATTTCCTCTGATCAGAGTCTTTCTGAATCTAGTTGACTGTAGGCAAAGTGAGGCATGAAGTGATTGGTTCCTGGACTGGTATTGTAGCCTCAAAGACTACCCTCTTTAAAATAAAGGTGCCAAGAAGGGTTTTTTGGAGTGATGCCATTGAAGAACAACTTTTGTTTCCTTAAAGTACCATTCAGTTTATGTAAATGAGAGGTGTGTGTGAGGAACTCCTTTAAAAGTTAAAGAACCTCCAAATGGTGTAAAAGTTCAAAGTTCTTTTAGAACCATACATATATGCCAAGAATCATTTAGGAACCCTAATTTTTAAAATTGTAGGTGACAGGTTTCTGGAGTAGACCTCAGAAGAATTTACCTTGATCTGAGATACCCTCATTAGATTAGTGGCTCAGGGAGACAAGGTGGAGGATTGTATTGTCTCTCATTCACCTCCTCCCCCCATTTCCCATTCATTTCAATGCCCGTCCACAGCTCTCGTCGTGGGAGGTTTCTGCTTGCTTGGTCACCCTGAGGCTGTCGTTTATACAGCCTTTGAGGGAGAAAGAGCCCTTTTGTCATTCATTACACCTCTCCCATTATTTTCCTTCCGAATTTTGTGACAACGTATGACCTCCTTACACACAAGTATAATATAACACAAGTCAGCGTGAGACATAACATCCAGTGGCCATGCCGGTTTCTCTCCTGGAAGTGACTGCACCTAGATGTCAGTCTGAGTCTGTGGCGATTGGCCCAGCGGTATGCAGTGTCTTCACACGATACTAATCTCCTCTGCTTTGTCTGCTAAAAACAAAGCAAAGCTCAGAAGAAAAAAGTGCCTGGGAGATTTTTTTTACTGTCTCCCCTGGGAGGCTAATGTTATCCCTGAGACTAGATTTGCTTCTCAACTTCTCTTTCTTCACATTGATGTGCTGCTAAATTTACCTCGCTTGAAGTCAGATGGTAAAAGAAGAAGACTCTCAAATGGGAAATCACAATGATTGACTCATTTATTCTCCAAAAGTGCTGGAAGAAAAGAAGAAAAACACGTGTTATAGTGACAGATGAGTGCTGTGGCCTAAATAGGATTCTTGATGAAGCGTGTGCGATGTGGCGATGGGTTTGAAATGCCCAGTGGTCCTTCTGTTAATAATAATAAAGCTGTTTAAAATATTCACAGCATTGTTCAGGTGTTAAAATCAACCACATCAGGCTGATGTCACAGGTCTTTAGCATTTATCACTTGGCTTCTCTTTTGGTCACTTTTCAAGTTGCAGGTTGTTATGCGAATGGCAGAGAGTAGCCATCCATCCATTCATTCATTTCATTTCATTTCATTTCATTTAGTTCATTTTCTTCATTCACATTCTCCTGTTCTTATAGTTTATCAAATCTAGAACCATATATTGTGTCCTGTGTTTTGCTTGCAGTATCTATTTAATGATTTCTCACATTAAATGAGCAGAATTTGGGTCTTGTTTGAAGAGTATGTCTGGGTGGGAACTTTTGAGAGTAAAATATGGTCCAAGTTTTCTTTGCTGGCGCATGATAAGAGAGGCATATCCCTCCAAGGTTCTCTATGATCATATTCAATTACAAGTTTTAAAATTCTTTTTCTCTGTAGTACTAATCTCGTCCAAATTTAGCAATGCACGCAAGACGGGGGAAAAGAGGGAATCGAAATAAAAGTGGTTAGATGTCTCCAGCAGTACTGGAAGCTATGAGAACATTTATCATTATTGAATTTTGTATGTTGAGATGTTACAGGCGAGGGTTGAGTTTTGCTGTAGCACCATAGTGCTGAAGATGGTGGAAGACAGTTGAGACAGGATCACTGCGATGATCTCGAGGCTGCAGTGCTGTTTAGGATCTCCCCCACAGTGGTTGATGGGAGATGATGATTGACATGCTGTGGGTGAAGTAATCCATGTTGTCCCACACAGCTGAATCACACAGCTCAGCGTGCCTCCCAGCGCAGAAACCCCTCAGGCTAAGCAAATCCACTGTTCCTCAAACACATACTCTACCTACAGGAACAGCTGATAGGTGTGCATCGCATCTCTTTTTTCAAGAGCATGTGTGTGTGTGTGTGTGTGTGTGTGTGTGTGTGTGTGTGCATTTATTATTTTCAGAACAAAAATGTCCTCAGTCTGGAGTAAAATCAGAAAAAACAGCACTAACGCACAGTGTTAGTACAGACACAATGGAGCTAATGTTAAGCTTTATACGAAAGCTAATATTTCAGGTTTTTTGTTTGTTTTTGTTCTTGTAAAACTGAAAGGGTAAAACCAATTCCAAATTATGGTTAGGGTTATGTTTTGTTGGTAACACTTTACTTGAACCCTGCTACGTAATATTGATATAACGGTTAATGCCATGATGGCTAACTAACAAAAATTATGTGACATGACATCAAACATTGATAAAAATGTGTCACGAGTGTTTAAGCATCTGTATTCAGTCCATGTATAATTTTGTGAAGGTAGTATTCAGAATACAGTAATTATGTAAATTTTAAGGAGAATACTTTTAGAATACTTATCCACTTAAAAAAACACCATCATTTTTTAGCATGTTTTTAACCATTTTAGATCAATTTAGAACTATTTTTGTCCATGCACAGTATGTAGCAAACATGCTCGTTAGATGAATTCTAAGGAAGACTCTTTAACTAACAGCTTCTTTACAAATACTGAAGTTCCTACTAAAGCCTGAGTAGACTGATAAATCAATGTGATGATCCAGTTATTTATCTTAGTGTTACTGAGCTCTTTTGAGGGATGATCAAACTAATAACCTCTTCGATGATGGACATTTGCGAGTGATAAGCTAAGTAATGGTAGTGGACTGCTTGTTGTGGGAGCAGCAGTGGGCTGGAGCAGGTAGTGAAAAAAAAGAATTGAGAATTTTAGGAACTTCATTTAAATGATGTGCAGATTAAACATATTAACAGAATAATTACATGAAGAACAAGATGAATTAAGTAAAAAATCCCATGTGCCTTACCAAGGTATATTATAAATATATTGCAAATGCAATCTGATTGTTACTTTTTATGTATTGTAATGGAATATATCTATAGGACAGCATATTCAGTATTCAGCCATCACTTGTTTGTATTTTTAAGTATTTTGCCCAGTCCTGATTGTCAGTAATAGTAACACTACATTGTTATATTACTGAACAAAATCTATCATGACCTCTCATCACAGTGTAAGACATCTTTCTTGACATGTTCATACCATGGTTATAATGTTGTGGAGCAGTGTTCAAATAAAATGCTACCATCTCATTTTGGCTTAGATTCATTTTGACTTACATATGGTTTTGGCTTTAACACTACTGACAGGTGACATTCATAATGCTACATGACACAAGTCTTTTATTACAATTGAGATAAATCTACATTAACAATTATAAAAGCTTGATCCAATAAACATCAGTGGTCCTCAAGTCTGCTTTGGTCACTTTCACCCCAGACAGTAGTAATATAGCATGGGCCTTTATAAATGTGTAAGTAGGTACATGTCGGAGGCTTATGTCAGTGTGCAGGTGTAAGAATGCTGCCCTACATTAAAGTTTAGCCCAAAATCCTTGTTATCTACAGTACTGTGCAAAAAGCATCTGAGACAATGGTATGTAAAGGCATTATTCTGGGCAGTAAGCATTTATATGTTATTATTTGTTATACTGTGTTCCCTTAACCGTTTCCAAAGCTGTCCTCGAAGAAGCTAAGTATTTGCAGTTAATATCCAACACCAAGTTTAGCTACTCAATATTCCATTAATTTAAACTAGATGTACTGCAGATGGAAATTAACAAACTCATACAGTGACTGGAGTGCAGCAGGAAGTCAGGAATCCAACCTGTTCTTTTTATTGTAATGTGTCTAATTGTGTGTATAATTCTTTTAAGAAGGTATCAATAACACTAAAAAACATTTCTGTTACATTTTACTGTATTTATGTCATTTATAAATGTTTATTGTATTTTGTTGCTTTCCAAAAAAAAACATTGTGGCATGCGGCCGTCATCGTCGGGGCCCGAACACCCAGCTGCGACGAACCTGTTGAGGACGGCGGGGAGAGAGCCGCAAGTGTGGAGGGGGCGGAGCGCAAAGCCCGAGTGACCGGAGTGACGCGAGTGACGGCTCGGAACTCGATCGTTATCGTGCCTCTCGTTGTCGGCACCGTCGTCGTCTTCCTCCTCCTCCCGCCGTCACTCGCGTCAATCGGAGCTCGGGCTTTGCGCTCCGCCCCCTCCCCACTCGCTCTCTCCCTGTCGTCCTCAACGAGGTTCGTCGCCGCTGGGTGTTCGGGCCCCGCCTTCCTGCCGACTCTCGCGGCCGTCATCGTCTGGGCCCGGGGGGCGGGCACATGCCACAAACATGTATTCACAAAATAGTAACTTTACAGGAGAGGGCAAAAACCTTTATAATTTTTAATGTAAGTTAAAGTACACAGATTTTTTTTTTTCCAATTTTGCAGCATTTCAATTGGTCCATTCATCATTGAAATTGTCACACAATGTAAAAGACAGTGGCCATGCTCAAGCAATGCAGAAAATAAAAATCACCAAAAATGGAGATTTTTTTTTTTTGGGACAGGGACAATTTAATGTAATATAGTTTTTTTTTTACTGGCAAAAACACAACAACAGTTTTTCATTATTTTGTTGGCTTCCTGAGACCATTGCACTGCATGATACATGTAGATACATCTTGACATTGTATACAAACCAGTGATTTGTGCCAGGTGATTTTATACTGTTTAAGGACTGAATGTTTTGTAGGGAGAATTATGTCAAATTCATGAATGGGACTAACGTAAAGAGTACAATAATTTAATTTTTCTGCAAGTAAGGAAAAATATACGAATATTTTTAATATTTATAGTAAATAACATTTACAAATAAGATTTCACTTGAAACAATATGCAATATGTAACAATTAACTTGTAGTGGCCAGTCACGTTACTGCAGGCACCAGTGCCATCCCAGGACCTCCTCTAAACACATCACTCGATTGGATTTAACTGATATTTCAAAAAATATTTGGTGATGCATTTATTGTGTTCTAGAACAGCAGATTGTTCAGGCAACACTGGGCTACTGTACTAAAATGTCTGCATTGTATTCATTTGACTGCATTTGTAAACCTAAACAAATAAGTGTTACACTTTTCTGTAGTGGTAGTCCAGGTAGATTTTGTTTCAATTTCTACATTTTATGAAAGTTTATGTACTGGCATCTGTATTTCCATTGACGGGTCTGTACCTGAAGAATATCATTTGGCAGTTCCCATATTGGTACATCCCTAGCAATGAAAGCATGGTATTTTGCACGTTAATGTAACATTTTGCACATTTCTCTCATTATTTGATGCTGACTGACCATGTAAGTCTATGATGCTTCGATTATACTTTATTGTACACTACAATGTATTATAGCAGAAGCATCAAAAAAGATGCTGCTTTCACACAAGTCATGGTGCTTTATTTTCCAGCTGTTGTTGGCCATAGCCATGCCATACATGAGCGAAGCTTTTTCTCTCTAACAGCTCATGTTTCTCTCTCTCTCTCTCCACACACATACACACACCACCAAGGTGGTTCCTAGCCCCTCCCTATCCAGTCAGAATCCATAGCAAAATGAACCAAGCATAATAATTGCTGGAGAAAAGACAACCTAAAACTTGAGAAAACATTTCCTGAACATGCTATAATATGTCTGCGCAGCATTAATACACAGTTTAGTATGTATTTTGCTGTTACTTTGGAAATGCAAAGTCAACATAACTGCCTGTGGTAATGCTAAACAAAATAAATAGAGGTCTATTTAGAAGTAGTTTTGTCAACATTTTGTTTTTATACACTTAAAAAGATGGTTCTTCAAGGTTTCTTTAGTGAAGGAAATGGTTCTATTTAGAACCCTGAGTTCAGTGTAGAACCATTTCAAGCTTAAGTGATTCCTTGTATGGTGAAATGATTCTTCTGTTGTTATCATGTCAAGCTTCTAGCAATAGAAGAACCCTTTATGGTGCTAAACAGAACCATATACAACACATTCTCCATTTATATGAAGAACCATATCACCATGCAAAGAACCATTTACGCACAAAATGGTTCTGTATGCATTCTGCATAAATTGCAGATCTCCCCTAAGGATAAGCTATATGAAAAATGACAGCACACCATAATTCTCTGTGGGTTAATTGGTTCTCTGTGAATTTGCGAAAACCCTTGACAACCGAAGTGATATATAGTTGCATTCTGCAGTTCTGCAGTTCCCCTTGTTTTGCTTAAGTGAAAAAACACTCAGTGAGTTTCCACCAAACCTGCAGCTCTGGAGTGATTTCGCTCCCCAACGTGACAGAGCTTTTAATAGCTGTCAAAATCGAACTTTCCTCAGAATGCCCTCTTAACGGTGTGCACTTGAGAAAGACATGCCTTATACCACATTCCTGAAATACAGCATTAAGTTCCTTGTAAAAAGTGATCTTGGGAAAAGAGGTGGCAATTTATGCTGCATCTAAACATCAAGGGCTGTGGGGGGCTTTTGCATTTTTTTCTCTCCCTCCAGCCTCATCTTTGCCTAAACCGCAAGGTGATTTAGAGTGTTCAGACTGAACCTTGGCACCAGCCCTGAGGTTATGTATTTCCAAGTCGTTTTTAAATTATGGGCAGGGCCACAGAGAGAGTGTCATGCATCTCGTAAAGTGTGACGGTTGTGTTAAAGGGCTGGTGAAATATGTGACCTGTTGGCTGATGTGGGCCAGTGATCTACAGCGTGCAGGTAACACACATATGCAGCGTCACCGTACCTTTGTATGGGCCAAGCCTAAAGGAACTGAGGGAACCTCCTTAGCCACGTTCAGAGGCAAAAGCAATTAGGAAACAGCAATAAAGTCAGCAACCTGGTCTCTGCGAGGTGGCTTCTATCGGCCCACTTTTGGCCAAAATTGCATTAGATTCCAATAAATGATTAGAATTAATATCTTTGGTGTTCTGAAAACAGGTTTCTTAAAGCTTGCTTTAAATTTACTTGATTCAATGTGATGTGTACATTTGTTTCCACATGAATGAAATGTTTTACATCAACATAATTACTGCATCTCTGAAATGTTATTTTTTGCGGAATGTACTTAATTCTAATCTGTGTAAATGTAACAAGATTTTACTTTCAGTAGAATTGACTTTATTTTAACTTGCACTGGTGTAGTTGTTATGAAATGTTCACACAGTGTGAAGAGCAGCTGGCATTATCAAATGATTTAGTAAAACAGGGATTAAGGCATTAATATTGGAATCACATCAGTGGCATTTAGTATTTTGCTGGTAGATATTTAGATTTGACCAATATTTCAAACTGATATTTGATGTTGTATTTACTGTATCACAGAAGAGCAAAATGTTTAGGTGATGCTGGGCCACTGTGCTGAAATGTCTGCATTTTATTCACTTTATTCCCTTTATAGCTCTCTACAAATAAATGTTATGTTTCTTTGTAATGCAAGTCAAAGTATATTTAACTCTAATTTGTTCATTTCATAAATGCATCGGCTCACGACTCCCATATTGGTGCATCCTTACAATAAAAGCCTTTTTTTGCGGAAATCATGGTCTTTGGTTATGTAAGTCTTAAGATTGTTCTTCTAATGCACTACTAATTACATCTTACACAGTTGGCATTCCATCAGTCAGTTTTGGTTTATTTATGTTGGAAGAAAAACACGGCGTCAGAAGTTATTTGCTTTTTTACAAAGAAGAGTGGTTCGGAAAATTGCACAAAGCACAGTATAGGCTGTTTTGTTTGAAGGGCAAGTACCAGCCTGGATGTGCAGGAAATGGTACGGCACGATATGTCTGTTTGTATGTGTTCACCAGTATCTGTCATCATTTCTAGAAACTTCCGTAATCACCTGGCTTGCTGCACTCCAGCTCAGAGCCAAGCACCTTAACTATTACATATGACCCAGCCATCCAGGCTGTGTATGTGTCTGCGTGGTGGGGCTTTGGCCATTGTGTGTTCTATCTTATCCAGTCACTGGCTCAGCTGAGATGTGTCTCACTCACTGCATGAGCGAACGTCAGGCGGCAAGGTGCACAGCGCACCTTAAGGGACCTACTCACCCTTAAAGCATACCAGGCACTGATACACATCTGTGACTTAGCTAAAGCCAGCTTTTCCTATCACACTAACCACCGTGGAGTGGGGAGAACCACAAGCCTTTGTTCATCTAGCAGAGTCTCTGAAGTGTTAAGCAGTAAGCTCTGCAGGCTTTTCGAAGAATGTAGGCTGCGTAGCTTCACAATGTCAGTAGAAACCTGAGAAGTAATAACACTGTCACTGCACTCCAAACATTGCGCCAGGGAACGTCATATCACTTTTGTTACTATAGCATACCAGGCTTCATTGGCCTCGGAGCTAGATCAGGAATACCAGAGTCATTCCACCGAATATAATTTAGTAGCACTGATAAAAGGGCTGCTTGTACTGGGACAGGGAAGTGGGCCAGTCATTCCAAAATTAGGCTGACTGCTGACTATTTTAGCACACCTCCGTCTAGAATTTTAATTGAACTCATTACCTATGTATACTAAGCTGTTTATTTTCTGTGGCTTTTTTGCTGCGAGCTAGAACAGATATTATCTCTTCACAGCAAAAAAAAAAGGCAATAAATTTGCTTGATTCAAATGTGTATGTCGTTTACACATGAATAAAATATATTACATAAACATAGTTATTTCCAGAAGTAAGTAAACTGAAAGATAAAAACTGTCAGTGTATTTTATTCATGTGAAAATTAGATACACATTACACTCAGTTTACTTCACTTTGTTTCTGTTTAGCAAATGACTACAACATATGGCACAGGCTACTTGCTTAGATGACCTCACCTTGAAAAAGGTCACGACTCTGTGCTGACCCCGTCCAGGCCCTGAAGGGGCACTTAGCGTGCGCTCTGCTTCCTCTCGTGACAGCAGGGCACGGCAGCAGCAGCGTGGTAACGGAGTAGAGCCCCGTCTGGGCATGCGGCAATTGAATGGACACATGTAGCGGCCTCGCCCCACTTCAGCTCTTTTTGACTCAGTAAACAGCGGGCTTTACTCCTTTCCTTCCTGTTAGCCTCAGTTTGTTAGCATTTGTTTTGTTAGCCTCTGGATGTTGTGTTTTATTATGGCATGGCAAGTTGTAATGTTTGTGCATTACTTTCTTAATTCTTATTAGCCTCTGTTGGTTAGCATTTGTACTGTTAGCCTCTGGTAAGCAGGTTTTTTTTAGATGTGAGATACTTTTCAGATGTAATGTTTCACTCCAAAATGTATATCAAACACTAAATTACTTCACGCAAGAAACATTTTCATATATTGGCCATTCATTGACCATTTATTATGGCATGGCAAGCTGTAATGTCAGTGTTTTGCTGCTTCACTTTAGCCACTGTTTGTTAGCATTTGTCATGTTAGCTTCGGTTTATTGTGTTTTTTATTCCATGCTAACTGCAAAGATTACAAAGGAGGAGACAGGCCACTGGGGAAAGTTTGTAATGCTCAACGTGTCTTTTCATGGACAAATCCCACCCTTCAATGAAGACCCAATCAGCAGGTTACATCGCAAGTGTAACACTCAAAACTGAAGGCCACCTGCCCTCTGTTATGAGTATGAATAAGGACTTTGATGGCAAGCTGTGATGAATCTGTAATGTCTGTGTGTTACTTCTTTACTTCTTGTTAGCCTTTGTTTATAAACATTTGTTTTGTTTGCCTGTGATTGTTGTGTTTTGTTATAGCATGGCAAGCTGTAACATCAGTGCCTTGCTTCTTTACTTCTTGTTAGTCTCTGTGTGTTAGCATTTGCTCTGTCAGCCTCAGGTTGTTTTTTTCTGTGCATATGTGTATTGTCTAAGATCTAATGTCAGTCGAGTTCATTTCACTTCTAAGCTTGTTTCTCTTTTACATAATGGCTGAAGACATGTTGAAGACAGGCAAAATCTATCCTCCCATATCACAATTACTGAGAAAGCATTAGTAAAATCAACGGGATTCCCCCTAAACCACAGTCAGACATCTTTTACTCAAAGCTGTCTGACTGTGGTTTGGATAAGTTCTGAATTTTTTAGGAGTAAAATGTAACAGGTATTTTATATCCGTGCTAGCTATGATCTGCAACTGAAATTACTCAGCACAAAAGAAATTGTTTTAGTCTTGCCACTTATGAAATGTGACTCACATTCATTGAATGAGTAACAGAAGCATCAAGTGTAATTATGTGACCATGTTCAGACACACTGTCTGGCTTAAGCCATGTCCAGGCAAAAAGGTGGAGGGAACAGCAGGCTGCACAGGCCTCAGCTCAAAAGCAAATGCACTGGCTGCAAAGGTTCCAGAGAATTCACTGTTGGACCCGTAGCAATACAGTCGCATGCTGCCAGTGTCTCTGGTGACATCATCTGGCCAGCTGAGAGATCTGGTGGCTGGCTTTCCTTTCTTTTGTAATACTACATCATCATCTGTGTCCTGCCACAAATAATAAATTGCATTTGCACTAGTACCAACGTAGCATCTATAATGTGACTTTCTGTCTCTCTTCCTCTAGGTGCTCCTACGCTGAAGCCTATGAGGAGCCCAGTGCTGGTCGAGGAGGGAAGCAGGCTAACAATGAAGTGCGAAGCCTCGGGTACCCCTCCCCTTTCCTATAAGTGGTACAAAGATGGCACTGTTCTGAAAAAGAGCAAAGAAGTCAAGATCAAAGGAAGCAAGTAAGTCAATGCAATTAGCGATGTGTGCAGTAGTCTCTTGGATTCTGAAGGTTATACATATAGATTAAAAATGCAGTGCAGGTATAGGTACTTTATACCGATCTCTGCAACAGGGAAAACAAAAATCCTCATGAATTTTTTGAAGTAAAACCATCATACAAATGCAAGTGGTTTCGGTGTGAGCCTTTCTAATAGATGATACGAGCAAGCTGAAATGAGGGACATGGGTGAGTTGCATTCTTATAGAGCGTTCCACATCATAAGGCATTATTGGTCATGTTCGTCACTAAAATCACTGCTAGGCTGGATTGCAGCCATATAATGGCCATCTACAATATAAAGCGGTACATTATGATCCTTTTGAGTCTCCTTGAGAAAGCTCTGTTTTGATCTCTAGTCTAGTGTTGCTAGGTTTGGACTGACGTCCATGTTGTTGGGCTCAGGCCATCTAGAGGATTTCACTTCAGTTTTTCCACAAGTCATCGTAAAGTCCCATGACTCCTCTGTCTCTCTCTTACAGGAAAAACTCCAAGATCCAGATTGCCAGCGCCAGGCTAGAGGACTCTGGGAATTACATGTGTGTGGTGGAGAACGAAGGGGGAAGCAGCAACAGCACAAGCACCGTTCATGTCCAAAGCAGTAAGTAGTGGACAAGTTAAACCATCGCTTTATGATAATTATTAAATTCTGTGGTTCTCTGTCTGTTTTTTAAGCACAGCCTGCTACCTGAGGGAAATATCTGTTTTGCTGCTGTCATTGAAACATAGAGTATGAAGCCCCAATTCACCTGCTGATATCTTCAGGCGTTTGTTTCCATTTTTTACTTCATGCTCTGCACTGCCAAAAGAAACAGTGTTATACGGTGAAAATCTTCATGCTGAGTGCATTTTTGAAGGATTTAAGAGTTTGGCCTCACCTCACTGGAGCTTCATTAGACTGTAATCTGGCTAGAGGGACATTTCCTCATTGTTTGTTACTAGACAGCATGTTTTTGGCTGCCCAAAATTTTGTTCACTACTGGAAAGGACTGTATAAGCTTTGAACTTTTTTGGTTATGAACATCTTGTTCTGACACCATCATAATTGTTTTTTGTTTTTTTTTTTGAAAAGTAGCTCAGGAATCTTCCACAGCCTCCATCAGAATTACCACTTTCCTAGAGCCTTGCTAACAGTCAAAGTTAGTTACTTGACCACTGTAAGGCTTCATTATAATAATGCAAGCCAACTAGTCCAATTTGGTTATTATACATAAAGATGGCATATTGGTGTTGTGGGATGTCGGTATTCAACAGAAAATACTAGAATGCCTATAGAAGGGGAAAAAAAATCCGGTCCAATCCCGTAACATGCAGCCAGAAGACATGCCACTCACTCACACTGTGTGATAGAATGTTGTTAGCTGTGTTTTTCTTCCTATGGATGATAGAGTGTTTGAGTGGTTTGAGGATGGTCCTTTAGGTGGTCATACTAAGTGAAGTGCTTCTATTAAAATTAGCTCATTTTAAAGCTTTTTTTTAAGAACAGGCTATAAAAGAAAAAAATGGGAGCGGTTGATACTCAAGGTTTCCATATCAGTATTGGGTGTGGTGTTGGCCAAGTCGCATGTTTCTGGTGTATTCTAATATTGAAATACACATTAAATATGTCATTTCCATTTATAGATTTTTATAATCAACCAATAAATGCTTAAATCTAATGCATTTCCTACATTGTAAATAATAGGACAGTCCAAGAGCTGAAAGCTTGACAGTTTTTTTCTTAGAAGCCTAACTTTACCTTACATAAGCAGTCTTCACCTGAACTCAGAAATTCTTTATGTTTGAAGAGGATTCCCCTGCAGTTTATTTGCAACATAAACCTCCTTAGACCTATTTAACATTCTTTTTTATAAATACAGATGATGCCATAGACAGCAAGAATATTTCTTAAGGACACAATTTTTTTCCATGGACAATAGAACAAAATGTGGTTCATTGAAAGTTTAAAAACTGCACTGAATTTGAGGCATAGACATTTTCTAAAAATAGAAGAATAGCTCCTAAAATGTAACAGCACTTTCTCTGAAACTACTGCTAACTAGTGGCACAACACAGAGGAATTCAAACAAGCTTTTCATCAAGGCACACACTACAGAGCAAATCAAAACAACCACTATTGCATCAGTAATACTAAACTACCTCTTTCATTATGTGATCTAGGCTGTCAGAAGTGTTCAGTGTCCAGTGACTTTTACATTAGATATTTAGATACCAAGCTCACAATGAGTGGCTAACAGTAGCAGACTAGCTAGATGGGTATCACTCATTACACTGTCTTGTATTCAAGTCGTATTACCTAACATGCTAAATTATAGTGAGCATTTTGACCTGAGCCCACTGACTCAATTTTCAACAAAAAACACATGAATCATCAAATAATATTAATTACATTAAGTAAACTACATAACCAAACTAATGTCACCAAGGTTTGAAGAAAATTATAAAGTAAAACACCACTTTTAATGCCGACCAACTATATACGGTTCCCCTATAATAGCAGTTAGGTTTTCGAGATCTGAGCTGGAATGCCATGCCACTTATTCCACTATTGCACAGTTTATATTGTATGTTTTTTATCACAGAATTACAGGCAGTCTACAGACTGGTCTCTGTCCTGATTTCTCCACCATTGGCTAGAGAAGTTTGCACAAAGTGAGCACATCCTGTCTAAATGTAGAACATGCTACCACAGAGGCAGTAATCTTTGATTCATAGAGGTTATAGAGTTCTTGTGTGGAGAGCCATGGAGTGATCTGACTCTGTCTGTTGTGCTAACAACTTAGCTAGGTGCCAAGGTGTTGTCTGTGGTGGGCATGTATGAACTGAAACAGTTTCTTTTTTAAGATACGGTTGTCTGCCATGATAATGCACTGTTGCCTCTGCTCACCTCTTGTACTGAAGTTGTTTGAGCAGGAAACATTCTACCTCTTTCTGACAGACACCTTGGCTGCCATGTTGGTTTGATGGAGTTTTGCCATGGGCACACCTGTTTGTTTCCCATGAGGTGTATATTAAGCTATTTAAAGCTATTGCCGAATCATGCAACCTCAGGTTGCTCAGTGAGATCTCTTGGTACCATGTGAGTATGTTTCCTTTTGACTTTTGAGAGATGTACTTGAAGACTCACTTTTTTCTTGGTCTACCACACAGTCACAGGTCGTGCCCTGTCTAAGCAGTACCAGTTGCAGGGCCGATTAAGTTGCCTTATGGAAACGGATTAGCAGTCTTGGTCCAGGTGCACACCTACTTCACCAACAGTTGGGAAACCTCCTGGGCTTTCTTTCAGGCTGCCCCTGTCTAGGATATCTGTGCAGATGCTAGTTGTGCTACTTCTTCACCTCTGTGAAGGTTTAGTGCCTCTATTTTGTCTTCTCTTGTACAATATGGGTGTGTACACTGTACACACTTAAAAAAAGGTGCCAACACGAGTTCTTTGAACAATGCCATAGAAGAACCACGTTTAGTTTCCTGAAGAACATGTCAATGGATTATTTCTTTTAAAAAACAATTGTTTGTAAAAGAGATGTGTAAGCGTGAAGAACCTTTTTAAAGTTAAAAGAACCTGAACATGATGCAAAGGTTCTATACCAATTAAAGTTTTTTTTCCATAAACTGTACATCCAAGCCAAGAACAAGAAAGGGGTTGTCCTCTGAGTGGATGTGGGCAGAGGTGGGTAGATTAGCCTACAACCATACTCATTTCAGTGAAACAATGACTGGAGTAGAATAAAAGTAGCTGCAAGTAGGAGTGAAATATATCAGGTAATAAAAAGTTATGAGATGCCTGGAAATGTGTAAAACCTCTTAGTACATCCACCACCTATCAGCATAGAAACTGAAGTTTGATAGGTGCTATTCTTCTGTTTTTTGTGCTATTTTTGGTCTACAATGAATTTCAAAAGTGTGTCTGCAACAGCAAAGCTGGCCAAGAGCTTTCATCAATATGACAGAATAAAGTTTAGCCCAGAAAAAACTAAAAACTTATACGAATTGTGTAAAATGGTACGTAAAAAAATAATGTATGAACGTAATCTAATTATGCCACACATTTCCTTTCAATCCTGTTTTCTTTGTATATAGACCTCAACATAGTTTAGTTGTTAATGGAACAAAATTGAAACAATTTATTTGCCTTTCAGTGAATGGAAGTTTCTTTAAATCAAAGTTAATTCATATAATTGATTGGAATGTGATTAATTATCTGTGAATCAGTTATTTAAAGACAATGCATTTCATTTATTTAACCCCTGAAAGTACTGTGCTTATTACAGCCTACGGCTTACTATTCAGTAACTACGTGGACAAAAATGCGAACTGCCAGAGTTATTCTGAGGTTACTGAAGTGTGTAATAAATGTTTGGGATTTCTGCAGTAATATAATGGAAAGTAAAAGTATTATCATTTTAATTACACGTCAATACGTCAAGAAATATTATTAATATACTACAAATCCATCAAAATGATATGAAAATGCATATAATGGGGTAAATGTAACTAGTTACTACCCCCCTCTAGGGGTGGGCCATCTCATAGTCACTTAGCTGCTATCACCCAAAGACTTGCTTCAAAAGGGTTTAAGCTAATGAGGTGAAATTGTTATTTTACCTGTGCTTTGCCTGGCTTAAATGTGAAACAGAAGGTTGCCTTCGGACACCAGGCAGAGCGCTTAGTGATACTTAAGTGCTGGAATTTCTAGGGGCTTATGAGTTTTATCTGATGGGCTGATTTTGGCCTGAGTGAGCACATGTGGTTTTATATTATGTCTGGTATCAGCAGGCTGGGTGGCTGCTCTTGCAGAGAGATTTCATGTTCCGGTGAGGGTTGAAGGCTATGGTTCCTACCACAACAATGGCAGAAAATCCAAATAAACCAGTCAGTGTTAGTGTGTGTGTGGGTGCGAGTGTGTGTGCACGTGTGTATTTATGTAGGGCTTTCCTCACATCTGTAAGTGCGTAGTTGGCTGCTTTTCCACAGTGAGGTTACCCCAGGTATCTGTTACCCCAGGTGAGGCTGACAGTGTGTAAGCACCTTCTCTTGCCTGTGCTGTCATGTGTACAGAATGAAGTATTGCTGTAGCAGGCAGATACTGTGTGTGTGTGTTTGTGTGTGTGTGTGTGTGTGTGGGTGTGTGTGTGTGTTTTCATGCATTTCAGGGCAAAAATGTCTGATTTTGTGGTGAAACCAGAGAAAAACAGGGCTAACCTCCAAAGTTAGGGCCAATAAAATGATCCTGATTTTGTCAAGTGCTTTTTAGAAAAGCTTCATTGTTTAAAAATCTGAAAAAAGGCATCACTGTTTGGTTATCGATTTTAGGGCTAAGGTTAGGGTTAGGCTTAGATAACTGGATATAGGTACCCACATAAAACACTGTACAAAAGTCAGAGACTACCATTCAGTATTTAATTTAAGTGAAACTGGCCGTTCATTTTCCTCCATCAAGAAAACATTTATTAGAAATTACACAGAAGCGTCAACAGCTAAATATAATCTGTTTTTCATTATTTTGTATGTCCACCCTTTGCCTTCATTACAGCTTCCATTCCTCCATTCTGAGACTTTCTGAGGCTTTCCGTATTTTACAGATTACGGGATAAAGCCGGGATATTTCTCACACCTCCACACCTCTTAGAAGTTAGTTTCATTTCAGCGTCTTTGTTTGATTTGCAAATTGTCTTCTTTTTTGTTTATTTCTTTTTCCCAAGTTTTTGTGAAGTTATTTTGTGTCTAATCTCCTCAGAAGTATCTCCTGAAGAATGAATAACTTGTACCTGATGGCTTTTAATAGGAAATAAAATAAATCAAGCCACTTTTGCACAGTACTCTATATAATGTTTAGGGGACATATGTAACACCTCACATTCTGACTTTAAAAAAAACAAGTCTGCGTGCATGTGCATACATGTGCGTGTGTGTGAATGAGCATGATAGATTTTGCCTAGGCTGTGTCTTATAATGCCTTGACCCCACCTCCTTCACCTGCCCACCGCAGGTAGGCAGGAGGCTTGTTTTTGAGGCATTATAAACTGACGGACATATACACACGCACACAGCTGATCACATGAAAGCACACACAGTTTGTCTTTAATACTGGGCGTTCTAAAATGAGCCCCTATTGTGATTTTTTTACAGGCCACAAAGTCAGTCACACATTTCCACAATAACAAGACAATTCATAGAAAACACTAAAACAGTGCAAAATTATATGGCAAGAACGTCATCAAGCCATGAAAGGAGCCATGCTATCTATCTTAGGAGTGGCTGCATATAAGACACAGCCTAGGCAAAATCTATCATGCTCATTCACACAGATGCACATGTATGCACATGCACGCAGACTTGTTTTTTTAAAGTCAGGATGTGAGGTGTTACATATGTCCCCTAAACATTATATAGAGTACTGTGCAAAAGTGGCTTGATTTATTTTATTTCCTGTTAAAAGCCATCAGGTACAAGTTATTCATTCTTCAGAAGATACTTCCGAGGAGATTAGACACAAAATAACTTCACAAAAACTTGGGAAAAAGAAATAAACAAAAAAGGAGACAATTTGCAAATCAAATAAAGACGCTGAAATGAAACTAACTTCTAAGAGGTGTGGAGGTGTGAGAAATATCCCGGCTTTATCCCGTAATCTGTAAAATACGGAAAGCCTCAGAAAGTCTCAGAATGGAGGAATGGAAGCTGTAATGAAGGCAAAGGGTGGACATACAAAATAATGAAAAACAGATTATATTTAGCTGTTGACGCTTCTGTGTAATTTCTAATAAATGTTTTCTTGATGGAGGAAAATGAATGGCCAGTTTCACTTAAATTAAATACTGAATGGTAGTCTCTGACTTTTGTACAGTGTTTTATGTGGGTACCTATATCCAGTTGTCTAAGCCTAACCCTAACCTTAGCCCTAAAATTGATAACCAAAAAGCGATGCCTTTTTTCAGATTTTTAAACAATGAAACAAGAAGCTTTTCTAAAAAGCACTTGACAAAATCAGGATCATTTTGTTGGCCCTAACTTTGGAGGTTAGCCCTGTTTTTCTCTGGTTTCACCACAAAATCAAGGCACACCCCCACTGCCTCTCAGCCATACAAAAACTACACCTGCAGAAAGGAGCCACTAAGCAAAGGAGCCAATACTGAGGCAGTCAGGAGCTCACCAGTGGCCTAGGGTTAATATAACAGCTCAGGAAATACCTTGAACTGACAGTGTATGATAAAATGTTTAACCAGCTTACCCCAGCCAACCATGGGGGTTGGGGGGACACATGGGGGTGAATACAAGAAGCAAGAAGCATTCTTATCATTTGCGTTTCTCTCCTGTTCTGCTGAACAGTGAGGAGGGAGAAGCCTTAATGTATTCGACACACTGACTTGGTTGATTTCCATCCTAAGGTCATCAGTGAAATGGCTACTGCTGTGCGAGAGGCTGCAGTGCTGGGAGGCTGCTGCTGCAGCATGGAGCCGCAGTGCCATCTGAGGATGTGAGCCTGCCTGAGAGAGAGAGAGAGAGAGAGAGAGAGAGAGAGAGAGAGAGAGAGAGAGAGAGAGACAGAAAGAAAGAGAGACAGAAAGAAAGAGAGTATTAGAGAGAAGCAGAAGAACGAAGTGAGAGAGAGGGAAAGAAATGAGGGAGGCAGAGAATTATATGACAGAGAGAGACAGAGAACAGAGAGAGAGATGAAAAAGTGAGAATTGAGAAAACAGAGTAAGAATGAGAGATAGAAAGAGTACTGGAAAGGAGCAGAAAAACAAAGAGAGAGAGAGAAAGATAGAGAGAAATGAGGGAGGCAAAGAATTATACATGAGGCAGAGAAAGAGAGGGAGAAAAGAAGCAAACAGAAAGAGAGAGAATTGGGGGAAACAGAAAAGAATGACAGAATTATGAGAGAAATAAAGAGAGAGAGAGAGAGAGAGAGAGCTAGGAAAAACAAAGAAAGAGACAGGTAATTATGTGAAAGAGAGAGAGAGAGAGAGACATAAAGAAGAAGAGACCCAGCTGTTTTGCAGAGGCAGATGCTTCACACCCATTTCATAATGCAGCTGTAGATCGCTTAGATGGCTTATAGCCAATCACATGCGTCCTTGTGCCCAAACAGCCAATCACAGTTTGTGTCTGATTTTTATCAGCACTTGTGCTGTCAGCATGATACACAAAATCAGACTTTATCATTACACAGCATGTTCCTTAGACCTTCTCCGACCTTTAGAAGTCAAGAGTATTCACCATAGATTTGCTGCACTATTTCAATATAATTTTACAGTTACATGATTACATGGTTTCTGTTTTGTTGGGTTCAGGCCTTTTTTAGGCCTTTTTCCTGTTTGTTTTGATGACAGTAAATAAAATCACATGGCAGATATCTATAGGATATGTTTTCTGCAAAACACTATTGTATACACAATAACTTTTCATCAAATTCCATTCAGATTATTCCCTCTATTTGGTAACATATTAATGAAATTGATCGAAAGTTCAGAAACTGCATGTTCAAAGACCGCTGTGTGTGTGTGTGTGTGTGTGTGTGTGTACATCAAGACCAGGGAAAGCATGGCTCAACCTCATCACCCTCCACAGCCTGCTGCATGGTGGTCCTGCACGTATGAGTACGTGTTTGCATGTGCATGCACACGCGTGTGTGTGTTTAAGGTGATTGTGTTTTCTTTAGAGGTGGTTGGGACAAAGGTCACTAAAAGGAAAAAGCTTGACGAGGGTCATGTCTCAGGGGTATGTGCATGTCAATGGTGGAGAAGCTGAAGCCATTTAACCCTTAGAAGTTGTGCTTTCCACTGGCAATAGCAAAAGCTATCATTTTTCACTCATGGAAACCATTGAAAGAGTTGATTCTAAACTTTTAATCTATACCGTATTGTGCTTATAGAAAGGAAAAGAGATATTTTACTATGATTTCAGTTTGATGCAAAGTTATTGTTGAGCTTACAGTTTTGTTCTGTGTAAAAAGAAACTATTCTTTATATTTTTGCCTTGTTTTTGTCAAAATCTGAAACACAGATTGAAAGCTGTCTATGCTGATGGTAAATCCAATGAAAATGCAATGCATTATACAACAACTATGTAATTAATAGTGTTATTACGTTCAATGTTACACTATGTAAGATTTGAGGAATTGGAGACCACTCTGGTGGAAGTGTGTAATTGCACACAATTACATTTTGAAGAAGATTTTGTAGTTTGTGCTTCGGACCCCTTCCCCAAGCAGATGAATCTGATTGCAAACATGTTCAAAGAGTATTTAAAGTGACCTCAGTCAAAACCTGGTGAAGGACATGTCTTCTGAGGATGTAAGGGAATAATCTACTGTTGTCATCATATATTCAGTAGAATAATGCTGATTTTGAATTTGAGACCTAAACATCAAGCCAAACCTTCTTTCTGAGCCTGTGTGTGATGTTACTGTGTAAAGATGTGTGATGTGATTCAAAAAATCTCAACACCTCTGTCTTTTAAATGACTATTTCAGGCTATACAGGCTGACTCCCAGCAGCACACAAACTTCATGTTTTATCATGCTTTTTCCCCTGACTCAGTAATGCTAGAAAAGATCATACATACTGCAGTTTTAAATAGTTTAAACAATTATTTAAATAGTATAGCAAAACAACAATAATAATCCTAAACCTTTAAGGGCTTAACAGTCAGAAAAGACAGGTGTATTTGTTGCTAGGCACTTTATTTTACCGAAACACAGCCCCACTCTCCTGCTGTGCCTGTTTATTCATTATTCCATGGTGGCCTGGAGGCTGAAACTAAAATGGGAAGGTTGCACAGAATATGCAAAAAACATCCACACCCTCGTCATAAGTTGCTAACAATTTCACATTTCAAAAGCAAAAGTAATCGTCCAGAAAATTACAAAGAACGCATCCTGCAATAATGTAAAACGCTTTCTCATGCAAGGGTGGAGCAGATTTGTCTTCATAAGAAATGGGCCAATCGTGCCATCACGTTGCATTTGCATCAGATCCTTGGCCCAGCCAAGTCATGAGGATTTCAAAACAGTCTTCTCTAATTGATATAACCTGTTGTCTGAATCCTCTGATGACACTGAACTGCTCTGACTTTGCTGAGCATTGAGGCCACGGCGCCGTCCTTAGCCCGGCCCTGCCCTGCCCTGATGCCTATCTTGTTGGATCCGGAGCGTTTAGAGAGCGTTTGGCGTGGGCTTCATGCTCCACTGGAGTCACGACTCGTGTTTCCCCGCGGGCTCTGAGACTGTCAGCCCACTTTCTGCAGGGGTCAGTCTCTGGCAACATTCACTACTCACAGCTATAAACCTTGAGCTCCACATACTTTTAGTGCTTTTTTACTTTCATTGGTTGGCTTTATCTGTGCTGTTTTTCAGTTTTGTCTTTTTCATATCTGAAGGAGTTTTGTGTTTGGTTTAAATGTTTGTTTTGTTCTGGCTGCAGAGGTGCATGTGATATCCTTTTATTTTTCATTTTTGCTTCAAGGATCTACTGATCGTAAATATACCTGTCCTTACTTGCCGAACAACTCTTAGAAGTCTAGAGTTATTATTGCTGATTTGTTAAAATATTTAAATGTTATTACACACTCTCAGAAAGAAAAGGTACAAAACCGTCACTGGAGCAGGAACCCTTTTGTCACTGGTGAGGTACCCTCAATGGTACATCTCAGTACCTTTAGTCAGGGAACATGATTGTAAGATAATCCGTTGAAATTATGTTTTCTAAGTTGTATTGGCTCCACACACCCTGTCTCGTCTCCAGGCTTTTAAAATATTTTTTAAAATATTAGGTTATGAAGAGGTACAAATATGTATTTTTCTACTGGGAAAAACATATTTAAGGTACACAATTGGACCATAAAACCACTACATTTAAGGTTACATTTACATTGTTTGTATCTTGAAGAACAAAAATGTACCTGCATAGAACCTTTTTCTCTAACAGTCCACACATTATCATATTATAATGTCTACACCTTTATTATAGCTTCCATTCTTTTCCAGAAACTTACTTTCAGAAATCTGATATTTTTCTACACACATTCAGTGATGTTGAAGTCTGGACTCTGGACTGACTGAGAATTGTTATGAAGATAAATGTGGTATCACTTGAAAGTTTTGAACTCACCCTTTCAACAGCTTTTCTCTTGTTTCAGTGACCTATGAGTAGAATAATTACTAGGATTACATAATAACAATATGCTTTTGAAATAGCTGGTGGTGATAGTTTTCATCCATCCACCACTCATGTGCATGTGTTGTAATAGAGGGCAGTGAGCACAGTGCTGTTTCTCCTGCAGAGTGATCTGAAATAAGTTCTGGTTACTTAAACATCTTATCCCTAGGGGGCGCTACCCCATCCACAAAGAGCGAGAAAGAAAGAGAGGGAAAGAGAGAAAGAGGGTGAGAGCGTGAGATGAGAGGAATGTGTTGATGGAAAACGCAGCTGGGCGGCTGATTGTTCCAACCTCATCAGTCATGCTGGGGCCCACCAGCAGCAGTCTCTCTCCCTCCCTCTTTCACATACACACACTCTCAGGAGCACACACTCACACTCCTGCGAAGCTCACAGATACTACCATGCACACAGCACCTGCCTGTATGATGAAAGCTAATCCATTTCTGCCTAACGTGTCTAGTGTAAACCATCACTTACTTCTTGTACAGGTTTTTAACCTTGAGTTGCTGAGGAAGTGCTAACATTCGAGCTCTGTCATTCATGCCAGTCATCTTTTCTTTTTTTTTTTTTTATTGCCGCTTTTCCCCAGGTCTGGGTCTTTCATCTGGTAAAACAATACCATCTCCCTTCTGTCAGCTTTCATACAGTGTATACAGGCATGACAGCTTTTACATAACAAGCCAACTCCCCCATGTTCTCTCTCTTTCTCACACACACTTTCTTTCATACTTCTCTTTCTCTCGTCCTCCTCCTCACTCATTTACAGACATTTCACTTTCCCTGACAGCACAAACGACAAGATTAACTGAGCTCAAATGATGCTAGAAATCTTCTCCGGCCATCAGGCTGCGGCGGAGGCTGAATGTGAAGTACCTGTAAGCAGATCGATAGCATTGATTGCGATGGCGGAGCGGCAGGGGGCCATGGGCGGCGTGGAGCGGGGCCCTCACTCAGGGAGATTCATGCCAAGCCTTGCTGTATTTACAGTCTGGAGCAAGGGCCTGCTGACAGGTGCCCTAATTCAACACCAATCAGCCACTTTACATAACTACGTCAACAAAAACAAACAGGGCCAAGTACACAGAGAGGCCTGTTGTTTTTTCACTCATCTTGCGTGCGAAGAGGCGTACCGGGTGGATTATGTGCATATATGTACGGTGCATGGAGCGGAGTCCACCCAGGACAGGCCTTGGACTATTGAGGCAAAGTGAGCCAACAACCTTCACTGCATAAAATTCAGATTTATCCTTCATAACATGTCATTATCCTCTCGATTCTGTTGCATGAAAATACATACGGTCATGCTGGAGCACATAGCTTAAAGTCCTACTATTTCTACCTGTAGCACGGTCAAGGCAGGCAAATAACACTTTACTTGACCTCTGATTCTTTATGATTGATTGGGTGAATGCTGCACTGAACTGATTTGAATTTAACCACTGGTGCCTGGCCTCACCTATCAAAAATGTGTTCCATGGTCCATGTGTATCTGTGTGACTGTGTCAGCGAGAGTGTTTTGGATTATGATGCCTCCTGGAGACCCTTTGCGCTCAGGCTATTGGTCACTGTGGGGCTCGTTTGACCTTTGGT
Organism: Colossoma macropomum; assembly: GCF_904425465.1. Lineage (NCBI taxonomy): Eukaryota > Metazoa > Chordata > Actinopteri > Characiformes > Serrasalmidae > Colossoma > Colossoma macropomum. The sequence goes on from NW_023494800.1 coordinate 18,869,295, forward strand.
CTAAGGATCAGATTCTTTAGGCTATTTGAGTGGAAGGGTAAGGTGCAGTGCACTTGGCCTGCTCTTTAGCCCTGGTCACATAAGAAGCATATATTTTCTAAAGTGCTGCTCTCTGCTCAGAAAACTGGTGCCCTTTGTAGTTGGCCTGCTATGTATGTTCCTTCTGTTCCACACCATCTTTCTTACCAGTCTCTGTCTTTCTTTCTCATTCTCTTTTTTTGTCTCTCTCTGTAACCCCTGTGCATCCTAGTGCTGGTGATACCATTATATTCATTAGGCCTATTAATCAATGCATGTTAATCAATGCAGAGCAGGTGTTGTTTGTTTCGGGTGGAATATGTCTCTCATTTTTCTTTCTCTGATGTTAGAATGTGTTTGTAGTAGATGTCCTCGGCTTCAAAAGGGGCTTTTTAGAGCCAGAAATTTTGATCCAGACCCAAAAATAGCCCCAGAACATTCTGCTCGACCTGAAGCACCAAGTTAATAATCTGAATCCGACTCTGACAAAGTTCTGCCTGAACCTGACCCAACCATTAATGCAATAGTTCTAATGACAGCACTTTTAAGTTACCAGTCGTCATCAGATCAATAAGTGGAATTAATCAGTGTTAAACAAAAAAAAAAATGATAGCCTGATTTTACATTTAAATCCCACGGTAACACATTGATTCCAAACTAACTTTAAATTCCATAGTAGCAAATTTACTCATCACTCATATCAATGACTTTAGCATGCCAAATTAGAAATTGTTTAAAGTAACAAAAGTAGGAAGACTCACTGTAATAGGGAGGGGGAACTAAAGCAGTGGAAAATTCAAGCCAATTCAAGCTCTATTAAAAAAATGCCACAACAGAAAATTTGAACCCAATCCAATCCTGAGAAATATTGCTGAATCCATACCTGACTGTGCACCCACTTAGCCATCTTGCTCACTCTTTGTAGTAATCCCTGTGTATGCTGATGCTGCTGGTGGTCTTGCCCACTGAGTATTCATTACTTCATTAAGCCTGTTTTGGTGGAGGGAGATCTCTGTTTTCCCCATCAGGCTGGACATTTTGTGCAAGTGTGTGCGTGTGTGTGCACACGTTGGCGGAGCTGCAGCTGTAGCCGTGACGGGCAGGGCAGCTGTGAGGGGGCTGCAGGCTGGTTCTGGGGCGGATGGGTGGGGTCAGATGCAGGTCTTCCATAAGGCTGCCAGCTAGGACCCTGACGCCACCATTTCACGCCCGCCAAAGTGTGTGAGGGCCGTGGCCTGTGCATATGTATATGTCTATGGGGGGGTGGAGGCCTGACGCCTGGGCTGGGAGAAGACCAGAGATATGCTGTCACTCCACACCACCAGTGTCTATGTAAGAATGTGTGTTGTTGAGGCAGCGTAAGAGTTCAGCAGACTGGGACGGAGAAGCAGAAATGGGGATTTTATGTTGGATAGGGGCTACTTCTGTAACAGCCCTCAGATCAAGAAGGATTTGAAGCCCCAGATGGACCCAGATGTGTCCATATATCCTTTGCCTGTGTTGCTGGTGTCACTGTGTGAGGGCCAGAGACTGGCGGCTATATCCGGAGCTGGAGTTGGGGCTGAAGCTCCAAGGAGTCCGGGACTCCAAGGTTACCCCTTGTCCTGTTGGCATGGCCGCAAACGAGGCTGCAGGAGGCTACTATTACCCACTCTGCTGCTACTGTTGCTGGCACTGGGGATCTGCCTGCTTCTCCTGCACCATGCTCTGACCCAGGATGCTTCAAACAAAGAACCTGACCTGCTGGACCTCCTCAGAGGTGAGGAAAAAGAGACAGGGCTTGTACAGGACAGCGCTCTTCCTTGGACTCTTGTCACACCTATTGGTATCTCCAGTTCTGTTGCCTCCACATCCTTCCTATGGGGGGTTTCAACTGTGCCTACACCAGGCCCCGGAACTTCCTCCTCCTCCTTGCCAACCACCAGCCCCACAACCGTCGCAGGCTTCAGCCCTGCACCCAGCAGTGCCCCACCCCCTGTGGGTAAGTGCTCCCAAGCTCCTCCACTTGTTTATACGTTCGTCCTCATTGTGCAATCGCATGCAATAGCGCCCTTTGATTTCCTTCCTTCTACGTTGTCTCCGAAACAATTGTGGAGGACAAGACCGGGCACATCAGCTATGCAGCAGGAAAAAGGGCGAAGGGAGAGGAAAAATAAAAGCATGTTAATCAAAGAGAAAAACACAGGGCAGAGTTCAGAGTTTTTTGAGGGGAGATGTCCCTCATTGTTTCTCCCTCTGATGTTGTCAGTTTGTTTGTAGTTGATGTCCTTGGCTCCTGAAAGGGGCTTTTTAGAGCATTAGTGTTAGTAATGTTTTGTTTACGAGTCTCACAAATTCTTCAGGCAGATAATGTTCCACTTTGGCCTCCTGCCTGAATAGTGATTGGAAAGCCTTCTGTCTGTCACGTACCTCTCACAGCCACAGGAGCTTTCTTTGAACTCTTTTTGAAGTGTGGATTATATAAACAGCGTCTACATATAAACATTGTAGTGTGCTACTGTGATCACTCAAGGGTCAGGAGTCAAACTATCAGCTGGACTTGTAATCCTGACCTCTTTTGTGGGAATTTTATTTGGGTGGGTGGTTTGTGTCCAAATCATCTAAAGAGAGGAGCATGTAACTCCACCCATCATAGGTCTGAAATACATCATTACAACATCATGTGACCAGTGATTCCAGGTACTTTAGTTACAGAGCACCCTGAGAAATGCTAGTTTGAACATATTGAGGCCCCAGTTAAAAAATACTGATACAGGCAAGCAGATCAGTTTTGAGTACAACAAAAATGCCCCAAACAAAACATACAGTGTAATAGGTTGGCGAGTCATGATCATAACATTTTTGCTACAGATTGTGATAGAAATAATTGAAATAATTAAGCAGTTGAATGGGCTGATTAGTTATTTTGCTTCTTAGGAATCCTTACTTTGTAGCTAAGACTGGGTTGTACTGACACAAAGTCATATACTTCAATATTGTATGTATGCAAAAACAGAAAATATCCACATTTAGAGAGAATCATATATAGTTAAGCAAAACTTACATATTGTGTGACAATATAAGCCAAAACGCTCATTCTGCAATGCATGCTAACATTAGCCACCTAGATAACAAATAAACAAACATACCTCTAAACATCTTATAGCACCCAGTTAAAAGTTACAATTTTTTTTTTTTGTAGGACCCAAGGCATGTTTTAACAAATTCATCTTCCGCTTATTTTTTTTCTTTTTTTGACTCAAGACAAGTAATGAAAAATCGTCCATTTTACATTCTGTTTGTTGTGACACAATATAAAACTAACAACTGTGGAAAGTAATTGCACTCAGCTTGAATAATTGCTAAAATTTCAAATAATTGCGATCAGATGATAATGTGGTAATTGCGACCAGCCTGATAAGAGATGTTCTTGCTATACTCTTAAAGTCTTAATGATGGAATGCTAGTTCAGGGTAGCCATGGCTCTATTTTTGGTGTGTGTGATGCTTCTTTATTGCACTTCCCATACAAAGTAAAATGCAAATGCTTTCTTGGTACAATTAAGGGCACCAATGGTTGACCAGCTCAGTGATGACCACATAGACAAGGGTTAGTGGTAGGGTTATACAAGTTTTCCTACTGGAACACCTGGATCCACAGACCCACTGGTCAGGATAGGCTTAGTCATCCAAAAAAACTGATTTTCCAACCCATCTTTGAAGTAAAAGGCTCACAATCAAACTAAACAAACCCTAAATAAGAATGTGAATGTGTGTTTAACAAGAAGCGAGCAGATAACTAACAAGCTAATATGCACCTGAAATAATATTCAGAGTATGTAAGTATTTACTTAAAGATTCACTAAAAAGAAAAATGCAAAAAGAGCCCTGAATGTACTACATGCATGGCTTAAAAGATTCAAATGCCATTTACATTCTCAGTGAGAGAGTGACTGAGCACCATTGCAACTCCCATAGAAGAGCTAGCAGAAATTTTCAGTATGCTAGTGGTGGTATTTAAAATCTTGTTACAGAGTGAAGGATTCAAAGTGAAAGCACACAGCTGGCTCTTGTATGACAAAAATTAAAAAGTTAATGAATGTCCAGGAACATCCCATGGTTTATTTATTATTATTTGTTGGTAGTTATAGGTTGTGCTGGCCTGTGTGGATCTGTTCAGAGAAAAACAAAATGAGCCATTTAAGTTTATTCTTATTATGTGAAATTTGATTTCACAATTCATGACTATACAGTATCAATTAAACTGTTATCTGCCACAGTCAATTAGTGTAGGACGTCTCAGATAATGCCCAATAGGTGTAATCCAAAAAAGGTAGTTAGAGATGTAAAAATATTTTAAAACTTCACAATGAAACAAATGTATGCAGATAATCATAGATGTGCTATTAGGTTAAGTTTGAATAAGAATCATTACTGTGCTGGGAAACTGATCAGAATAGCTATTTTTACTTAATTGCTAATGTTTATCTGAATGCTTAACTACTTAATGTGGCTTGTTTGAGGGACAGTCTGTCTGTGGATGTTGTTTGAAGACATTGATTGAAAAATAATTTTGATGTTTTGATGTTAATTTCCAGGATGAAAAATTATTTTTTACATGATTATTATTTTTCAAAAGTAATTTTGTTTTTTGATGACCTGATGATGACCTGTATTGTCACAAGGTAACTTAATATTGATGCTAAGGTAGCTTAGTACACATTATTATTAGGAATGTGTACTTTTATTATATGTGTATTTTCTTATTGGTGGAGGGGTGTGGGTCAGGTTTAGACAGAACTCTGTCAGACTACAATCGGGTTCTGATTAAAAACTTGCAGTGGATCAGGTGAAATCAGGCAGAATGTTCATGTTCTGTATTTAGGTTCAGACCAAAATTTCAGGCCCAGTGAAAACTCTACATGTTGTTTTCTGGTATGTATCATACATATGCCAAGTGCAGCATTTTTTTCTGCCGATGTTTATTGTGTTCTTGTTTTTATATGTATGCTTTTTAAAATGCTGATGCATGTTTTACGCAACAGGACCCACAGGAAAGAAAATTTTGCTCTCAATGGGTTATTTTCCTTGTAAAATGGATTACTTAAAATTACAGTTTTTGATTAGAACCATCTCTCACGTCACTTGACATTTATGTCAGAATCGAGGTCTGCAAACAATTTCTGTAATGGGAAAATTACAGTATATCCCATGCTGTACAGTTATGGGAGTGCTGGGGTTTTGTTTTGGTTGTTGCTTTAGATTCCATTTGTAAGCTATGGTTATGAAAGCAAGAAATGACTACCCAAAGAAATGACACAATCCATAAAATTTTATTTCATTTTTCTTTGCAGATGGAGCCTCACTTCTCCGAAGTCTTTTTTCAGAGTAGATACAGTTGCAAACCGTTTGGAGTGCATAAATAACTCCTAAAATGTGATCTGATCCTCATCTAAGTCATAATAATAAACTAAACCGGTCTTATGAAACAACACTCAGAACACTTTGCACCTTTATGTTATTACTTAAAGCGCTTACATGTGGTTTCAACAAAGAAGGTCACTGATGGAAAAAATATGCAAAGCCATATATTTAGTAACTAGCAGAAGGCCCTTTATTGGCAGTAGAATTAGCCAAACACTTTCTGTAGTTGATTATCCTACAGTAAGAAAGTATATCGATCGTATGATTTATACAGACCTGATAAAGTACATGTATATTTCAGGACATTGTGCTTAAACAGCCTACTCAAGCTTATCATTTGAACAAGACTGCGATCAGGGCTACATTCTAAATGTGGAATTTCCTCTGTTAGAGCCATTCTTTTGTCAGTTTAGTCCTGTATCTTGTATCATGGCATAGTTCACAGACAGAAACCCTCACATTTTGAGTAGAAATTCTTGATACAACTTATAAAATAATTGGTCATTTGGTGGTCAAAAATACAAACATTATCAAGGGTAAAGCTATCACTGTAGGCTTTAACATGTAACTAGTTTAAGGATTCTATGGCTCTTGCACCGATCTTTGTAGGATGTCCCATTCTATGGCAAAGATGCTAAATTTCCTCCCTTTTTAAACTGGCTGTGGTCTTCCTGTATTATGAGCTTCAGCAACGTCTCTGAGGTTCTCTGAAATCTCTTGCGATCAAGTCACGGTGGACTTGAACAGAATTCTGTTGTAAAGAGCCAGTATCCAAACTTTGTGGTAGAGCAGGCCAGGACACACCTGAATTGACTGAAAAGCTGGGTTCCAATCACCCTTTTCAAGAGGTCATTATCCTAGAATTTCACATGCTTTTTCCATGATTGGGTAAACTCTTTTCTCAACAAACAGATGGCCTTATAAAAGTTGTGTTGCTTGTTATGTAAGACTATCTGTATTTAATATTTTGGCTTAGATGAAGATCAGATTTAAGATCTGATTTTATGGACCATTCATGCAGAAATACAGGTCATTTCAAAGGGTACAAAAACGTTTCTTTTCTCACAACTATATCTTTGGTTACCAGTGCGTGTTATTGTCTTTACTGAAAACATGAAAGTAAGCCAGTAGCCAAACCATAGATCTTCCAAAGATAATGACTCAATCATAGTCTTCAAATCACTTCATAATGTATCTTCTCTAAGGCTGCATTGTGCATTGTGTACTCACATATTTGTTGCATTACACAAATATTGCATTTCTGAAATATTTCCTAACAGCATTATATCTTATATGTTGCAATCATGTCTTGTGTTTCAGTCACGAGAATGTTTCTTGTGATGATTTGGCATGCGTAGGATAGAAATGAGCTGGACGTTTTTCATGTATACTAAAACTCACAGAGAGAGAGAGAGAGAGAGAGAGAGAGAGAGAGAGAGAGATATGCTGCACCAGTCTGCCGTCTAATCAGAATGTGCCCTGTGGTCTACAAAAACTATTGCTGCAAAGTTGATCTTCTGAACTACGCTGTCTTTTCTCTGGGGCTGACCACATGTGTTTGTTTAGGGGCTGAAATGTCGCTCATTGTGGTGTAATAGAGAAGACCCTTCTGAAAGCTTTGGGAAGCTCTTTAAAAGAGAGGGATGTTTCAGATAATGGAAACCACACAAAATCAGCAAGAATGCATGGAGTATAAATTGACCTTCTGGTGAAGTGATAAGGGATCCCTACACCGGCCGTAACGAGAGACATCTCCAGAACTCTCTGCCAAGAATCGATGGGGGGTTGGGGAAGACACTGTGCTGGTACTGTGACAGGAAGCACATTTGTGCTATCATACTCTCTGTAGCATCATTTGTCATCTGCTGTCTTTTTTCAGCTTTTACTCTCATGGGCTTACTCTTGCTCTCAAACTCCAAAGGCATTTACACATCAATTGCATTCAAATTTCCTCCTTTCTCTTCTTTCTTGTAACCTACACTCTTAAAAATAAAATCTCTTAAATCCTTCTTGTCTTGGATGTGAAGTTCTGGGAAGAAAAAACTTTAATTGGTGTAGAACTTATGGGTTATTATGTGGAAGCATCCATTGGAGGGTTCTTTGGGTAGCAGATGAAGCAACATTCCTTGACATTAAAAACTGTTCATCTAAATGGCCTTGAAAGCGATCACCAGCAACTCTGGAGGCTTTTTTTGATCTGTGAGTATAAGTGAGTTTAGAGAGTATAAAGATGCCCTCCCTTGAGTCCAAAAGTACTTATTCAGCCCTGAGTGAGCATGTGCACAATGGACGTGAAAGAAAACATTCGGAGCAACAGGGACCTCTCCTTTCATTTTTACGACTTTCCTAGAACCCTTTAGAGAGCGTGGAAAGATGGACATGTTTATGAAGTTTTCCAGATGGCCCCCTTTTGCCCCCCACCCCAGCCCAGACTCCCTTTTCACTTCCTTGGCCATGAAGGATTAATCAAACTCAGGAGCTAAGCTTGCTGGCCAAACCCTTGGGTTTTCAAACAAGAGAGAGTGACCTCGGTTAGTAGCTACAGGTCAGACTGAGTCAGCCTTAGCCATTAGGCCCAAGGAATTTGGCCATAATCAAGCACGAGAAAGAAAATGTAACCTATCCAGTGACATTAAGGGTTGGAGTCTCTGAGGCCTGTATGGTGAGAGAAGGTTAATTAGCTAGCGACTTTGAGATTGGATAAACAGGTGTAGCTTGAGACCTGGTGAAACTGACCTTGTTAGAGTGGAATGCTTTGTCGGTCCTTGCCGTAGCTTAGGGCAGTGGCACCATGTCGAAAACAGACTGAGCGAGAAGCTTCGAGAGGGCAAATCAGTGCTTCCTGTCAGCTAATAGTCCAGGAGAGCTGACTTCGCCCCAGGCTGGGGGACTTAAGAAGCGGACTCAACACTGAGCCTGAAGAAGCAACTCTGTGATTAGCAGCCACAGACACCACTCTTGTCAAGAAGCACCTTATTTTCCCTCTGCTCTTCATCATCCGGCTGGCCAGTGAAGAATGCAAGAAAGAAAAGCCTTCACCCACAGCTAGTGGAGACAAAGCCATTCTTCATGTAGAGGACAGTGGAAGGATGAAGGGCTTTTTTCAGCTTGTTATTTGCTTTTTGAACGTGGCCTCTGTGGGATAAAGATGCCGTGCTGCATCTCCTCATTTCGTTAAGTGTGTAGAGTGAGTTTACACCCTGTCTCGGCTTGTTTTTCCTCCTTCCACTCACTCAGTCCTTTCTGTTGTTCTCTTTGATTTTTTCTCTGGCACATGCTGCCTCAGCAGGTATTTACAACATGTTCGCAGACCTCCAACAGTGAGGTGATGAAAATATCAGATACGTGCACGAATATTGTACGGTCGTGTAACTGTCAAAGCTCCATCACTGAAAGGAGAGAAATCTGGCACCGTCTCACAGGACCATGGCCATGAACATGACAAACATTGGGGTAATTAACTGCTAACATACTGACTTCTTTAAAAAAAAAAAAAAACAAGGCTCTCTAGTGTGTTCACTATTACTAAAACCTGTAATCAGAGATGGCTGAAGTAGGGCAAGTAAAATCAACTTGTGAGGTTTTTAAAAAGGGAGCACGATAAGCAGACATATTGCACGACTCTAGTGGCAGAAGTTCCTAAATGTCTCTGGCCTCAGGCCCCAAAAAAGGGGTCTGCCATTTCCTAACTGTGTCTTTCCTTCAAATTTAGCATAGGAGATTTTATTGTGCAATTAACTTTTCAACATAAATTGAGGCTACACTTAAAAAAATAAATCAATTGTTGCTGTCCTATCAAAACTTTGTGTGAACACTTCATGACAAACTGAGCAATAGGAGTGGTCCAAAACTATTTGTAGAAGTTAAGAAGATTCCACTCTGCTGGAAAGGTGTAATTGAAATAATGTGAAAGAACATTTTGTAGTGTAAAGTTATGTGGACATCCTTCCCAGAGTGGATGAATCTGATGATTGCAAACACTAAAAGAGTTTTCAAAGAGAACTCAGTGAAGGGCATGTTTTCTGAGGATCAGTCCCTCTTTTTAAGCCTCTGCTTGTGACATTAATATGTAAAGATGTCTGAAAAACTCCTGCAAAATCCGAACCGACGCCACTGACTTTTAAATTACTATTTCGGGTGAGTTCTTTTTTATCCTGACTCGGTGATGCTCCACTCCTTTTTCAGTTTTACCAAAAAATCAATAGTGCAGCTCCAACTTGTAAACGTATGTCAGACATACAAAGTTTTGTTACAACAACAATGAAATAACCTGGATAGATAGGTAAGGCAGTTTGCTTTTGAAAGTAGTGGTTGAATCAGATTGTGCATTGAAGCCTACTTTAGGTAAATGTCAGCAAAATGCTAAAATGGCTAACAATGAGTGGAAACTAACATAGCACAAAGTTGAGCAATTATTATAACCATTCTAATCGTTGCTTTCTGTAGCCTGCAACTCTTTCATTTGGTGTTAGGCATGTTAGCATTTTGGCTAAGCTATTTTTCTGGCTCAAAATCAGATAAGTAGAAGACAGCAGAGTGCAAGTTTTCCCAGAATAAACCAACTCTTCAGAGCATCACTGCTCCAGGTCTTGGAAATAAAGAGTAACAATGGAAGAAACACAAAAGTACCTGCTCCCTAGAGCGGTGGCACAGAGGGCATGTATACTTTAAACTGAGGGGACAGTGCAGGCCTCCCACTAGCATGCTTTAAAGAGCACTGAGGCGATGTGGCTCGCGGGTTTCTATATGCTCCAGTCTGGCCACAGAGGAGCTCTCTGAGGTTTAGCCTTTATAGTGGGGGGAGGAGAGGTGGGTGGCTGGGAGAGAGAGCACACACCTCTCGGCAACATGATTTTGGCACAGTGCCAGCTCTCTCTGCACTCTGCATGTGTGTTGTGCAAACCAGAAGAGAACTGTTATTACAGTGTGCCTCCACTGTTGCTCTGCAGGACGTTTTTCTTCTTCTTCTTGCGATTCCATGCCACACCATGCGATAAATAGATAAGGTGATGAGGGAAGGGCAGAGAAAAGGAGACAGATGGAGACAAAAGCTATAAACAATGTTTTCTGTACTGGCTGCAAGTTTAAAAAGAATATCCAAATAAGTAAATGCTAAACAAATTTTAAGTTGTCATCAAAATGAATTAAATCCACAGATGTATCATAACCGCCACTATTCTCTAATACCTGCTTAAACTGTACATGCAAAGAGGAGTAAAATTGTAAGGTAGTTTGCACAGAAAATATAGGGAGAGAAATGCCACCGCCTACTTATTTCACTGCATATTTTTTGTCATGTCACATCTGTCACTGAATGTCAGAATAAATCACACATTGTCTCTGTTGATCTGAGAGAATAAATCAAAACGATCATCCGTTGCTATATGCAAATTCAGTTGTTTAGCATGCCACGACTAGACAGGGTCTTAAAGTCTCCCCAAAAGTATTGGGACAGTCACATACATTGTACACTCTATCAGGTTTGATTCAAGATTAAAAGACAGATATAAGACAAAACTACAAAGATGTGATTTCTGGGCATGTTTTTGTTTTTGAGAGAGCTGCACATTTTTCTTCGCACAGCCATTTTAGATGAGTGAAAGTGCTGGGGCAGATGCTGGAAAAAAAAGCTTTGAAAACTCCACTGGACCTGCAAACGACTAACAGTTCCATCTTCCCACAGTCTTCCGTGATGCTTTGCCAATATTTTACATGAGCTTTTTACAGTTCTTTGTGTTGAAGCATTTCTGACTGATTTCAGTGAAATGCATGTCTGCATGACTGGATATAAACTTGGAGACCGACTTCTTCAGTCCGACTTGTCCGCCTTGGTTGCCTTAGCAGAGTATTTTAGATCAGTATTTTGCTGTATAGTACCACCCAATGAGTCTAACAGTGAGGGTGCTTACATGCACTCAATAATCTGATCAAAGTTGGATTTCTGCAGTTTTCTGATTATTCAAATGGTCATGTAAACAGCATAGTCCGATTTCATAGGTTGGAGTAAGGCCTAGAAATCTGATTAAGAATTCCGATAAAGAGAGCTGCATTTTGGCTCAGTAATCAGATTTCTCAGTCCATGTGTACTCTTACTCGGATTTCTTTCAGATTTCTCAGCCTGCGCATGAGCGAAAACAGATTGCGGTACTGGAAATAAGCGAGTGGCCTTGCCGTGAGATGGCAGCACTTTTGGAGCGACACTGAAACCAACTACAAGCTTGACGAAAATGAAGGATTTTAATATTCTTTCATCTTCTAGATGATGTACGTTCATATTTTTAGGTAAAATGTTTTTTTAAAAAAAAGCCACAGCATGAAGTTTGAGTTTTACATTATGTTTACATCAGATCTTCTTCTGTGAGTTTATCGGCTGGTTGCAAAGTAGAAATCTGATTATTGTCTGAATCATGTAGACCTAGAGTTTCCCCATTGTCTGATTACTCAAGTGCATGTAAACGTGTTGAACTGATTACTGACAAAGTCTGGTTTTCTGCAGTTATCAGATTATTAAGTGCATGTGAACGCATTCAGTGTTTCTGCACAAGTCGTTGTACTGATTTTACTTCACATCAGCAATAAAGAGTTCATAAATAGCAATGGTTAGCTACTACTTGCACCAAGTTTCAATGCAGTTTGACCCAAATGTTTCCTAATACTAATGTTCATCTAAAATGATGGGACTGAGAATGTAAATGATGTTATTCCAAAGCAATGAAGTAAAAAAAATCAATTTTGACTGTCCCAGTACGTTTTGAGGAGACTAAGGAAATTCACTCATTCCAATATTTTTTTTTTCGATTCCCTTCATTAACATCTTTGCTAAGCCAGAAAGAGCGCTGCAATAGTTTTGCATATCAGGCAAACCTCGTGGGCGAGAAAAATGCACATGTGCCGAGTTTTCTCTCTCTCTCCATCACATGGCCCAGGTGTGCCAGATGTGCGCTGGTTGCCATGGTCCCATCATGAACTCCTCTTCCCGAGAGGCTAACCACTTCTCCACTGCCAGCACCAGCATCCTATCACCGCTTTATTCACTTAGAGAGAGCGACAGAGGGAGAGAGGGAGAAGAAGAGAGAATAGCAGCACATTTTGTTCTTCGGCGAGTTTCTGAGTGACTTTGCTGTCTGGCCTGCGTTGCCCGAGGCTGCACCAAAGACAATTCCCTTCACATTCCAGGCTGTTTCTCATTTTCACACATTCATTTGGAACAAGAGCGTCTTCAATCATCTTTCAATGCAAAGGAAAACACAGGCGGAGAAATCTTATTGGTTGGGGGGTGTTTTGTTATTCGCTATGAAACTTAATATCTGACACAGTTTTCACAGCAGATTGGAGCGTCTCAGACAAGAGAATGATATTTATTGCATTTTTGTCTCCTGGAATCTTTCCATTCAGTATAATAAAAGATAAATTAAGTTGTAGGACTGTGTGTGGCATGTATGTGCATGTTCGAGGATGTGCATCATCATTGTCTAGTGTAAACTAGACAGTCACTGGTTGCTGATTTAAAGATTGCAAAATGCCTTGAACAAAAGTCAGCATTGTGTGAGTGTGTGTGGCCATATGTTTAGTTGTTTGTGGGGACCAGATATTGCCCCCAAGTATGACAGGAAAATATGAACATTTTATATTGTTGCTGTGGGAACAAAATACAGTACAGGAGATTTTGGCGCAACAGGGACAACGTACATATTGTTCTATAAAAATGTAGTACTTGTTTTGACTGTCAATTTACGTTTCTCAGTGAATCGGTGATTGCAATTTGAATAAGGAACTGGGTGTCTGCAGATCATTAAAGCAGATCATTTGGCAGGTCATTCTCCACAACGGGGTTATATTAGCACTCAAGTTGCTTTTGTGTACAGGCAACTAGAATTAAACCCTGTGTGGGAAGTGAATGTACATCACTGTTAACTTGGTGCTAACATAACATTGAAATTGCCATTTAAATGCTAGCAGAAATTAACATTATCATGCACTTGTCAGCAGAGGTGCTCAGGCTACTTATGAAGTGAAACTTTCTGCATTAAACAGTACTAATTCCTGATATGCTCTGCGACACATCTATGAAATAATTGCCTCAAAGCAGCATAAAAGATTTTGCAAAATGTCTAATGTTTTATTATTTGAAATGGCAGATGGCTTTAGTTTGTGTCAAAATTTCATAACAAATTGATCAATTTAAATGGTCCTAAATGACTTGGTAAAAACACTATAACATTAACGTACATTAAAAGTTAAGCTGTGTTCTATCTTTGTTCAGTAAGTTCCCATCATGGAGACATGAGGCAAGATTTTGTTATGATCAGTGACAATATATTCCAGATTACTGTTGGGTTGTTTAGCTACTGTAATATAGAAGTCAATGAAAATTGTTGGAAGGAGAGAATTACAGATGTGCATGTATTTATGTGCATTTGTGCATGAGTGCATGTATACTTGTCTTATCATTTTGCATCTGTAGCAGTTTGAGAAGTGGTCACAACACTTTTTACACTAGAATTCCACACCACTTTCACACAAACCAGTTCATTTGGGACAGCAAGCAGCTGCATGTGCTCTTGGCCCTGTTGAATGGTGCAGAATGTGTTCCAACGCAGTTTGTTCTTTTCAAAAATCAGAGACTTGGAAAACACCATAATTGCTCTGTGCTGCCACGAGAATTTGTGAGCTTGCCCCACACAATAGTTGATAAATGGTGGAGTTATGTACCAGCAGGAAACGACTTCCACTGTCAGTCGTCACTTCTTTCTTGTTTTGATTCAAAAGTCAATAAACATGCACACATGCACCCCAGTAGAGCGCTGCTTGAATGGAAGGCGCAGATAAGGGGAACTTCAACAATGCACTTGTAACAGATTCCCTCCAAAAAAGAAAAGCATCTAGCATTTTCTCCTAATCACACCGCGTGAATCCTCTCTACACCCACTTACACCTCCCTTCTCTCTCCCTTCCCTCTCTCTTTCTGCCTCCTCCCCCTTCACTTTCTTTGTTTCTTTTTTTTTCCACCAGTCTTCCCAATAGCATGCTGAGCGCTGCTCGGCTAATACAGCACGATTAAGAGTCTGTAACATTAAAGCCATTCCAGACGTCTGAATTCACCAAGGCGTGGGGGGGGCGGGGTCCTCACAGAAACAGAAATGTTTATCTTTGCAAGTTGAACATCTTGGGACGCCATCATGGCAGTAGAGATGGAGGGGAAGATAAGTGATGGGGACTAAGAGGTCATTGTTATGAAGTGAATGGCTGTTTTATTATGCTGTTTAGATGGGGTTGAGAGTGCGTAGTCTGGGCTGAGTGGCGGGATAAGATGGCCATTATGTGGATAACGGCAGCTGCTCTGAGCATGATGTAATGAACGTTATCTCTCCGGGTGGCTCATGGTGTCTTGTACATTAGTTTCCTGCAAAATGGTGGCAGGTTTTTCAGTGGGGACGTCTGCCAAAAGACCTAGACCTAAACCTGTCATTGCTCTTCAAGGCAGCTGCTAACATTTGGGTACACTGTAGTAAATTACAGCTTATAATCATAGGTGCGAACTGAGGTGTTGGGAGGGGGTGGGGCAAGGGACATATTCTCGCCCCCCACTTCTTGCAAGTATGAATGTAAGATAATTTTTGTGGGTTAGCAGGATGGTTGTCGACTGTATTATTGATCAGATTTTCCACAGCAGTCACATTGCCCTTACAAATGTCATTACAAGCTAACAGAGGGTGACTGTATAAGTGAAAATGGGTGCACTTAACTGTTCCAAAAGGAGTCTGTGTCAGCGCTTTGTCAAGCAGGTAGCCTACCAACTGATTTCTCTACCTTTTATGTGTATCAACCTTACGTGATCATTCTCTAACTACCAGAATGCACACATATGTAATTCCTGTTAATAATACTGTTTTAATATTGACAAATAAAGCATTACATATCCTGAGAATATGGTTGCTTTCTGTACTTTTACATAGTTTTCCAGACAGGTTTACATAGAGATAGCATGTCAGTATTGATGGGTATTGGTGTCAGGCCAGAAAATGTTTTTCACTACAGATTTTAAAAATGGTGTCAGAAAAGAAATTGTTATCATGCTAGGTGCTAGCATTGTATAGACACTATAGCTGCACAATGGCCCCACACTTGTCAGATGAAATTTGTACCCCTACTTATAAAAATATCTTATTATAATAAAATAAACACATTTCGCTTTGCTGATTAAGGCTATGTAGTCGATTTAAAATAGACGTCACTGTAAAATGAATGCTAGTTTTATTAGGTCAAAATTAAGTGATTCATCCCACAACACTGAAAGTGCTTCCAACATTGTTTTCTACTTCAGCCAACAGCTAGAAAACTTAAGTTAGCTAAGCTAAAGAAAAGAGACACTCAAGCTATAGAACAAGCAAAAAAGTGTATACATTTTTTTAAGTTCTATTTGAATAATTTTTATTTGTATTTTGTTTTTATTTTGTGGAGGATGATTCTTTGTTTCCTCTGCTGACCAGCTGCCTCTGCCTGGGGACAGTTTGGGTATATATATATATACGAAGCTAACGTGCTGATGTCTTCTGTTCCCTCAGTAACCACAACGTTACCTCCAGGCTCCGGCCACGCCAGAAGATGCAACGACACAGAAAAGGGGTACTGCGTGAATGACGGCGAGTGCTACTTCATACATGGTATAAATCAGCTCTCCTGCAAGTGAGTTCTTCTCTTTTCTCTCCGTTCTCCTGTCCCACAGTTTTATTATGATGGCCCACTTTTTTGATGATAGTTAACCGTGGACCACACTGTTCATTCCACATCTCTCTCTCTCTCTCTCACTCTCTCTCTCTCTCTCTCTCTCTCTCTCTCTCTCACTCTTTGTTTATCTCTCTCTCACTCTGTTTCTTTCTTCAGTTTATACTTAGTGATCTGCCATTGTAAATGAATGCTAATTAATCTATTTATCACACTCACTCATTTGCTGTTATTTTTAAATCCATAACAGAATATTTGCATATATAAATATAGACATGTATCTCTTTATTTACAGTTGTGTAAAGTTTTGGCTCTTCTCAGTATGATAGGGATATTCGGAAGATGATTAAGAAGTAGTCGCTCTTGTTTAATCCATTGCTTTATTTGGAGTACACAGCCTCTTCAGCACAAGCCAAATGGTATCCATCAAACCATCCATCATATCCTATTAAGCCGAGCCCCCCCACCCCCCCCCCACAACTTTCACTCACCATCATGGGTCTTTAGCAGTACCCCTCCATCTCCCCCTAATCTCCAGCTTGTTTGGGGCGCAGCAGGTTGACTCATTGGTGCAGATGTTGATGAGTGTGATTTGTCTCTCTCTCTCTGTGTGATGTGCTTGGGGAAGAAAAGATGGGCATCTTGGCCCACGCTGACAGGCTGCATTTAGCGTGCTGGAGGGAAGCGCACGTCAGGCCACTCCAAAATGCCATGTCACACTGGTTTAGAGCTGGTGCAAATATTTACGAGAGTCTGAGGCCTCCCACAAGGTAAATAGGGCCGTTGCTTACATTTCACTTTTGGAAGGGGGGGACGGCTTTCGCACAGATGCTTTTAGGATCACCGAGGACATCTTGTTATGAGCCTCAAAAACATTTTGACCCTTCTTATGAATATAAACTACAGCTGACTAAGGGGATCAAGTAGCTTTTGCTGGTGCAAGATGAATGGGGTCTGGTCCAGGGTCTGGGCCAGATCCAGAAGCACATATGTAAATGTATGTATATGCAGTATATATACAGTATGTGTCGTGTGTGTCCATGTGCACATTTGCACGGCTGCTTGTTGATGTGTTTTGGTGGGAGAGCTCTAAGAAGTCTTAGACCACAGGCTGTGCCATGTTATGAGTGCACCTGCTGGTATTTTCAGCCCAGCTGCAAATCTGTGCATGTATGTGCGTCTGTGTGTGTGCATATGCGTGCTGTGCTGGCCACTGGAATACTGCTCGGCAAGCAAGCAGCGAGGACATGGCTGCAACAGCCATTCAATAAGCTGTGTACAAATTGGAGGGAGCAATAACTCAATTGGTGCAGCTAATTCACTCACGGGCGAGGCACGGGTCCAGAAAAGTCAGATAATGCAGTCGAGGCCTGCAGGGAATTGTTGCCCCAAAGCCATCTCATTCAATATAGGCCAGGCTTCCGTGGGTATTACTCACCGGCCGAACAAGTCCCGCAGACAGCCTGTCTCATATTTATGCCCTGGCTTCTTTCACTTTGAAATATAAAGTTCCACAGAGGATGTGGCGAGTAACGGATGACCCCAGCAGTAATTATTTGCCTGCTGTAAAGGTGGAGATGTGTATTTCATGGCGTAGCATGTTGAGGCTGCCACGTGTGGACAGTGTTGTCACATTGTGTGAAGATAACGAAAAGACAGGAGTCGATGATGGAGGAGATTCATGGTCCAGCACCTGGGGATGGACTGCACAGCCTGTCTGATGTGAATATATCAATGGCTCTCCTCCACATCAATAAATCAGAGTTAAGAACAAAGCATGATGCTTATTATTTCATTGTATATGCTGAGCATTAAGTACTACTGTAAAAAAGGACATTACCCCAGAGTACATATATGGAAGTTCTTTAGACTTTTTAAAGGTTTTTCACACTCACACATCTCATTAACAACAATGAATTATGTATTGAAAAGCTTTAGGACACCACAAGTGGTTCTTCCATGGTAATGCTCCATAGAACCCTCTTTGGCACCAAGTAGGGATGTGCTTTTTTTATTGTTGTGCGTAAAAAGGAAACATTGAAGGTTTAGCTTTCACACTTAAACAAGATGGTTCTCCAAGGGTTCTTAGTAAAGGCAGTGGTTTTAGAACCATGGGTTCTCTATAGAACCATTTCATGCTTAATAGTTTCTTTGCATGGTAAAATGGTTCTTCAGATTAATGGAGAATGTGATGCATATAGCACCAGTAAGGGTTCTGTTATGTTAATGATGTCATGCTTGTATGTCTATGTAGAACCATATGCAACACATTTTCCGTCAATCTGAAGAACTATTTCACCATGCAAAGAACCATTTAAGCATGAAATGGTTCTATGTAGAACCCATAGTTCTAAATAGAACCATTGCCTTTACTAAAGAACGCTTGGAGAACCATCTTTTAAGTGTGTTAATTTATTGCATGCAGCTAGCAGAAGAGGTACCAGGTTGTTTGATGTTTGATGTTTTTTGGCTGTATGTGATCTAACACACCACCAGACGATCTACAGAAGATAACTCAGAGTAGCTTAACTTACACTGTACAAATTTGTCATTTTTTAAATGTTCTGCTTATATGTGGTTTGCTTTACGTTAGACACAATACCAGCTGCTTGTGTCCTGATTAGAAAATGAATGTTTTATTTCATTTTTAACCTAAACTACACATGCCTTATTTGAATACTCAGTTGTATAAAAACATAGAATTAACAATGCCCATCCCTACATCCCTATCCACTCCCCTAATTTTACCACTCTTACATGCAGGTGGTGAATTAAAAAGTCGAAAAGTAGATTTTCAGGGCTCTGGGCAGAGTTAGGAACTCCAGCTACTTTAACCCCAGCTGCGTAATCTTCGGTCCTGATTGCAGCAGACTGTCTGTGGATCTTGTTAGTGCATGGAGTGTGTGCTGACGGAATGATTAAAGAATGTGATTGAATCAGAGCAAGAGAGTCAGAGGCAGGACACAGACGTTTCAGTGCTTTCTCTCATTCTCTTTCTCTGGGTCAGGACAGACGACTCCTCATTTCTGGGTCAGAACGCTGCTCCTCTGTTCTTTTTTTGTTTTTTACAGTGCTGAGTCTAACACACTGTTAAGGTGACTCAGAGCAGGGTGAGAGACTGTGTTCACCTTTGCTATGAGTGCATTTGATGAAAGCTATACCTTAGCTGAATGCCCTGTGATGTATCTTCCCGCTCGCTACTGGCAGGAATCTGATTTTGGGTGGGCATGTGGAAGCATCTATGTGCAAAAGGAAATCACTAAACTGAAATAAGGAAACTTTTTTTTGCTTTGTTCATTTATTTTGCATGTGGAGGCTTCCATAGTATACAGTTGTCTGCAAAATTTTGGGCATCCCTGGCCAAATTACAGGGTCAGGCTTACATGGATATTACTCACTGACTAAACATGTCCTGCGGACAGCCTGTCTCATAGTTTTGACTTTTTTTTTACTTTAAAATATGAAATTCCACAGATGGAGCAGCGAGTAACGGATGACCGCAGCAGTAATTATTTGCCTGCTCTGAAGGTGAAGATGTGTATTTCATGGTGTAGCATGCTGAGGCTGCCACACGTGGATAGTGTTGTCACATTGTGTGAAGATAAGGAGAAGACTCATGATCACATTTATGGTCCAGCACCTGGAGATGGGCTGCACATACAGTTGTATACAAACATTTGTGCACCCCTGGTCAAATTACATAGTTTTGTAAGTTAAAATAAATACACATCCTCTACAGAGAACACATTGCTGCACATTTTAATGCACAACTACTGTTTATTTGATGAATTTATCATATTGGTGAAAACATGCACACATTTTATATTTTATGCTTTTTCCCAATATGTTAACTTTCACTTAGAAAATCAACAAAACATAATTTGACTAGGGGTATTCAAACTTTGGCATGCGATTGTGTTTTTAAAGGGGTTTTGAAAGTTATGGGGCAGAGCTACAAGAGGGAGTGGAATGGAGAGGTAGAGACAGCAAGGAGAGTAAGCAGAAACAGGAGGGAAAAAAAGAAGCGAAGCATGGAGCGTCGCTAGAAGCACTCAAGCACTGTCCAGGCTGTTGATGAAGTGGACAGGTGTCCTCATAAAGATCAGTAAAGCCTTCAAAGAACTCTTGCCAAAGCTTTGGCCATCTACGCAAGTCCAGGACTCTCTCTGTAAATAATTTCCAGCCTTCCTTGCGCTCTGTAACCTGGGGTGAGGGTGAGGGGGTGGAGAAACAAACAGCAGACAGGCAGACAAGCTAGACCTTTGGCAAACAGATGTAAAAAGCGTGCCTGACCCTTCTTCAGAAAAGAAAGGAAGAAGATTCTCGAGGGAGGACACAGTGGAGGGTGGGCGCAGAATCCCAGAGGCACTGGGCTGAGAAACACACGTGTGCACGCATGTTGGTTGCCTCATCTGTGTGCGCTCCAACAGGATTACTTTGTTTCCATGACCTTTGGCTCTTTCAGCCATGTACCTGTTACTTAAAACATGTCTGCATTGTGGAGGGGGAGTAATACTATCCCAGCTTAGGCTGCCAAACTGCTCACCACCTTACTGCTTGTCTGTATGTGTGTGGTGTTTGGGGAATGGCTGAAGTTCAGCACACCACTGCTGCCTCCACTAGATATAGACAGTGCGAGCTCTTGGTGTACCAGACCGTGACATGGCTCTAGAGAAGTGCTTCATAGTCCTAGCGTACCCCTGCCCTGCATACTTTGGTGGTCAAACTCACTTGATCCACTGAATCAGCTAATTAACAAACCCTTCTCAAGGTGCACAGTACTGTGGAAAAGTCAGAGACCAGTCATTTACAGTTAAAACTGCTATTAAATACAAATTCCTTTTTCAGGTGATATTTCTGGGGAAGTAAGAGCTTACCTAGATTACCTAGAGATTACCTAGAAGTGTCTATTTCATGGACTTTACTGAAAAATTACAAGTTCTTACACCTTATATGGATTAAGCTGGTCCTGAAGTACCCTTAACCTGCACATCGTCCCTATGTGGGTTCCCTGGTGCTCCACTACACCCATATTAACCCAGAAAGGGCTTGATAATTAGCTGATTGGTTGGATCAGGTGAGCTAGAGAAAGGAAAACACCAACATATTGTCGCTTTCCAAAAATAAATGTGTATCTCATTTTTTTTCCACATCATTTGAACACAGTAGCTGTCTTTTACATTGTTCAAAATAACATGAATGTTGGAAATGCTCTGAAGTCACTTGGAATAATACCTCTTTACATTAACTTACACTAAACGGTTAGAAAGTTTTTGCCTTTTCCTGGAAAGTTACTATTTTGGAGATACATGTTTTTCTTTGGGCAGCAATAATATAGAGAAAAGGTTCACATCAGGAACAAGGTCCTGAAAAAGAACTTTGAGAAAAGAGCTTAAGGTGTCATCCTCACCTTTTTATCACCAAATAAAATCATTGACCATCTGAAGTCTTTGTATGTGGGTTACATATGGCGTATCACGTGCTAGTCTCGCACATCTCAATTCAAATGCTCCTGAGCGTGCCCTAAGAAGTGCGGGCCAATTGTAACAGGGCCTTGGGAGAGGATTGCTGGACGGTAAGTGGAGCTGCAGCCTCCTCCAGCCCTCTAGCTCTTCTAGCTACAAGAGGAGGAGGTGCAGCAGATCTCTGAGTGATGAGAGATAACATGCTTGCGCTTTGTGTTTGTCCTGCAAATTGAGGGGGTAAGGCACCATTCATCAGTGGCTGCTGACTACGGCATCGCTGACTGAGTAGAGCAGAATTAGCGCTGTGAAAACATTAGCCCCATAATGCTCATTATGCACTGATGAACACTAATTTGTTTACTGGAATAACATGAATAAGCATAATTGGCCATCAAAGCCATGAATGAAAATCATGTCAGAATCACAGAGTCCCAGAACCCGACATGGCTGCACTTCGGCTCCGCTTTAGCTTGAATTACACAGATTCTGCGAAAAAAAATGTTACCGTTTTATTCCACATCACTACACTCTGCATGTTGCCAAGCATATTAAACAAATAATAGGCAAAAAATTGATTCTGTATTGGATTAGCCTCTGACCCACATCAGTGTGCAGGACTGTCAGTGCGTGAGAGCAGATAAGGGCTAAAATGTGTAATATGTGGATGTTTTTGTCATCTTGTGCCCCTCTCCTTCCTCCCAGATGTCCACCTGGATACTTCGGGCCACGGTGCTTGCAGCCAGAGCCCCTGCGGCTGCAAATGCCCAAACCTAGTGAAAGTATGTTGACTTGAGAAGCTGAGCTTCACACAGAGGAGTGGTGTCTCACTGGTACCACTGCTGCCCCTCCCTCCTCTTCTGGGCCTCCACAGTGGTGTCAGCAGTGGGACACTTCTGCCTCTGCTGTCCATAGTGCTACTCTTGTTCTAATTCCATGTTTTCTCTGCTTTTTTCTGTCTTTTTTCCCCCTATCTCTCTTATGCCCCTTTTTCTTTTGTGTTTCTCCTCTCTTCATGGTGCCCCTCTTTTCTTCCTCTTCTTCTCATCCTCCTCTTCCTCCTCCTTCTTCCTCCTCCTATGGTTTTGTTTCCTTCCATCAGGTGTCCAAATGACTTTACTGGCGATCGCTGTCAAACCTACGTTATGGCCAGTTTCTACCGTATGTCCATTTCTTCTTCTGTCTGTCAGTGTTGCATGCTGGAGCTGGAAGTGTGGAATGAGCTCCTTGTTGATAGTGGATGCTCTGCTACATGTTCTAACAAACTGAAATCAGTATGTCGCCCCATTGAGTTACAGATTCACCCTCCATACCTTACCTTTTAATGAAGCATTTTATCAATCAAAATGTGAAACTGAATCATTAGTTAACATGATAGATCATAAGCATGGTTCCTAATTTGACTGCATGCATTTCAGTGAAGGTGAATCACCTAATTTAATGCCAAACCATTATTAGATGCATCCATTTGTTGTGCTTTATGAAATGTTCAATACCAAAAATGTTTAACAAAGAAACTGCACTGTTGCTCAGTCTAAAAAATACAGTTAAACAAATAACCAGTACTTACTAACCGCAATTATAATGCTGTATATTCTATGTACATTTTAAGTAAAAACAAAAAGATCTACTTCACCAGGGACTGGACAGCTATAAATACATAGCACAAGTATTACAGTTAATCGTCAATCAGTGTCTTTACATTAACCCTTAATAATTGCTTGTTATCTTTAACAATAGCTCATTAACAGTGTATGTGATGAAGTTTGTGTAAACTGTAACTGACAATACACACCTAAAACAGTTAAAACAGAGTTATACAATTCTGAGTTTAGTGTACGTCTGAAGCCTTCTGATCCCAAATATGGTTATATCATCCACCCAAAATCTTGGGTACAAGGCTTGTCTTTAGCTTGAGCATACATGCCAGTGTTTTCAATGTCATCCCACCTGTACACAAAGCATCTCACAGAAGTGTGTCTAATTTGTGCCAATTAGACATGATCCATAAGCAAATGATTTTTAGCGGTTGGAAATTGCATTTGAAATGGTCATGACAGCTCCTTTTTTCTCACTCGCGAAGCATGAGAGTTGAGTGATACCTTAGCTGAGAAGCTGCCATCATTAGTCAAAAGAGTGGAATTGCATCTCTGGAGGCCAGGCTGACTTGATGAATCAAAAAATGCAAAGTAAGAGATTTTTAACAAGTCTTCTCAAGCCATTTTACTGGTTCAGTCAAGTTAATTTACATACAGTAAACCGTTCCTGCCCCTTCAGTCACTTTAGAAGCTCAAATATGCTCCCTTCAGGGGAATATCCCATAGATCCCCCCACCCCTACCCCCTGTGGTTCCAAGATCCTCCCCTTAATTACACTTTGGTATAGAAAAAAACCTCCTCTTCCCCAGGGTAACATGCTTTAACCACGTTACATGGCGGCATCCCTGCTGCACATGTCCATCAACTGTGGAATTACACCCAGATTAAGGAGGAGGCGAGGAATGGCTCGGGTCTGACAGTTCGTGGCCATGGGCTATTGGCTTCTACCTATGGATGCCCTTCGCACTGAACCAGGCCTTTGTGCTCCCATCAGCGTTGCTATGCTGGCAATGTTTACGTTTCAACATGACCCCTGTGTTAACACGTGTTTATTTGCAAAAGAACAGAAGATAAATCATAGGCGGATGTAAACAAAACCTTGCGAGGACGAGCTTACGGAGGTGAACGCGTTTCAGAACAGATTTCCTCTCCAAATAAAAGAATAAAGGAGGTATAATTTATGAGATGTTGTTAAGGAGGCACTCAAAATGGCACACGGCAAAAAGTATAATTTGACACAGGGCCTATTAACGTGTCATGTTATGTCATGATGTGGGATTTATCACTGCGGAATTGTTACCTTTGTTCAGGTCGCCTATCAAGTCCTTGCACGTCAGAGGTGCGTGGTTTGTTAGTGCTTGCTCTGTCAACAGCCAGCATTTCTTTCTATGCAACATAGTGTTGTTCAGTTTGGGAGGTCTAGAGAAGATTTCCAGCACGCAGGACACCCACAC
The DNA here is from genome assembly GCF_904425465.1 of Colossoma macropomum. Classification (NCBI taxonomy): domain Eukaryota; kingdom Metazoa; phylum Chordata; class Actinopteri; order Characiformes; family Serrasalmidae; genus Colossoma; species Colossoma macropomum. The sequence continues at coordinate 18,893,954 of NW_023494800.1, forward strand.
AGGAACAGCACTGAAATGGTGTACACACCTTCATGTTGGTGTCCCAAGCCACTATATGGCTTCTTATATATTATTATATTCTATAATAGTTTGCAGTAACGTAACATGTTGAGGATTAATCAGGTTTATTCTGAGGATACTAATATGATGTATACATATTTGTAACAATATTTGTGACAGTACCTCCTTTGGGAATTGCCAAAGCATTAATGGCGATAATAAATGCCCTGCACAATTCAATATTAATTATGTCTCACTTGTAGCACATTGAAACAAGTGGAGAAATTCTGTTGGAAGCTTTGATTCTGAATTTTCAGTCAGTACAACATTTGCTTTTTGAAACAGTAGAGATATTTTGTCCGGATTTAAATTTGATGACAAGACTGATGCATATAGTTTTGTTTTATAGAAAGAAAAAAATCCTTTTTTTGTCATTTTCAAAACAAATGAAAAAGTTATATGACTTAAATGGAACAAAATATATAAATATAAATAATAAATTTATATAAATGTAAAATTCATTGCATTAATTCCTATGCAGGGAAATTATTGGTGTCAAAGTTAACACACACCAGTAATGAATTAATAACACCTTAATGCAATAAATGATTAATGCCTCTATTTTTAGCGCTGTTTTTAATGCATTTTCCTTTTACCTTTTAAATCATCCATACCTCCTGCCTGAAGCCCAGCTGCTCGCACACTGTTGCTATGACTGTGCAATTGTAGCCCTCTCATTCAAGTACAGCTTTTAAATATCTCCAAGTTTCATTGATGGCTATCTTGATTTAAAAAAAAAAAAAGTTATTTCTGGCTACTGCCATGTCATCAATTTGTTTAGCATTGAAGCGCATGATGTCATTTTACAAGCAAAACACAAGCAATAAGTCATTTCAGTAACACTAGCACTGAAGGACGCCTTCAGCAGACTACGCTGGACAGTGCTCTGAGGAGAACTATGGATAAATCCACAAGCAGCAAACTAACAAAAAACAGCAAACAGCAAAATGAAAAGCTACAGTTCCCTGCAAAACAAGACGTGACCTAGTGCTGTGAGAGGGACATGGATTAAATTGTGGAAGAGTTGGAACATGCAGCCACTGTTGCTCTCACAGGACGTCAGTGATGAAAACTGGAAGCTCCATTCACATGATTTTCATGATTCTGGTGAAGAGTATTTTTCCACTCATACAGATTTACAATTACAGATTTTCTCTTTTTAAGGTTAAATTGAGCAAATAACAAAACAATGTAATTAATCACAATTATTCTTTTAATCAATTGACAGCCCCAAATTAAATAATTAGTTACATAATTATATTTGAATATATATCAGAACTCCCTACCCAACTCTCTCAACTTCTCTACTCGGCTCTCTACTTCTAAGCATTAAGTTCCAAAAGTTTATCAAACATGTTCTACATGATTCTGAACTGTTTTGTGAATGGGTTTAAATATAGCGGTGGCTCTCTGGAATGCAAATAGAGCTTCATCTCAATGGGAGCAGCGTGAGGAGAAGGCCGGTGGCAGCACTACAGAGGAAGACAGAAAATAAGAGCATCCTCCGTCTCTGTGTGAGCTCTGACTAATGAAACACAATACACAGAGCCGATGAGACATGATGTCACTTCCATGTGGAAGGCCCATCTGCATGTCTTAGTCCTCAGTGGCCATGCAGATGGTTCTGCGGGGAGAACATGAGGGCCGACACACCGTAGTCTAGATCTTCTGCCACTTCTCGCCGCCACTGACAAGGTCCTTTATGCCTGCCTGCCAATTAGAGCCATATCACGATATTAAAGTTCCCAAAAATGAGACAGTCTTGACATTGCCGAGTGGAAGCGTAAATGGCCTGCGGTTTCAGAGATCCCTCAGGGAGACAATGGCCTCAGATATACGGAAACACGTGCAGTGAGGTTGAGGAGGAGAGTGCTATTGGACTTAAGATCACTCTCAGACATCTGGGCCGCCTCAGCCAGCCAGGGCTATGGAATAGCATGTTGTCATGACAACAACGGGGATTTGCAGCAGCTCATGTTCAGCACATGAAGCTGTCCAGAGAAACGGTATGGCCCCAGTGCTGCGGCCCATCGACTCCTTCTCCAGCCATCCAGTGGGACTGGATTATTACATTGGATGTTATGTCACTTTGCTGTTCCACATGGGTCATGTTCAAATCGGTCCACAATCCCAGAGCCCTTCACAGGAAAAGGGTGACATTATTATGTCCTCATAGGCTACATCTGCAGTCCTGCTACATCTCTACAGTGGTTCAGATATGTGCTTTTGTAGTCAGTCAGTGTCGTAATATGATGAGTGACTTTGTTCATCAGGGCGCAGTATTCCTTAACACAGCTATGAATTATTTATAATAGACTTACAATGTTAGGTGAAATTGGCTATAATTCTGTCTACACTGACTGTTCTTTATACATACTGTTATAAAAAGAACGCACAAAATTGACCTATCCATGGTCTGCCAACAAATGCTTCACAGACCGCTAATAAAAACACCTTCTCATTAGAAATTGTTGCACACAATTAAGTTTGTGTCAAAATACCTAAACGTAGAGTTTGTTTTTCTCAAATGGTATTTAGTTTGTATGGATGTGAAAGAATAGTTCAACTGAATGTTAGTCTTTTTCACAGCTATAGCAGCTTTCAATGTTGTGTGGCTTATTTTTTTGTTGAATCTAAAGATTTCTGCCTCTATTTGCCTCTCCCTCACTCCAAGTAGTTTGACTTTATTGAAGTATTGAAGCAACATAGTACCACCTTTCTTAATGCTGGCATATAAAACATGGTTACTTTAAAAATGTATTACAGATTACAGATTACCTGTCGAAAAAAAAATTCAAACTAATCCAAAGGCTTGCTCTGTTAAGGTAATGTGGTCTTACTTTCCGATCCTATTGACCTACTTGACTTTAGTAACATAAGCAAAAACACGACGAAAACTATTTTAACAAGAGGTCTGTAACTTAACACAAGGCAAACAGTGAAACTGAACTGTGTTATGAAGCAAAAGGTATATTAATTTATGTATATTATAATTTGTTTGTGTTTTTTACCTAACTTAAAAGGCCTAACTTTTTTTTATTTTTGACAACATTAATTATATTGTATCTGCTAAAAGGCCTATATTGGTTCATAAGACTTCATATGGTGTGCAGCGCTTGGACTTGCCAATTGTGATGTAATTTGTAACTCAGCTCTTAGCGGTTTCAACAGCCCACAGAAATCAACATGTCCTGTGGTTGAAAGGCATTCATCTCATTCAAAATCTAAGTGGGAGCCAACTGTCTTAGTTTCATATAAAGATAATTTACACTTATTATAACTATGGTAATGTTAACTTACTTTAGGACGTCAGCAAATGTATTTGTAAATGTAAATTTATAGCTAGTCAAAGTGCTGAATTTTATGTAGCAACAAATAAAGGAGCTCACTTCCAGGTCAGTTTGCTGCTGTTTCTGGTAATATGGAAAAATCGAGCTAAATGCCTGATTCAAATAACTTTGCGTATATGCAGCTGATCTTAGTTCTGCCAGTAAACATAAAATACTGACTAAAATGTCTGTAGATTAGCAGAATAAAAGATTGTGAACTTCTTCAGAATTCTCTGCTGGTGCCCCTACCCCTAAAAGGCTTGATTTCATGACAAAAAATCTACCCAAACAAAACAAACACATACCACACTTCAAAATTAATACCACACTCTAAATAAAAAAAAATGTCCAAAACTTAGCTGTGCATGACAATTTCTCATTGGTTTGAATGACATTTTTTCAGCATTCTGTAAAGCTTGCCCAACCTCACAGCTATGAAAGAACACGTTTGTGGGTGGAGCATAGATAGATCCGTTTCCTTACACTTCATGGAGGGCCTCCTTGTACATGAAAGAAAGTTATTTATATCTTTCTCCAATAGTCGTGTGAATCTGAATAGAAATACATCAGTTCACTGTACCCAGAATGTCCCATAATATGAATGTAAAGACGATTTCTCTAAACAAACCACAGGAATCGCTCAGCCTGACACACACACACACAGACATGGGCACGAGCTGAACTTCCTAAGACAGGTTTTATAAACACAGCGTATGTGTTATGAACATAGTGCAGAGACATATTCAGGCTGTCAGTATGGAACAGCCTCGCACGACCACAGTGTTAACAGTCTTTACAGAGATATGTGCGCTTGGATGAGCAGTTAGGTTAAAATGGATGTGTATTGTCTTAGAATTTATCACGAGCTTGAGGGAGTGCTAATATGATATTATTATTAAGGGTGTACTTTATACCTCTGCTATTACAGTTGTAACTATACTTGCTGTCCAGGACCACTACAATGTGAAATCAGACTGTGCTAATTCTAGGAAAAATAACCGCAAAGTGCAAAGAAAACTGAGCTCGATGATACCTAACCATGATGTTGGTTTGCTAGTAACTACGTCCAACAGCATGTTCTCACTAACTGATGTCACGAGTTTACAGTTAACTCCCAAATGTAAGTCAGATTGTTGATGTCTGTAATTGTACGCTACAGCTGTAATTGCGCCCTACAGGTAAGATTTGTTTAAGAAAAATGCAAATGATTTGAAAAGTAACAAATGTACTTGCATTCTTGGATCGCTCTTGCATTTGCATACGGTGTAATTGCCTTGCCTTTAATGTGACATTAAACCTGACATAGAGAAAGTGTATGTTCTAAAATGAATAACAGTGGACATTAACGTTAATACCATATAACACATATAATGTTAACTACGTTAACTACAAAAAAAACTTATAAACAACTAACCAGAGTGCATTTCAAAATGTTTAACCCACCCTAACTGATGATTCCAAAAACCCAACTACCTGACTGACAGTGTATATGATGATGATCATGTTTCCCCCATAAGGCCTCATGGTCCCTTCTCCTACCTGTTAATCCAGAAATGCATTCTAGCCTATAGAGCAGCGTGTGGTGTGCTTGCCTGCCCCTGCATGCTCTAACAGCTCGCTGTTGACATAACTTTCAGCTGCAACATTGTGCCTCTCGCTGCCTGACTCACCCTGCTCATGTCTCCAACCTTCTCACGCCACTCACATAATGCTCATATGTGCCTACGTATGTATATCTTTCTCTTAAACTTTGTGCTTTTTTATCTCTCTTGTGCCCCCCCCTTCAACTGTCATCTTTCTGTCATGGCAGAGTCTCTTGGGATTGAATTTATGGGTATGGACCGTTCCTTCCTTAAGTAAAGCTGTTTAGACCCCTGCTGCCTTTGCCGTGCCTTCACCGTCTTCTCTCCGATGGACTCTAAAGCAAATGAACACATTGATTAACAAATCAATCTGTCCATCAGCCCTCGCTGCGTACAGCACAGCCTCTCTTTCCTGGTGTCAGCATGAGGATCTGTATCTGCAGCCCTCATCCCGTTGGGGAAAGCTTGACGGAGGGTTCAAACGGCCCCTTTGTCTTTTTCCTCGCTCTAAACGAACCCAGAGAAGATTTTCTCCCCGCGCTTACAAAGTGCTGCGTCAGAAGCAGTTTTACAGTCAGCAGGCTGAATCTACTTAAACGTTAAAGTGACACTTCAGCGCCTGTGTAGAACTGCATGGGAAGTTTTTTATAATCCCTCGGCAAAAGAAGTCATATGTAATTTTCTCTTTACTCAGAATAAAGTTGTTTAGCTAAAACATATTTATTGTCTAAAGTTGGCCTTGTTAGGTAGTCACCAGAGTTACAAGGCTAATGTGGCTAACAAGTAATGGAAGGGTATACCACAATAATTAGCATCATGCCTAAATCATCACATCCTTGCCTCAAAATGCGTCCAGTTGTTAAATAATCTCAAACAGACTTGCCTATGTGGTTTCCGGCATTGTAAGACTTAATGTTGTGTATGAAAATGACCAAGAGCATTGGTTGAGGTTGATGTGCGTAAGCCTCGGCCACCCTCTGTTTACCTCACAGTAAACATAACAAGTGGATAGCTTCAAGTGAATTTGTTTGTGTACACTAGAGTAGTGATAACACTGCTAAGAGCGCAATTACGTTCCACCTGGCCAGTTTAGATCCAAGTTGTGTCACCTGCTCGTCATCCTCACTCACGCAAGTCCCCTCATCAAAGCTTCCTCAGCCACCGTTTGATTATGCTATTAGACGTCATTCTTTTTAAAAGCCTGGCTTGTTTACCAAACACTAGGTAAAGTAAAGCCTGCTGAATTATACCTGCATCCTTTTTGCTTTGATATGGGAAGTGGATGCTGGACTGCGGCTTAACTTGGGTGAATTCCCACATCTTTCAAAATTCCTAAAAAGTGGATGAGTGCTGCAGATAAGAACCGGTTCTTTTCTGAGCAACAAGCTCTACACATGCTCTCTGCTCTTCTCTTCTTGTCTCATCTCATCTATTTCTTTTTTCTTCTTGTCTCATCCCGTCCCACCTTGTCTTTTCTCTTTTGTCTCTCCTCTCATGTCTCCTTTCTTCTCTTTGTTTTCTTTCTTTTCTGTTTATTTCTCTTCTCCTCTTTTCTCTTGTCTTCTGTTCTTGTCTCATCATGTCTTGTCTCTTCCCTGTGTGTCTTTTTTTCTATTTGTATCTTTTTTCGTCTCCTCTTCTCTTGTCTTCTCTTCTCTTCTCTTCTCTGGTTTTAATCTTCTCATCTCCTTTTTTCTCTTGTCTTAATCCTCTCTTCTCATCTCTTCTCTTTTGTCATCTCTTCTTGTCTCACCTCATTGCATCTTCTCTCTTCTCTTTTTATCTTTTCTGTTTGTCTCTTATTTCGTTGTCTTCTTCTGTTCTTATCTGTTGTCTCATCTTGTTGCGTCTCTTTCATTGATCTCTTCTTTTCTGTGTCCTTTCTTCTCTTTGTTCTTTTCTCTTATCTTCTCATCTTCTCTATTTGTATGTCTTCTCACCTCTTCTCTTTTCTCATGTCTTTTATTATCTTCTCTTGTCTCTTTGCCTCTTCTTTTGTTTGTCTCTACTCTTATTCTTCTTCTCTTCTCTTCTCTTCTCTTCTCTTCTCTTCTCTTCTCTTCTCCCATAATTTTCTCCGTACTCTCTGCCCTCTCTCTTTCTCCTCTATGCTCTTCTGCTCTGTCCTCCTATTTTTATGTCAGAGCACCTTTTCGCCGTTCTCTCCCTGCACCCCTGAGATTCCTGCTGCTGTCTTGTACTTCAGTTGAAAATTGGACACCGTCTGTGTTTTGTTTTGCTCTTCCTGATTTTATTTTCAGGCTTTCAAACCTGCTCTCCCATCCTCTGTCATAAATAGCATGCCAGACTCCATTAGCACGCTGTTTATATGACCTTTCTTGATTTACCTATTTTTTTCTGTTACAGCCTTTGTTTTCCCTTGAAAATGACCGGATGGACTTGAAATTATGAAATTATGTGTAAATTTGGGCTACCTGAAGAGGGGACTGAAGTTTAGAGATGCAGAAAAAATAGTGTACACAATTGACTCTGCAGAATTAGCCCCCAGAGCCCCTGATTCCCCTCTCTGGCTCTGCCCTTCACACCCACTCTGTAGTGTGGAACGCATCACAGCTGGATGATATCACTTTTAATTATTAGATGTTTTCCCTGTGCTCTTACCGTCCTGTAGCATTGCCCCAAACTGCTCTTCTGTTAAAGTCCATCTGACCGTTAAAAGGTTTATTTTCCAGGAAAACACAACAGGCTGAAACATTTTCTTTTTTTGTTTTGTTTTTTAAATTCAGTTTCTAGTTTCTTTCGATTTGTGCTCAAGTTTCTGCAAAGTTTATGGACAGTTAAGTGAAATGCAGTAATTGTAGTTGCTGTAATTAAAAACCTGTAATTAGCTTCACCACTTAGAGTCCTGACCTGCAACTCTGATTGCATATGTTATGTAATCTCCATTAATCTGGCTTGACTCGTAGAGTCATCTGTACTTGCGCTGGCCTGTGAATCGGCCTGAATCACGATGCCCTCCAGTGGATGGAAGCATTATATGGAATCAGAGAGGCAGGTTTCGTCAGGGCCTTCAGGGATTCCCTTTAGCATAGGCCCATCCACCCTCGCAGCCATGGTAATGATGCGAATTATGGCTCACACAAGCACTTTCCACTGCTGAGTTGGCCCATTAGAGATGAGCAGAGAGGCCTAGGCATGTTCCACTGCTGTGATTAACCCTCATCCCCATGCAGCTAATAAGTGTGTAGATCTCGCCTCCTCTGCAGAACCTGAATCTAGGTTCCTAGATAGTGCTCTTAGGGCCCTGGTTCTAGCAGGGCAAGAGCAAGAGGTGGTTGGGGCCAGGCCAGTGGTTTTGGTATTACAGCATGCAGTGGAAAGTGTTTAACAGGGTTTGGATGTGAGGAGATGAATAGTGGTTTTAATGGAGTGAACATGAGAAGATAATGACTGTTCTCTGGTTGTGCTGTGTGTGGTATGGTGCAGAGGCAGAGGAGCTGTATCAGAAGAGAGTCCTGACAATCACAGGCATCTGCGTGGCTTTGTTGGTGGTGGGCATCGTGTGTGTGGTGGCCTACTGCAAAACCAAGTGAGTACCACAGCAGCTTCACCTAGTCCGGTCAAAAATTAGTGAAGAAGCAAGTGTTATCGGGGTATAGTACCCTTGTACACTCTTAAAATGAAGGTTCCTAAATGGTTCTTGGCTTTGAGGTACTGTTCTAGGAATTAGCTTTTAACTGGTACAGAACCTTTACATTGTGAAAAGGATCCTCACACTTGCTCATCTCATTTACTAAAATGATTCTTTAAAGAAATTAAAAAGCATTTGTGGCATCACTCCAAGCAACTCTTTAAGTCCCTGTTTATTTTTAAGAGTGTACTGTGTCTGGGCTTATTTACATCCAGTGCTTATTGAGTGTGTGATATATATGAGTGTGATTCCGGGCTGGTGTCTGAAAGAGTGACGCTGCCTCACTATAGCCTCCCCCCCAGGAAACAGAGGAAGAAGATGCACAATCATCTACGGCAGAACATGTGCGTTGATCACCCCAACCGCAACCTGGCCAACGGCCCCAACCACCCAGGCCCCGGCCCTGAGGAAATACCCATGGTAGATGTATGTCCTTCAGGCCAGAAGTATACCCCATGCTGGTGCTCAAATGCAACTACTTTTAGCTTCACACATTCCATCTTGCATTCTAAAACATGTCAACTGAAAATGCATAAGCCGCATTCTGAAAGCTGCAGCAGTAGTCACTTTATATGGGATAAAATATTAAAAATGTAATTTCCCCAAATTACCATAGCCTGCATATAAATGTCAACATTACGCAAAAGGCACCATCCTCAATAACAATAACAACACGGTGCACGGTTGTGTCTATTAGCAGGTTTTCTTCTTACATGAATTTGATTCAAAATGGACTGCTATTACAGAGGGAGCACCAGGTTCAGCCAATTGCAGAATGTAGTTCACTCTGGAATTATTACTGTCAGACTACAGTCATTGCAGATTTGTACTGGATTAAATGCACCCCTTGAACTCTTTTTAATCTTAAGACTTAATAAGCAGCTACTGTGGATTATTCGGTTATGCTCCGAATTTAATATGTAAAGCATGTGGTTATGGCAGTTTGGAATTAAAGTGTCGGCCACATACAGGTCCCTAGGCTTTAGGAGGTCACAATATAGTTTCTCCCCAGTTGCAACATTTTCTTTTCTTTTTTCACCTGTGCAACTATTTAAGCAACACTCTTCAACCATTACATTTTTTTTTTATTGTTGTTGCTATTGCAAAAATAGCCAATACAGTTCAGAAAGACACTAATTGGTACTCTATTGCCCTCTTGAGTACTGAGATTTATAACCCCCATAGTAACGTAAGAACACATATTGAGTATGTAGTACAACAGGACTGTGAATTTGCAGTGCAGAGCATTGTCATATGCATTTCTGTACTTGCGTGGGGTATATTTCTGGCCTTTTGCCCTTTCAAAGTACTCTGCTTCAGTTAAGTCTGAATTTCTGTAGATCAGCTCTCCTGTCTGACAGCATGTGTCTGCCGGTTGCAGTATATCTCAAAGAACGTCCCAGCCACAGAGAGAGTGATCAGACACGGAGCGGAGGCGTCATTCTCCGGCAGCCGCCAGTCTTCCAGATCCCACAACTCCTCCACCCGAGCCCACTCCTCCACACACAGGTACGGCTGCCAGAGCATACTCCATTCCATCAGTGCAGCAGATGTGAGTGTATTGTGTGTGTGTGTGTGTGTGTGTACTTCGTGCCTTTGGCCCCTGCTCACCATGCACTGAGGTCATGCTCCACTTGCCCTTTACCTGTGTCCTATGTCTATTTTACGCTTACTCAACATTCCTTCCTCTCCGCTCCCCTCACCAGGCTCTAGTGTGGAATTTCAGCAAAGACTCCTTTTCCAGATTCAAAGCAGTTTGGTGTTTTTTACTTGATTTATATTAAATGACTGTTCATTTGCAGTTATTTAATTACATAATGTATTACGTAGCAGGCTACATAACAAATTACATTCACAGTGAATTCATGGCATGTAATTCATTACATGTTTATGTTAAATTTACATTTGCTGTACATTCTACATCAACAAACTGAGGCCTCCACTTCTAACTTTTCCATTTCTTTTAATGATGAAAAATGCCTTTCGTCATTCTATCTCTTTCTTTTCCTTCCTCTTTTTCCTGCTGTGTCAGACATGAGGAGAGAACATGGAGTCTGGAGCGGACGGACAGTGTGCTGTCAGACTGTCCCTCGGGCATGCTGTCGTCCTCCGTGGGGACCAGTAAGTGCAGCAGTCCCGCGTGTATGGAGGCGCGGGCACGGCGAGCCGCTCACTGTGGCTACCCTGAGCCCCACCGGCCGCCCCTGCAGTACGGAGACTCCTTCGACTCGCTCGGCGACTCTCCGCATAGCGACAGGTGTGCGGGAGACCCCCTTACCCTGTAGCTGTGGCACATACGGTGCATAGCTATCTAGCTATCTATATTGCTGAGCTATCTCGCAGTGATAACAACCAGAAAGATTCAGTGGCACATGCACACACACTGCTGACTGGAAATCGATTCTTAGATGCATCACAATTCTCTCTTAAAAGCTTATAATAAGACTTTAATATGGGTTTACACATCATTTTCCTTTTTTTTGTGAATAATGTCCACAGTACTAAACAATTCTTAGGAAATTTAGACCCTTTATTATGCTGTTAAAAATGAGAGGTCAGCTTAACTCAAAATGATATAGTAACTGATTACATGGCTTTTCTTGAGTCGGCTCAACTTGAGGACACAAGAGTTCACCCAGCTCAAACTTCTTAGTTGAGTCTTGATTTTTTAGTTCTGCATCTCAGTTAGGTAGATGAAACACATTTGTTTTTATACTCATTTTCACCCAGCCAGGATTCTTTCCATCACACAATCCCACTTGACATTTTTTTCCTCTTGGGTGCACAGTTATGAATGGCTATGGCATTGCTGAGGTTTAAACTTACGACCTCCTGTTTAGTTGATTGCTAAGTCTGCTGCACCACTCAAGAACATGAAAAGCAACTTAGATTTTGTGTCCATAAAGTTTGGGTGAACACTGGTGTCCACAATTTAAGTCAACTCAAGAAAAGCCACACAATAAGACTTCTCATTTTTACAGCATATATATTGTATTCAATATGCCATGAACACAAAAGAGTAAAATAAAAGTTAAAAAGATCAAATAAACATGCTGTTTCACTAGTTTGGCTTAAATCTATCAGATTGTGAAACATAAAGACAAACAGTGCTGGGAAAAAATATTTGCCCCCTCCCAATTTTTGAATATTTGTCACATGTGAATGTTTCAGACCATCAAAGTACATTTAATATTAGACAAATATAACCCAAGTGAACATAAAATGCTGTTGATGTTAAATGATGATTTCATTTACTGAAGGAAAAATGCTGTTCAGGCCCTCCTAGCCCTGTGTGAAAAAGTAATTGCCCCCTTAGCTACTAAATCAACCAGTTAACCAAATTCAGTTGACTATTGGGTTCAATTTCTCTAGCCACACTCGGGCATGATTACTGCCAGACCTGTTAAATCTAAACAATACTTAAATAAAACCTGTCTGGCAATGTGAAGCAGGCTAATTTGTTGGATAATCTGAAACATTTAAATTTGACAAATTAGCAAAAATCGACTAGCACTATAGGCCTATAGACATAAGAAGACATAAGCCATGTGTAGGCCACATTCAAATTCAGTAAGGTCATGCTACTTGCAGAGATACGAATACAGATGGATCATAGTCTAGGCTAGAAATTGAAAATCAAGATGCATAAAGAATCTTAATAGTCACGTCTTGGTACCCTGAATCAAAATAGAATCAAATCGTGAAGTGTCTAGTTATGCTGATTAAAATAATGAACAGCTGATGCTGTTTTAAAATCGAGAAACTAGTCAGCAGAAACAGTTAAAAACAGCTACCATGAAATAAAATCTTTATAAATTAAATGCAGAGAGCATTTTTCAGAGCTGTTTCTAAATATGAATTGTATCTGGCCTGAGTTTATCTAGGTGAGTTTTGGGGATTTTTATTCATCACTTTCATACTGTATGATTAGATGCTTCAACAGATTGCTTGCTGAGTTTAGGCTACTTCCCATGCTCGCACTGCACTGCTCATATTCACAATCAGAGTCACGCAGTCAGCTGACACACCAAACACGCACACGTGCAAATTATGTCCAAGAACAGGCATGGATAATACATACAGAGATAATTCATGATCTCAATGCATCATGCGTAATTTATTTTGTTATTTTCAAGACGTACAAGTAGTAGCAGTTTTGAATAAGACATTAACTGTAATGTGAATACAAAAATTTAAACTGTAATGGATTACACAACTTCATTACAAGAATACAAAGTGTTCACATCACTGTAATGCGTGCCTTTGTAGCATGTTATGCTCAACACTAACACACCCACTAACACACCCACTTCAGCTCAGGAGGAGTTTGTTAAATAGCTGATGAGTTGAATCAGGTGTGTTAGAGCAGGGAAAGCTTGAAAATTAGCAAGGATAGGGGCACTCCAGGACCTGGCTTGGGGACCACTGGGTTAGCGAATTCAGCTCCAGTGCACTGTGGCTCCAGCATGCAGCTGTTCAGGCTGGCTCTGAGAGAGGCTCAGTGAGGGTAGAGAGGTCAGGCTGATCCCGCTGCTTCACATTCACACTGTTTGTGCCGGAGCGCAGAAAGGAGCTAGCCCACGGCCAGCTGTATTTACGGTTATCTCTCGCCTGCAAGCCGCCCCCACCACTGAGCAACAGCCAAAACAGGAGGATTTATACCGTGAGGGGTTCATTAAGTCAACAAGAGCTGAACAACACATTATCTCAGGAGGGTTAGGCAGGTCTCTTGTGCACTGCTCTGTCCTCCCTCTCTTTCTCCCACTCCCTCTCCTCTCTCTCGCATGTTGCTATCTGCCCTCAGGCCCCCTGCACATCTGTGACAGGCCAGGCCAGTGTGAATTTATCTGCTCAACCTGATCTCTGGCCACCGCTCTCCAAGCCCTCTTTCCAATTTACACGACAGAGGCCACGTGATAAGACCAGATAAGAGAAATAGGATGTCTGCTCTTCCTCTGCCATGAAAGAAATTTCTCCTTCAGTGGTGTTAAGCAAAATTGGTGGGTCTTGTGGCCAAGTTTGATGTGACGGACACCTACAGGAAAGAGCATACATTGCTGAGTACTGGGCAGAGATCTTAGTATTTTTTTCAGCAAGTTAAGGTTTACTATTGTTTTTAATGTTGTCCATTTTTTTCTCAGCTAAGGTTTCCACCACAAGCTCAGTGGGAGGTCATTGTAATAACGCAAATATGGTGAAAAACATGCACAGATTGGATGCTTTGAACCAATCAGATCAGTGCAGTAATGCTTACTAAATCTAATTTATTTATAATTCTGTTGTTTAGTCTAATTTTATACAGTGTTTTTTTATAAGCAAAAGCACACTTACTGCCCAGATAAATACGTGTAAACTATTTTCTCAGGTGGCCTAAGACTTCTGTAAAGAACTGTACGAGTGGATCATCCATCTGACCACATGTTGCAGTTTACAGCGTGAAGTCACCCTATAGTGGTCGATAGTGGCACTGCTGATTTTCTTTAATCTTCGTTCGCAGTGGAACTTCTGATTTGCCAGTGAGCCTCTCAGCTGCTGGGCCTTAATGTGCACACTCTAATTTTCCTAGTGCGGCAGCAAATGTGGGAGGACATGTTTACATCACAAGGCAACAAACATTGCATCAACTTAAACACTGCAGACTTCTTAGAAGTTTTAGTGCTCATCACACGCTAAAAGCCCAAGGCTCATCTGTTAGTAATGTGTGTTTTTGGTGGGGCACTTCTCTTATTTTCTCTTCATGAAAACATTTGACTCACACTAGATGTATATGCTCCTTGAAAACCTCTCTTTCCAGCTTTCTCTCTCTCAGTTCTGGATCTGTGCTGTGTTGACGTTATTGAGAAAACTCAGGGCTATTATCCTGAGAGGCCTCAATATTTCAACCCTAGAGTTAATACTGTAATGTTGATATACATGTTGATATACATACATATAGATATTGATTTACATATGTAATTACATAATTATTTATATGTCATTACATAAAAAAATTACATAGACGTAATGAATGACATTTACAACAAGATTACATTGTGTATTGGCTATATTAATTATTGAGTACTGTTTGCTTCTGGACTTGTACTGTACTATTTGTACTACACATTATAGTATTCATTTCATTGTCAAGAAATTTAAAAATGAAAAAATATATATTTTTCCTGCAAAACAAGACTGTCCACAGAAAGATAACTTTGAATTGTGTCCATCTGCAGACCCAGATAGTCTGTAGCAGTTTTAGACCAACATTTTCACAGCATGATGTGACTTTAGAGTTGCTGCCAATGTTGTGTATACTATTAATAACGTGTAACACTAAATGTTGACATTATTATGTTCCTAAATAGTACATGGCCTTTTTGTTGGAAAATGATAAGGAAATAAATTATGGTCAATGACAGCTATTATATTCTTTTCAAACATTTTAAAATAATTGATCATAGTCTTTTATTATGAAAAATTGCTTACAAGCTAATAATAACTAGCTAACAGTAACCCTAACCCTTACCTATGATGACTAGGGGCCACAAACCTAAAACTGCACCCTGAATCTGCAGGTGTGGAACTGCTGCTGACTCTCTGGACCTGTAGATGAATGACGTTGATAACTTCATCAAATTCTCTATGCCCCTCCTGTAGGTACGTGTCGGCTCTGACCACACCGGCCCGTCTGTCTCCAGTGGACTTCCACTACTCACTGCCCCAGCAGGTGCCTACCTTCCAGATCACATCTCCCAACGCCAGCCACGCCGCATCCTTGCCTCCGGCTGCCCGCGCCCCCTACCCCCCGCCCCAGGAGGAGGAGGACCATCCGCTGCTGCTGCGGCGCTACCAGGTTCCCCTGTACGAGGCACAGCGATACCAGCCCTACCGTCAGCAGCATCAGCAACGGCAGAGCTACCTGCGGGACAGCCCGGGCAGCCTACCGTCCAGCCCCCAGCTGCCGGCCCAGGATGAGGAGTACGAGAGCACGCAGGAGTATCCTGCCTCATCTTCCTCACTGGAGCAACCAAAGAGAAGCGGCCGGCGCAGCTGGCGCAGGTCCAGACTGAATGGGCACGTGGCGCCAAGGGGTTACCGGCCGCCCCGGGACTACGGCTCGCGCAGCTGTCTGTCGGACAGCGGCTCCGAGGAAGAGGAGGAGGAGGAGGGCGAGAGCACGCCCTTCCTCAGCATGCAGAACATGAGCATCCCCGAGCCCTCCACCATCTACAGGCCCGCGCCCCCTGCGGCCTCAGACACGCGGACTCCTCACAGTGCCGCCGGATGCCACGCGGCCCGCTCCAGCACACAGGGCAGCAGCAGCAGCAGACAGACGCACGCGCGCTCCAAACCGGACAGAGCTGCCCACTAAAAGAGAGACAGCCCACCCTACTCCCCCACCCCCACAAAAATGTGTATAACTATAGACCTGCACCTATAAGAAATATTTTTATTTTATATAACTAACAGATATTCTAAACAAATGAAATATTTATTTTCATTTTAGCAAAAAAGTTGTCTACTAGTTATCAGCAAAGACTTTTTTATAGGGAAAACTCTATTTATATGTACATTTTGATTTACAGCATAAAAGAAAAAAAAGACGTGCCAATTTTTTCACAACTTAAAGAAATAGAGTAATATTGTGGTGCCTTTTGCTGTATGCCGATGCCAGAGGGCCAGTGGAGTTTTTTGTAGCCTTTCTTATACGGACGCCTCATTTTTTATACACGTTTACTGTTCTGTTATCTCTTTTTGGCCTTTTTTTTCCTTTCTGTTTTCCAGGTTGTGTTGTTTTGGGAGCTGACCCACCATTTGAGCTGTGACATTGCCCCCTCCCCAACCAATCACACACACGTCATGCAATATAAACCACTCTAACTTAAGGTGTATGTTTACAAGAATATAATTCATACAGATGTTCAATGATTATGTTGCTTTTCTAACAGGAGCTCAAAGACAAATGCAACTGGGGAGGGGGCTTTTTTTCCCTATGAAAAGGGAGAGAAGTGTGTGTGATTTGTGTCCGGATGTCAGACCAAATGTGTGTAGATCTGTCACACACCACTGCAAGGTGTGTGTTCAGAGAGAGGGAGAGGCCTAGGAGGGAGTGTGGCTTCTGAGAGTAATGCTGCTGTTGTCCAGCTATCAGATGTTTCACAGTACTATTGGAGCACTATTGGAGCTGGGTTAGTTTTAGCAGGGGAGGTTGTAAATTGTTTTAAGGGATTCAACTGGCCAATTCATGCAGTATAAAGTTGTTTTGTAGGTTCCCCCTATTACCAAAGATTGAATGTCATAGCCCAGATGTACGCAACTAGCATTACGCAACCGGTGCAGCGCTCAGGCTGTGCCCGAAATGGACCCCTTTTCCTTCATCATGCTCTGTAGAGGGAGACAATTTAGTTGACTAATTAACCACAAAAACACATGGATCAATAAATGAATTCAGACACTTCTTAATCAACCTGTATCAGCATTCACCAGTCGCATAAACAAGCCAACATCAGTTGCTTGTATCAGCAGAACTTTCTCCTGAAATGATCCTTTTTAAAGAAATGCCATGTCTGACTCTTGAAAAATAGCTGTAAATGTCCTGTCAGGCTATTTCGACCCATCAGTGTAATGCTACTAGACACAAATGGTAAGTTAAACATTAATGTTCTGTGGTGTTCACAAGAGATTGTGGGGAAACTGTAGTGCCCTCTATATCATTCTGTTTTACAAGTGAGACCCTTAGATATAGATGACAGTGCCCTAAAACACTATAGGGATCCATTTCAGTCACACTCTCACTAACAATAACAACACAGATCATGGCCATGTCTATTAGTTTATTACATTACACTGAGGTCAATCAAACAGGACTACAAATAATGAGGGAGCTCCAGGTTCATCTAGAGTCCTTATAGTTAAGTCTGTCCCCTCACCGGCTCTTGGCAACTTCCTTCGACACTTGTTTTCAATCATGCAAGACTGGGTTCCTGTATACTTGAATGGGGAGAGACCTGTAAGCCCAAAAAACTGCATAAATAATTGAATTGAAATGGAGGGTTGGACTTCTTATAATACATGAAGTAATACAATAATGATTTCTTAATAAGCTGTAAGTTATGAACCTTCTCCTCCTCTTCTGATGTAATGTCTTTGGTCCAGCAAAATACAGAAGGTAATTCACTCCACAATGATTACTTCTCAAATTAAAAACTACAAACATTGAAGATTCTTGCTGGATTAAAATCACAGATCTCATTGATAATCACTTAAGTTATAGCACCTCCCCAGGTAAAACAAATCCGACTCGAATGGGACTTAAGATTGCTGACCTAGGATCGTTGCCTTGTGTCAGGTTAGACCCCGAAAGGCAGAAACAGGTCCTAGATCGGCTGTCTGTGCAGAGAGATGCCTGGTAGGTGTTGAGGTTTTGGTGAGTGCTTACAGCTGCCTTGATTTCCTTTGCGTTACTTACAGCGTAAGGTTTGTCACTGAAGAGCCTTGTCAATCCAAAGGGGGATAGCGGATATGCAGTGGGGGGAGGGGGGTCTGCAGGCCTGACCTTGGCTGTCAGTACTAATGGCTTGTGGCAGATAAGACAGAAATAAAAGCGTACCATCCATTCAATCCAGCTTAGCCTTCCATTCCCAACCATTCATGCTGTCAGTGTGGCGGACAGAGAGCAAGAGAGAGAGAACAAGTGTGAGAGAGGGATAGCCACACCGTCTCAGGACTCCTCCCCAAAGCCCCAGCCCCATCCCAACCTCCCTCCATCAGGGGTCTGAAGAGAGAGAGGAAGACCCTCACAGGTTGATGGATGTGCCGGCCTCCCTCTCATTCCCTGCATACACACACAGGGAGAGGGAGGATGGAGCAGGATCACCTAACACACACTCACCCTCACACAAACACAAGACAAATAGCTGTGAAACTTCCGAGGGGTCATGAAAATGCCAAAATATGCAAACTTTCTATTTTGCTCCTGTTCGATGACATTCTTTTTTTTATTTTCTGAAAGAACAATAGTGCATTGTGTGGAAAACTGTGATGCCTGTCGTGTGTCTGAGTTTAGTTCCCCTTATTTCCAATCAATGAGACCACCAAACAGTGCAAACTAGCTTTAGAGTAAATTTATTATTATTGTTATTATTATTATTATTATTATTGTTATTATTATTATTATTATTATTATTATTATTATTATTATTATTATTATTATTATTATAGGAAACCATATAAACATTTTTTTTCATATGCAAAAATGATACCAAGCCATGGCTCCGCCTCCATTTTTGAAGCAGTCACTGTTACATGTTCACTGATGGCCGTCACTCTTAGTCCAAACCAACCAAACTTGCGAGCAACTGCACACAGCTAATTCTGCGTGAGTGAGAGGTCTTCTCTGCCATTCAGGACCTGTCACTGTCAGTAGCGTTGCTTGTCGTACACAAATTCATAAGCATTTGTTTTTCAATTGGTCACCATGGTCTAAAAACAGGCCACTGTCAACACATTGCCTCCTCATTTTGGAAGGTAAATATGACTTGTAAACAGGTCAAAAGTTGAAGGAACACATCACTGGCATAGATAAGCTAACACCAGACCCAATAAATGGAGGAAAATGAAGATGATCTCTAAAAAAGGGCGGCATGTACTTCCACAAGTTGTGATTAATCTAGTCGAAAAAAAAAATATAAAGAATTTACTAGGTAGGTCCTAAAACGATTCTATTGCAGTATTGTGACGGCACAAAGGAATAGAGATTTTCTAAAACTAAGACTTTTTGTTTTGTTTTTTTTTTCCTTGCACTTTGAAGGCCAGAATCTATTTGTTCCCTGCCCTGGCGTTTTTGGATCTTATTTGTATGTTTGAGAAATGCAAAACCAGACAGTGCTTCTCTAGTTAGTTTAAATGTGATATCCCTTTCCCCTCTCCAAACCCCTCTAGACTCTGACCGTTTCTGTTTCTACCGTTCTTCCTCTTGAGTTTTCTCCTCGCTTGAGAAGTTTGAACACCTCTCCTCTGCATGTCCTTGTGGTCAAGGTTAAATGGGTGCATGGTAAAAAGCAGCAGATGATTTTTTTCCCCCCTCCGAGTCGGTGAAAGTGTATTTCATTTACTATTCAGCAATAAAAAAAGAATCTTTTCCCCATGTCCATTCTTGGAATATGCTAGAAAAAAAGAAATACATGCCAGATTGTCATAGATTGTAAAATAAAAATTGAAAACAACAAACCCACGTCTTCACATGGAAAAATAAATCCTTCTTCGTATCATTTAAACTTTATACGTGCATGTCTGTGCTGTCCTGCTGTGTGTTTGTTCATGTTGTGGTGATACTGGAGTTTACAGGTGGTACAGATTTTACTGTCTGTTTGCATTTACAGCAAGAGGATCATAATAATGTTGCATGACCCTGTGGCAATACTTTGTCATTTCCAGTGATGTGAGTAGTATTTTTGCCTTGCCCCTCCAAACTACCCCATCTGCTTCAACTGCAATGGCAGCAGGAGGCATCAGCACCAGCGTCAGGTCTGCAGTGACCATGGTCATCCATCCTAAAGGTGGGTAGCATAGCTCATTAAAGGAAAACAGACCACAAAAAAGTTTTGGGAGCAAAGTGATATACAGTGATAAACAGCATAGACAGTGAGGATAATACATGAGCCTCAGAATGTTGAGTCAAATCCAGTATGATACTACTAGATCCATAAGTATTGAAGTTTCCACCTCAGCAAGAGCTCTAAGGGTTTTAATGACCTTGTGCATGCGTGGGAGACTGAGACACAGGAGGGTAAGAAAAGGTCAGAAAGTGAGTACGAGGGAGGCTATGTACCTCCAGCTGCACACATCTGAGCTGCTGTGTCAAAAAGGCAATTCTTTCTGTCTTATGAGACATTTCCTAGACACTCATCTGGCTCCTATCATCGGCAGCGCTTTCCATCCCCTTCGATGACCCTGATCGACTATCAGTTTTTATGTGTTTTGCTTCTTTCTGGTCAATCCTGACATGCCTAAACATGAAACATACGCCTCGCCATGTTTTCACTAAGCTGCCGAACCAAACACTTGAAGCTGATCTGCAGTGGCTCCTCCACCACCTTCAGTGATCTGCTTGGAGTTTATTAATCATAACATAGTTTCATAGTGTCTGAAGGAAAATGACATTGACACAGCAATCACAATGATGGCCATATGGTTTTGAGATATGTTTTGAGAAGTAATGAAAAACTACTTCACTTAAAACTCTTGGGAACATACAGTAGAATCCAAAATTCTGAGACCACATTGAATTTTTTTCCTTTAAACCAGGAAATAAACATCAGACAATTTTAGAATTTTGAACAAACTCAAGCAAAGAAAAGTTATGATGAGTAAAATGAAGAGGCATAAAAACAGTAAAGATTCTGCACAGTTTTTAGGTCACTAATTAAATTTAGGCAAATTTGTTAAGGCCTTTGTACATGAAAGTCAGATTTCTTTTTCTTATTATTATTTCTTATCTCCACTGAAGCACGTGTTCAGACAACTCTCATGTGGATTTCATCTACTCATCAAAGGCTTTTGCACAAACTTGTAGAGTCCCTGCCCGCTCTGGTGCACCCTTTCATTAAAGCAAAAAGTGGAAAACACAAAACACTAAACAAATTCTGAAATTTATCTTAAAACTGTAAAGATTCTAAATTTAAAGAACATTTTAAATTGTATTAGAATTGGAAAAGAAGACCAAATAAAGCATTGTCTCAAACATTTGGGCCCCACTCTATATGAAGACCATTGAGATCTGAGCTCTGAGCTCTGGCTTCTGATCCTTGTAAATAGAACCAAGAACTGTCGACAAAAATAATGGTGACACTTTATTTTGAGTGGTCCTTCTTAGATATAATAAACACTCAATGGACTTTCACTAACATGTCCAAAAAATATGAGGGAAAGGATTAGGTTTTGGGTTAAGGTTAAGGTTAAAATTAGGGCCAGGGTGAGGGTTAGGTTTAGAGCAAGGTTGGGTAATGTTAGGTTTTGCATAATGGAAGTAACATATTAACAACACATCTACTTAATGTAAGTAGTGTATCAACAGTAAATCTACAAGATGGTTCAGTGTATTCAGATGTTCCACTACTGCTACCTCACTGATATGTTGTTAATGTGTTATTGATAATCTGTTAAGAGTTTATTAATCATCTACAAAAGACCACTCCAAAGTGTTACCAAAATAATTAACAGTAATGTTAACCAAATGGCCTTAACCTGCAGAGCGTGGCTTCATGTCAGTGAACCATTATCAATCACTCCATCTGAAACGTTAATATTGTGTGTTGTCTAGTCTGACCGAAATGAACACGGCTGTCTTTGTGCTTGAATATTGATTGATGGGAGATGTTTCCACCTAGACAGATGAAGTGCATGGCAGCTTTCCACTAACTGAGATATTGTTACTGACTAATTCATGGGAATTTTGTGTGAAGTATCTTTCAGTATCTTTTCATTTGGCAGCCTGTGTTTCACAGTATAACAAACCACTGTATCAATTACATTCTGGTTCATATCAGTCTGAATACGAAAAGTACACAGTGGCTGAAGCCAAAGGTTTCAAATCTGATACAAAGCTGTCTTGTATGTAATATTGTTACAAATCTTTGCAAGCCTCTAAGGAAATAATATGTGCACAATACATTCACAGTCAATCGGGTCATTCAGGTTATGAATAGTTGGCGAGGACATTGTGTAATCACTGGTGTTCAGGCAACACTAAACCTTGGAAGCAGAACAACCATGTCAGATTTTTATGAAATGCAGTTATAATTCCTCTGTTAAAAGAAAGTGATGCAAGTCTATGCGTAGTTTGTAATATTAAAGAGGTGTACTAGGATTCAAAGCCACAGGCATGCTAATGGCTACATCTGTGACTTTGAGTACACTTAATAAAAGGCTCTTAGTGTTGATAGATTGGTTGCAATCATTTTAGAACAAGAACATGAATGGATTTTTAAGGTTCAATCAACATCATTGTGAAAAATCAAGCCGTGAAAGTAGGAGGGATGGGAATTGTTAGCTGATGTTGCTATCCCATATTTTTTCTTCTACATATCTGCCAATGCCGATGTTGATACATAAACATCGGTAAAACATAGAAAGTGGGACTATATCTACATGGATTAGCATTCAGCAGAAAAAACAACCTTTATTTATTGCATTAAAAAAATAAAATGCAGATACTTTAGCACTGTGGCCCAGCGTCACAATCTAAACATTTAGATCTTTCAGATCTTCAATGAATGTGTCGTCAAATATCAGTCAAAATTTTAAATATCTGTCCAATGCTGTTCATTTTTGTAAACCATTATCTGCCAATAGCGATATGATACATATATCATCGTGCATCCCTTAGTGCAAGATTTATCAATAAATTCTGAAGGAAAGTACTTCGCTTTGAATGCATTCTGAAAAATTCTGCAAAGAAAATTCTGTTTTCTGTTCGCCTGAAGATCAGTCCGGTTGGTGAGGTTACCTAATGTTCTTGCTATTGTTGTTTTTGGTATTTAAAGTTATTTTAGTAATATGCACTAAAGGAATATTTCATGCAATATCTGTGATTTCATAAGCGGCACCTTACAGTGAAGACAGGTATGTGGATTTTAGCCAACATTCCCCAAGAACTCTGTAGCTGGAAAAAAGTGAGCTAGCAGTTATGCCAAAAGCATAACATCATGTGACTTCATATGGCATAAAGAAATTTGTTCTATAAGAAAATAAAGTATAGTGAGGGTATTGCTGTAAAACATTTCCATGTTGTAACACATTGAATGTTCACCCTATGTTACTGCCTATGGAGTGTATTTGTCCACTGAGGGACTCCATACAAAATTGTACTCCTCCACCTTACTGGGTAATGGTGTTCTGGAATTGTGGACACAGTAAAGTTTGGTCACTACCATTCACATCTGCCTCCAAAAATTTTTTTTTCATATCTTCTCTCAGTCTTGGCAACCCACGGAAGCAGCTCAGTGCCAAATAGGGACCTTTCCTTTTAAAATAACTGCTGCAAAATAGGTGTATTTGGAAGATTTTTCCATGAACTATAGAAACTTTAAATGATAATAGTAGAATGACATGATGCATATAGCTGTCTCTGTGTAGCACAGCAGATGCCAGGAGTTGTGAAATCAAAGACTTCTAAGCAATTTATCACTGCATGTGCAATTGTGTTCAAACTGTTTCTAATTAACTACACTAATGCACCAGATAAACAGCAATTACACAATTATAATCAAACCCATTCAGAATAACATTGCCATGTGCTAGCTGGCAGTCAGGTGAGTCGATATTTCCATGAGTTGGACGCAATGAAAACTGTTAAGAACGACTGCCAACTCAATGTTGCGCCAGACCACCTATTGTGGAAAAGTGAAAAATAACTAAAATGTGATTTCAGGTGTATTAACAACCACAAGGAAACAAATGTCAGTGAAGAAATGTTAGGAGAGAAACATTTACATGACATGACCATGCATGCTGTAGTGAAGTACTTATGAAGATACACGTTATTTCATCACCAAGACAAAAGAACTATGGATCACAAGAACAGAGCAGGTCAAATGGAACAGTCAATTACAGGTCAGCCAAACCATAATTAGGCTTGCCAACAAATAATACCAACTCATAATCCCGAATGAACCCAACAATCAGTGCTGTATTAATGCATGAGCTTAACAGGCCTATGACCCCCAGGCTTGGAGAGGCCCCAGATCATGATAGAGTAAACAACAAGAAATAAACAGTAGGTTAGCTTTCTGTAAACAATGGATGGCATGTAGCTAATATGTTATTTTCCCTTAGAAATAGGGTTAGCTAAGGGGAGATTAAACCAGGAGCAGCCTGACAGCCAACTGGCAATAGGCTGGCTAACATTATCTAGCTACTGTGGCTAGCCCAAGCCTCGCTAAGAGTTTATGGTGCATGGTAGTTAATCAATAGCTAGCCATCTAGTTAAGCATCCAAATGAGCTAACAATAGCAGCCTACTTTAGTTTCAATTTCAAATGCAGTGTGTTAAAATATTACAGGCACAAGTGAGTGTGTATGCTTTCTGTATGTGGGATAGAAGTTTGGCAGCCTAAAGATTTACAGCCCCAGGGCCAAAAGCCAGACTTCTATCTTTTGTCACTTGGGGAGCCATTTGACTGACATGCAATGCAGCCAATCACAAACCTTTTTTGCATAACATATAGAGGCAGGCAGTTATGCGTACCAAAACGGCGGTATAAGAAAAACAGCCTCATAATAAACTAAGTGGTACGTCTGCCAACAACACCTTAAAGCTTCAAATAAACTAATCTTAATGCAGCCCTGCTAACAACAGAGGTGTGTACACACTGATAGTCAACAGACATGAATCTCTCAGGTAGGAGCTGACACTTTGATCTGACTGTCTCTCTCTCTCTCTCTTTCTCTTTCTCTCTCTCTCTCTCTCTCTCTCTCTCTCTCTCTGACGCACATTGCTGCAGGAATTCATGCTACAATGAATTGCTTCTTGCTCTCGTTCTCTTTATGCTGGACTCCATGAGTCTTCAAGAGCAGGTGTGACTGCTCCCACAGCTGGACACTTCAAGGCTTTTGGAAACACTCCACTCCCACCTGGTACTAGCAAGCCCACTAATTACACCCCTCACCCCCCCGTCCTGTATGCACACTCATCTTCACACTCCCCAATTGAAAGGCAAGTCCACTCTCATGGAAGTTACAAATGCCTTGATATATGAGCAGAAGATAAAGAGGCCAGACCCTATTAAGTCTTCTAGAATGACTGCGAATGAAGAAAAGATAATTACCATCCAGTCATTGTGTTCCAGGTGTTTTATGATAGCATGAAGAATGCAAGGACGGCACACATGAAAGGCCCCTCTAAGTATACACTGTCAGATGCTTGTGAATGCTATGTTCAAAACTGATACTAGTATGGTGATATATGACTGTTCAAATGGATGTAATCACCTGCCAAATTAATAACAGATTTTTTTATCCAGTAATAACTGTTCTGTTTTGTCAAGTTAACTGCCGCAATATTTGATCACCACTTTTCAAAAACAAACCTAATTCCAAAATTGTTTGGTCAGTAAGTAAAATGCAAATAAAAACAGAAAGCAAGTAACTTGTAAATTCATTTTAACCGTAATTTAAATTTTAAAACTGAAACACATTCCAAAAAAGTTTGGACAGGGGCAATTTACTATCACAAACATTATGAAATGTTCCAAAAACATCTTAAACAGGTGATGCATGGATATAAAAGGAGCATTCAGCTCCTAGTCATTTATGAGTGAGGATGAGTCAAAAAAAACAAGTTTAAAAATAATGCTCCTCATCGAACGTGTGCAAACATTTTAGGTATTTCCCCCTTTGTGGTGCAGAATATCATCAAAAGATTTAGAGAATCCAGACACAGCTCTGTCCACAAAGGGCGATGCCTAAAATTACAACTGAATGCCCGTTGATCCCTCAGACAGCACTGCATTAAAACCCAGCATGCTTCTGTAATGAATTTAATCACATGTGCTTGGAAATACTTCAGAAAACCCTTGTCAGTAAACACCACCAGTCGCTCTATCTACAAATGCAAGTTAAGACTGTAGTATTCAAAGTGGAGGCCATATGTCAGCAACATTCAGAAACACCTCCAAATTCTCTGGGCTTGAGCTCATCTGAAATGGACTGATGCACAGTTGAAACGTGTACTGTGGTCTTAGTCCACCTTTCTGATTGTTTTTGGAAATTCTGGACGTCGTGTTATTTGGGTCATTGTATGAGGGGTGTGTTAAAGCCAATGACATAGAAAACATGCACATCTTTGAAGGCATAATTTATGCTGAGGGATACAAATGCATTTTGTGTATACATTCTTTCTTAAAACCCACTTATGCAGTTTTCACAATGATTCTGACATTCAATAATGTTTTCTTATTTGGGATTTTTTCTTTAGTAAGCACAGAATCTAAGCACACTCGAGAGCATGAAGGTGTGAACAATTCTATGGTTTAAGAACATGCCATGAATCTGATGTAGACTTTTTTAGGACCTTTCTCAAGAACAAATTTAAGAAAAAATATATTGGAGATATTGCAGAACAAGGCTCAGTGTTTTCAGGGACATCACTGTGTGTTTCAGACAATACCAAATTCCATTCTGCACGTTACAATAGCATGGCTACAAATTATGAGAGTGCAGGTGTTAAACCGGCCTGCCTACAGTTCAGACCTGACTCCCACTGAAAACGTGTGATGCATTGTGAAGTGTAATATATGACTTTGGAGACCCTGGAGTGAAGTGTTATATCAGGCAAGAATGGGAAAAAATCCCACTTTCACCGTACTGTTTAATTGAACACAGGTCAGAGGATTTGCAGATCATGTTTTTTTTGCTTGTTTGTTTGTTTCTGGGACAGTACCCACTGTCCCGACTTTTTTAGAATTAGGTTTGTATGAGGCATTCTGGATTTTAATTAAATTCTAACTTCATTTCCAATTTAATACAGCTTTCTTGGCAATTGTGTAATAATATATAGCTCTATTTATCCTTTTGGACATGTCTAAAAATATCAGAATTTCTTTAATCTTCCTGGGAATTATTTTAAACCTATGAAGCTATAAGCGCTAGCCTCATGTAAGAATCATCAACAAATTAGTTATTTATTTACTTTACATTAAAAACAGTGATTCCAAACTTTAGAGCAATATGGTACTGACATATCAATGGATGAGATAATGCAACCCCCCCAGTAATGTAAATGTTCTATACCAGTTTTTTAGAACTTTAACATTATGTGGAGATTCCTTCTAAAATATTCTTTACACTTATGTAGTATTTTGTGGTGTAGTAGTGCATCCCTCAGCCTCAATGGTTTGACAGAATTCACAATTTTATGTTGTGTGTTTCATTAGTGTTCTCTCACTACAATACCTAGCATGCATGACACAAATACTTCAACCAATCATGAAAAATCCCCCCACAGTGATAAAGAAAGGCATGGATGTAAGGGCTAATAAATACAGGCATGATATTTGGCTTCCTATCCTTAGCTATCTGGATTTCTCTCTGCATTATCCAGCTAGCAGGCAGGGGGTGGGGGGGAGCATTTCAAACAGCCCGTCTTCTTATATCTGCCCCACAGTACTTGTAGTTTTTTTCCAAAAGCTCACTGTAGGAGGTGATCAGGCACATTTACAACAGACGTATGATGAAATTTTTTATTTCATCCAGAGTGCCCCTTTAACAGCCTTGCTCTACATTTTGAGAACTTCCACTAGAAAATATATCTCCATGTTATTTCTGCACGTTTCATGGAAGCAGATGAGGAATGTGTCGGGGGCTCAGCGGGAGTGTGGTGGAAGGAGTGTGTGAAATGCATCAAGAACATCTAAAGGCTGTGATGTGTCCCTGATGAGGCACTGCATCCATCAATCAAGCCATAACCAGAGGTCATCTCAACACAGCTTGCGCCTGCAGGCCAAAACCTATCTATTACATCTTGTTAGCATGTGAAGTATTTATATGTAGAGTAAATTGTGGCTGAAGGCGCAGGGACTGGCTTCGAAATGACCTTAGAGTGAAAGAAAATAGCCCAGTGGTCATAAGGCTGTGATGATTGCCATATTAACCACTAGATGGCAACGATTGCTGATTGGCCAGTGCAAAAGTTGCAGGAATTACTTTCACCTTGACATGTGCAACAACAAAAGTATCAGATTTTAGGCAAGGAGAAACAAGTTAAAGTGCATCAAATAACCATAGATACATAATGAGGCCAGATTGCTCTGAGTAAAGAACATTTCCATCACTTTTTTGGGCTTTCCAGAGTAGAAGAAGTACCTGTTCCAGACATCGCAGCAGAATTGATAACAACTGCAAACGTGACAAAATCATGTCCTGGCCTAGTTCCCGTAGAGATCCCCAGCCTGTGACCCCAAACTGTCTTTGCCTGACACATTTAGTTCTTTACACGGCCGGCATGCTTAAGAAACTAAAACAACCAATGCATAGCGGCATGCTGATAGCATTTGGCAAGTTGATAAGATTTGTATATCTTAGCGTGGAAAAAGAGGCTTGCTTGTATAATCTTTTATGATCTGGATATTTCTCCCTTGATCAACATTTGCCATAATGTTTGTGATGGCCTGCTCCTGCATAAGTAATAGCATAGGCAGTGATTGGTTCATGTGGGCCTGTTTGTAATGCAGTGATGGAAATGATTCTGATTTAGCAACTTCTTGCATGCTGTCTCACATTGCATGCTTTTACATGTGTATTCCTCAGGGAAATCGCAAAATGCCACCAAAAGCCACAGTAAAAAGAAATGCTTTCAGAATATGTTCAGCAGGCCTGGCTAAAAGGTCTGACCATCAGCCATTTAAAACTAAATACTCTATGCACACTTTTTGAATGAGAAGTAAATACAACAGATCATTTCAAAATCCTAAAGCATTATATTTGTTTGCTACATCCCTTTCTTTGCCTTTGCAGAGACAAGTGAAAAGTTATTTTTATGAGTGCGAATCATTGTATCATTTTCTTTAGGTTCATTGAACTCAAAGCAGTAAAACGCATGTGGCAGGCTGGCCACTGGAGAACTTTGGCTGCAGTTTAAAGTTGCTCTGATACAATTCATAGACTCACAGCAAATTTTATTATTATGAGGAGCTCTACCCAGAGGGGAGAGATTATATGTTTAACTGTAGGCGCATGACCTACATATACTTTAATAGTGCAATCAGTATTCAAGCATGCTTTGCACATGTTGAAGCTTGGTTCTTCCTGCTGTATCTTCCTAAAAGTGAACCACCATTAAGTTTCACATGAACAGCTTTAATATTCTTTTTCTTTAGCAAATTTAAAACATATTTTTAAGGTACGTGACTTGTCCAGGATCAGTGTATGCAGGCCAATAAGATGAAAATATATAATTTTATCCTTAGTCTTCGTGGATTTATATTGCCATCATCAAAAACCTCAGAAATAAATGCAATATGTTTTTTTAAAAGACATCACAGTGAAATTAACCCCTTGAACCCTAGACTTTATTGCTCAATCATTCATCAAGTTTGACTACTCAGTAGCTCCAATGATTTTACAGAACTAATGTGTAAGTTATGTAGTTAAAAGCCAGAGGAATTGAAGTAACCACATGCAGTCCTTTAGGGTTCAAGGGGTAAATAATGCAAGAAACAATGATATCAGCACTATAGTTGTAAACAGTCATATGACCAGCACTTGCAGTTGAACTTTGTCCCTACATTAAATAAATAAACGAATCAACTATGGTCTCATAGTCATATGACTCAAAGGATTGGTCACTCCAGTTCAGACTTTATCTGGTGCCATCTGCAATTCCTTGTACGCACCTGCCAGTGACATGCACTCAGAGATGCATACAGATATGACACAGAAAAAACAAATACACAAACAGATGTGACATGCTTGGACATGAAATCAGAAGGAAGGCCTCTACTTCATTTCATTTTGCTTGAAAGGTTTAGGATGAGTTTTGAGAAGGAATCTGTGTGGTCATTTCAGCAACTGGTTTTTATTTGCATTCTGATTCAAATGAACATAAGAATTAGTTAATAATCAGCCAAAATGCATTATATCTAAGGGCTAAGCCAGGTTGTATAGGAAATGGCTAGTGTGCAGGCGAGAGGTAAAACGTGGAGAGTGCTGGACTGGAGCTGACCAGAACAGTATAAATCCTCTCAGCATTCAGAGTACAGTCATAGCCTTGCTGCTGCTGCACTTTCTCCGTTCTTCTGGATCTCTCCTGAAAGCATGCGTGCCCTCCTCCTGCTCACAATCAGCCTGAGTGTGCTGCTCGGCGTCCTCACTCAGGAACCGCAGCCCTGCAGTAAGTCTAACAACACAATCTCGCCTCTCTTTGCTTTAGCATTAATGCAGAACGGTTCAAGCTACAACTTAAAAACATACATGAGGACAACAATCACTGAGCAAATCAATCTAAACAATTAATACACACTTGGTTGTTATAAGAGGAGATTCTGATTTTAATTACATGTTAACCCATTTGTGATCACCCACATTTTCCTATGATATTATGCACTTTCATGTGCCACCAGTGATCTATTTAAACAAGGGCACAACCGATATACAAATTTTGTGACTGATACCGATACCGATTTTAAGGATCTAAAAATGATGATAACCGATAATATAGGCTGATATAATTTATTTTGGTAAAAAATGAAATAGACCCAAACACTTTTAGTTAACCCCATAAAAAGCCAGAGGACCAGCAGGCCCAAAGTTTGATTACACACTTCCATAACCTAAGTATGGTTGGCATTGGAGTCCCTGTAGTTACTGAATAATAAGCCTTAGTATGTAATAAGCCTGAGATTTTAAGGGAATAAAAAGTACTTTAGTGACCGTCATGATGTCAGTCATCAACCATGAATTATATATATATATAAAAAATTATATTCAATTCAAATTTTCTCAAACAGCATAAACTCACAGTGGGCGGAGCTCCCCAGCATTCTTGACCATTTTGCTGATTTTTATAAATTAGCTCTAATTTTTCTTATTTTATCAGTTTACAGTGACTTTTTTTGGTGTGAAATTGTGTATGTGTTGAAATTTACAAAAATGATTTAGCAGACAACCACAATGTTGTATTATTTTACAGTTTCTCTTTCAAAAGATCTGCACAGAGTATTTAGTTTCAAATGGCTGATGGTCAGACAGTTCAGCCAGGTCAGTGTCAGTGACAGTTTTGCACTGCATAACACAACAGTGAGAGTAGGTGGAGTTCTCGTCATGTGATTTCTCACATTAATCTAGCATTAACATTAAACACAAACAACAGCAGCAAAAATGAAGGAACTTCAAGCTCTGACTGACCTTTTACTTGCCGTTTATATGAGTCACAGACATTCTGGTTTGCTAGTGTAACCCCATGGGCATTTATTTTCCTT
Organism: Colossoma macropomum; assembly: GCF_904425465.1. Classification (NCBI taxonomy): domain Eukaryota; kingdom Metazoa; phylum Chordata; class Actinopteri; order Characiformes; family Serrasalmidae; genus Colossoma; species Colossoma macropomum. The sequence continues at coordinate 18,925,529 of NW_023494800.1, forward strand.
GAACTAAAATTCATTGCACCTTATCCTTCCATGCTGTGGTGTATTTCCAAGTGAAACTCTGTATCAGGGAGAGTCTCTGATCTAGTTGAGCATGTTTTTACTCAACAAAAGGTGATGGTAGTGGAAAGACATGGTCAAGATATTATTGATTAATTATTATTAATCAGTAATATCTGGTGCACTGTGACATAATCAAAACTCAAAGACATTTTTAGAGACCAGTAAAAGTCTTTAAATTTTGATGGAAGGTTAGAGGAAAATCCTATGCTATGATGAACCAAGCCTAATATGACAAGGGGCACTAACATGGTAAAAAAAATCCATTTTTATTTCAAGCTTTAAATCTATAAAAAGGTAAAAACTGTATTCTTGCATGTGTGAATCTTTAAAAAAAAGTGAATTTATAAAAGAAAAAATAAGAGGTGTACACCATGGCCATTTCAGTTGCAGAGACAGAACAGTATAAATATCCTTTGACAGTCATCAGCATGTTTTATTTGAAATGATGACTGTAAAGGTGACCCTTGGTATAAGAGGTTTTAAAGATGGACACCACAAATACTATCCTGCCATTTTCTCTGAACTGTTTCTTGTTTCTCTTCCCACTTTGCAGAGGCTCCACCATACCTTGAAGGAAAGTTACTTGTGGTAAGTCAGTGGGCCTGTTGCATGGGGGCTGGTACGTGGGAGGCATCACTTGACGCACAGGTCTATGCTAACCTGCTAGCTGTGATGTCAGTGAGATGTGCTTTCCTAAACAGGTCTTTCTCATGCAGGTGTTCCCTGAGGGAAAGACACTGGTGTTTGAGCAGTTCTACTATGACGCAGTGGAACAGAGGATTCGTGTGATCGCACATGAACAGGACAGCACCCACAATGTGTTTGTGGACAGACTTCTGTTGTTCAGAGAGGTACAAAAGAGTATTGAGAGAACTGCCATCTACTACACTGAGAAACCTGTGATCAGGTCATCTATTACACTGTGAACTGTGATCTTTCCATGCCCTATCCACAAATGTGTTCATTCATAGGAACTGTTGCTAGGTTGGGCAAGCTTTACAGATCAATGGCAAAAATCTAATTCAACCCAATGAGAGATTATAGCATGTTGTTTACAATCACTACATAATGTTGAGTTTCTATGTTAAGAGTGCTACACTATTACGTTGGCCTGTGATGACCCTTGTGGCTAATTAACCCTTCATTGCACAGTGTTGCAATGATATGATACGGTTGACATGGCAACAATTACTTTATCTCAATTTTACTAAAAATCAATAATATAAAATCTATGTTTTCCTATTTAATTGTAGAAATAGGGTCTTTTACTTTGAAAGGACAAATAATTTATGACATCACATGACCAGGAATTCTTAGTATGATGATTATTGAAAATGTATTAATTTACAATATTTGTGAATAGGTTGTACGTTTTTTACTAAGTATAAGTTGAATTTGTTTGGTCTTGATTTTTAATAAAAAGATGTTTTTAGAGAAAAATTAGATTTTATGGTGCTTTTTTAGATTTTATGGTGCTTTTTTTTAGATTTTATGGTGCTATGGTATGATTGCGCATTGTTGCCACATGGCAACAATTTACCAAATACCCCACTTAAAAAAAAGTTGGTTTTTTTTTCAAATATTTCCATTATTTAAGCAATTTTAAATAAAAAAAAACCTGTTAAAACATATTTATCATGTTTAAGTAATAATTAATGCAACAGAGGGTTAAAACGCCAAAGTTTGGAAATGACTATAATGAATTTGCCAACATGGTAATGTCCTTTTTTTATCTGCTTACAAAATAATTATTATTTGAAATTAATAATACTCATTATAGTACAGTATATTTAGGTAGTTTGTAAAAATTGAGTTGTGTGCTACAAATTCTCATTCTGTAAAGCTTGTTCAACTTAGCAACAGTTGCTACGAAATAACCTACTTGTGGGCGGAATATGGATTGTTAGACATGGGTTAGATGCAGGTTGTCAGGCAATTTTAGCCTTTAAGTTCCAGGATTCAGACCATTTGGAAATAATTTGTGCTTAAGGCAACTCCAACACTCAAAGTATATGTTCTGATCTTCTCAGAGGTTCTACTATGAGATCAGTTACCACAACAAAAGCTGTACTAAGGTGCCTTTCAGTGCTGCCTTCAGTCCCATTGAGATTCCCATCGATGCCCATCACAAAGCCCAGTTCGTCATAGGAAGCCTCTCGGCTCCTGCACAGGGCCTGCTGGTCAACAACTGGGAGGGATCAATCGCTGAGATTAAGGGTAACTAAACATCTACACTGCACATCTCCAGAGGTGGGTAAAGTAACCTAAAACAATACTTAGCCTAGCAAACAACTGGAGTAGGAGTTAAAAAAGAGATCAGTAAAACTACTCAGGACCCTAAAGAACTGCAGTGGAACCTCTTAATACATCCAGAATCTATCAGCATAGAAAATTTTGTTAGGTGCTATTCCTCCCTTTTGGGGCTCCTTTTGGTCTAAAATAAAATGCTAAAGCTCAACAGTGAGATGTGTGAACAACAGCAAAGCAAGACCAGGTGGTGTCACCATCAGAACACATTGAATCAAACTTTAATGTTATAAATCAACAAAAATCTTGCCCCTTGTAAAACTGACATCCAATTTGGAATAAAGGGACCAAAATTAAAAATGTAAACATTGCTTTATTTATTGTATATATTTATAGCCCGTAACCACCCCCACCCCACAATCCCCCTCCAGATATTTTAAGTTTGACCCCAGGTTACCTCCTACCACTGTACATCACATTGGATAGTCCATGAATCTTGTTAGTCACTATAGCTGCTCTTACCTCTAATTAATTGTTGCCTCTTTTGTAGCAAACTACTCCATGACCTTCACAGAGTTTGGCTGCATTCCTGTCACCATCCTGTACAGCGTTGAGAAAACGGGCCACATCGTGTCAAGGTTGGTGTTCTAAAACTAAGCTAAGCTAAAGTCTTAAGGGGTTTTACAAAAATGCCATAAAACAAGGCAGGAAACAGGATCCCAATTTGCTATTTCATTTACAACAGAAGAACTGGTCATAAGCTTTATAATATGATTATCTTGAGGATTATATAGCCAGTAGAGACACAGAAAGGGTATGTTTCAGTTTACAGGGCTGTTATCCATCTTGAGCTGAGTCTTAAACCAAGAGCTTGAGGTAGGATTAATGGACAAAAACATAACACGCAGCACTTTTAATACATGTTCCAGAGTATTGTTTCTCCCCATTTACAAACAGGGAATTATTCCGTATGAACTTTAATTGAAGACATATGTTTGAAGTGGACGTCAATCAATTGCTTAAACTTTGTTTGTATTAGTATTGTCTCTTTGTTGAATTATGCTCTCAGCACATCATCAAGTTCTATTTTCCAGTGCTTTTTCAGCAGACCTCCTTCTGCATCACGCATTAGTTGTGGTATTGTTGAATTATATCTAATTGTGATAATGAAAGACTTGATGATGAGCTGATTTAATTATAACAAATACATAATCCAGCTTGAGGCCCTGAGGAGTGATGCAAGAAACACTGCCATATGACTTAGCGTCAACACGTAACCGAGTAATTTAATCAAGCTGTTCTTGTGAAGTACAGCCACATGGCCATTGTTTATAATGTAATAATACTAATATGGTGCATGGTATCTAGCAATAGACTACAGCATTCATCCTACTCTTCTATTAAGACATAATTGATAAAGTAGAAACCATTTATGGTTAATCTGAATCTGGGTGACAGACTGACTCCTCTGTTAAACCAAATAAGTTCTACAATTTGACATGGAGTGTGCATTAAACATAAACTACTGGACAAAAAAAAACAGACGTAGATTACAAGAGATTGACAATAATTGAGCCAGATCACCATAGCCAGAACAGCAGCAAAGCACAGGTCGAGTGCATTCTTTGAATCATTTTTCGCTTTACACTAACTCCTCTTCATTTCTGTCCCTAGCTTCTTTGATATCGTCATTGGGATAGAAAATCCAGATATTTTTATTCCTCCATCGTTCTGTACCTCTGCGAAACTGGTGGAACGGAAACCTGGTGAAGTGGCCGACTTCTTCAGAGCTCTCCTGTGAAATGCTTAGCATACAGTACATGTAATCATGTAATCAGATAAACCACTTTTTTAATCACATAATGTAACTTTACTGAGGTCTTGTGGTTTTACACTGTCATTCAAATAAAATAACAACACCAGGTTGGAAAAAAATGCCTACTGCAAACTGTTTATTCTTACACTCAAACATCGTAATGAACACAACTTCTATAATAAAACACAGTATTTCACCCAGAGAAAAAAAAAACAATGAATGACAAACATGAGAGAACTGAATAAGAGAAGGGTTTGGAGTTATACAAAAAAAAAGAACTGTACAGTGTCCAGTGTCTGAAGTCACAGAATCTGTCGACTCTGTCTTTGGGTGCTGAGAAAAGATGGTAAGATCGAGTGCTGGGCTCTCAAATTCACGTTTCACAGCATTGAAGTCAAACATGAGCCACAGCACTACGAGCTAGGAGAGACTTGGCCAGCTACAGATCCCGAGCAGCTACTTGTACAGGATGTCGTAGTGGCCTGGTCGGTAGAGCAGAAAAACCTTGGGGTCACCATCCTCAGGGAAGATGTGGTGGTTGACTGTCCCTCCTTCCCCTCGGTCCATGTACTCCACCAGGATGCACACGTTCAGTGCCTGAGCTAGAGCTATGATGTGGATGTGGTCACTCTCTTTGGACATTGGCTCCACCTCCTGGTCAACAGAGAGGAAGACATTCTGATCTTAATATTACATCTTCTGGAGAACAATGCAAAAAAATAATAATAAAATGACATGAATCACATATGTAAGAATTCAAGCAATAGTTCGAAATAAACCTCACTGCAGTCTTATACTCTACCAATTACAATCATGCAAACTGCAGGCCTACATCACACATTTTAATTTAAGCATGTGTGAAGCATAAGCTTTCATTACACATCATTACGTATTAGCTAAATTAGCCTCACAGTTTTAGTGTAAAACAAAAGTAGCAAACATCCAAGATACCAGACTGCCTTGGCTGATCAACTACATCTGGGATAAAGGAAAAATGTTGTACATAATTTTTCACCAAACTATCACTTCATACCATGCCTGTTCAGTGAAAGTGCTAGGTGTCTCACCTGCTGGCAGAACTCTCGGACAGTGCGGCCACCCTCAATAAAGTGCTGGAAGAAGTCCTCCTCTCTCTGCAGGAAGCCAGAGGTCACCAGCCGCAGATACACCACTAGGTAGTCGGACACACTCTGCTCGTTGAAGGAGCTGAGCAGCTCGCCTACAGAGGGCTGCTTATCGCACACCTCAATCAGGTCCATGAACTAGAAGTACCAGTTAGAAAAAGGACACATGTTCTGTAGGAGACCCTGTCACATTCCAGATTTATTCCTCAGAGCATAATACAGTGCGACCCAGGATCAAAATAACTGGGTCTCAGGTTTGCTCTGAGAAAATGAGAGCCAGTCATGCAGACCCATTTACTGAAAAGATTAATTTTAGTGTCTCTAGAATACTAGTGTAAAACCTGCACACCATCTGCTATGCATGATCAATGAAGATGTGACTTTCTTTTACCGTGTTGTGAAAATCTTCAATGGTGAATTCTGTGAAACCTTGACTGACTAGGTCCAGTTTACTCTTGGCAGCAATGGCTTTAAATCTGCGGGCAAGCACAATGACCTAAATACGATGAAATCTGAGAAACATGTCCAAAAGTTTGTAGACACCCCTAATCTAGCTAATTGAATTAAATTGTGCACATTTCTTTAACTTCCATACAAAACACTGCCAACAGAATGAGATGTTCTGGAGCAGCTGCAGATGAGCCTAAAATCACCATGCCCAATGCCAAGCGTGAGCTAAAGAGGTACAAAACCCCCCAGCACTGAGCTGTGGAGCAGTGGAATTGTGTTGTCTGGAGTGATGGAGCACTAACCAATATATTTCAGAGAAGTTAAAGTGGAGTTTGTGATCCAGAACGGATCATCCAACATCAGTAACTGACCTTATTAAAGCTTTTGTGATTAAATGCAAACAAATCCTTACAGCATATTCCAACATCTAGTGTAAAGCCTTCTCAGAAGAGTAGAGGCTGTTACTGCTGCAAAGACAGACAAATTCCCTTTTAATACCCTTGATTTCGGGTGATTACGGATGTCTTCAATCTTTTGGACATATACTGCATATACACTTGAAGACATACGGTTATGTATAGACTTACATAGAGACAAAAGCTCCTTCATGACTATTTCAATAGCAGTCTAATTTGTAGCCAAGATGGAGGATTACCTGTGCAGTTCCTTGCTATCATCCAACAAAGACTCCAAGTATGAGAACCCAAATGCTCTATAGAAGCAGTTCCCATCTGGCCTTGTCTTACGTATAAATGAGTACTTCTTTTGCAAATCCTGTTGATAAAACAAGACAAATTAATTTATTCTTTATACTTCTCTTTCACCTACACACATTTTAGATAACAATTCTGGAAGTGGTAGTAAATAAGAATGAAATCAATACACAATATTATTGTTTTGTTTGATATAAAACACAGCAAACAATGCAGACTGCCACAGGACTAAAAAGAAACCTACAAAAAAAGAAGTTAGGTCTACCTAGAAAAGTACAAGCAATTTACTTTGCATGGCATTCTTACTCTTATTTTTTGCTGGTAAATGGTGTCATCTTCAGCATACTCTTGCTTAAGTATAGCTAGGTCCTGTCGGTCTGACACAAGGGGAATGCTGGTGGCAATCTGGAATTACATGGTAATCAAATAACAGGCACGTGAGGCAGAGCTTTACCCTCACTCACAAAGCTCCAACGCATGTTTTAGAAACTCTACAATTAACATAATAAATGCAAGTTAGAGAACAGATTTTACCTCTTGCTGAATCCTATCTTGTTGTGCAATTATAGCTTCATCATATGCAAGACAATTCAATCCTGTAAACATAAAAAACCCTTATGAGTGTATAAACAAAGGACCAGAAATGTCATACTCAATCTTGTTTTTTCATATCTCATATTCAATCAGAATTTAATCAAAAAATTTTGATTTTGAAAACCCAGTAAAACAGGCGTGACAAACTCTGATCACGTAGGGTCGTAGTCTTGCAAAATCCCCTGCTCAAGCACACCTATAAAACCCAGCAGGTAACAGATTAGTTGAACAAAGTGTGTATGCAGGGACACAACATGACTCAAGTGTCTTTGTAGCCACCACCCACCCCACCCTTTTCTTCGCATCCTTTTTTTTTTTACTTTACTCTTGGAAGCTCTGCTATTTTAATACATGTGATCCATTAATGCCTTTGAACATGACCGTGAATATAATGAACACAGAGCCTATACCAAACACTTAGTATTTTTATTTTTACTCATATAATCATTTCACTGGATATGTTCATGTACAGAATATGACAGGATGAGGGGCCTGAGGAGAGATATAATTACTACCCTGAGCCATGTGGTCAGAGGCCCCTGGGCAGAAGACCCAGGCTTGAATCTATTCCTGTATGTTTAAGCTTGTAAATCACCAAACTGTGCTTGACACCACGGTTGTAAATACTTGACCAAAATGAAGCATGTTATATCAGGCATGATACAACCATGAGAGTCTTATTAATTAATATTACTATTAATTATAAAAGTTGTATGTACATGTTATTCATTATTAAGTCAATATTGCTGTGATTATGAAAATACAATAACATTGGTTTTGATGCATCACTTCATTTAAGAATCACCTCACATCCTACTTTACCACTTCTGGTTCATCAAACCATTTACAGCTCAACTGTATGTAGTTTATTTAGGCAACTGATGGTATTCCAATAAAGTCACGATCGAGCTGCTGCCATTTTGGTAGGCAACTTCAAGTTCATTCAGCAGTTCTGGCAGTTTGTAATGAGATAGCAAAGTCATAACAGATCCAGCAACGGCAGTAAAACACATTTCTTGGGATCACTTTTTTTAATTTCATTTTTAAAGCATATTAATTGGTATATTTGAGTGTACTACCTTGATTTGAGTAGTTGCTGATAGAAAATAAAAGCTTAAATATAAACAGCCAATATTTCCTGCTTTGCTACTAGCACTCTGTCTCAAATCGCATACAAGCACACTAAACAGTGTGTAAAAATAAAGCATATACCATTAGAAGTGCACTCAGTAGTGTGGTAGGTGAAGTACAGAAGTGTGTGGTTTGGCCTTAGATCAGCTAGTAAGACGTGATCAAAAGCTGCTCTGCTGTGCTGCTCGTTAGCTGCTCATTATACATTTCCAAGTGAAAATTTAAGGTATTCTTTGACTAAGGATGCATTTATTGAGGTAAATGAATGTATTTTTTGAGGGAAGTTGATGTTGGGTTTGGATCTTCAGGTCTGTGGGCCCCATTTTCATTGTTTACCAAAAGAAAAATGATGCAATTTATTATTTCTTTCTCAGATTGACTGAACCGTGAAAACAAAACAATGTCAGGAATTGAATACGAAAATAAAAGTATTTCAATCTAATTTGTAAATGTACTCAGGAAAAAAACAATAAAACTGACTGTTCAAAAAGAGAAACCCAAAACGTAAGTATTGCATCCGAGTCTAGTAACGGAAGTTTTGCCTTTAAAGTTGCACGAGCAGTACGTTACCACATTTAACGAAGAGCTGTACCAGAAAAACACCAGGGGGGTTAATTTAAAGATAGTGTAAATTTAGAAGATTTTCAGTTTATACCTTTGGCTAATTCGCGTCCATCTGTACATTTAATTGTTTAAAAAGTGGCGTAATCACAATTTAACAGCTAAAAGGTGAGAAACTGGTAAATGATACTAGAACGAGCAACTTAAATACAACAGATACACAATGGGGTCCGTCGCAGCATCATTTCAGCGAACGGAAGAATCCTGAATTAGAAAAAAAACCTTTCAGGTCCGCGACGAAAACACATGACGACAGCCTGAAAAGCACTACAAAGAAAGCGGGCCCATCGTGGTGTTTTAGCTTTAAGACTGTAAAATGACTCGTAAACTTAAAGATACGCCGATTTCGGCTGAGGCTAAAATCTGTTTGCGAAGCCGCTGCTGAACGTTAGCCATTGCCGTATTAGCCAGTTAGCTTCTGGGCAGCTGTTCGGCGCTGCCCGCTCCTCCCTTCAACCCTTTTCATTCATTCATACCGAAAATAATGAACAAAATATGATGACTTCAGGTGGCTCGATTCAAGAACATGAACTAAACCAAGCCTGGTAAAAATTCTGCTCACCATCAACTTCTTTCTGAGCCATTCCCTCTTGTTGTTGTTCTTCCTCCGCCATGTTGCCTCCAAATGTTTCCTGTCATGTGACCACGGAGAAACTCAATTCCGGATGGCAAAGCCTTCATTTTCTGGAACTTTTAGTTTTTCCTTGAAAAAAAAAAAATTAAAACCCAAAAACTTCAGTACTCCTGTATTCACCCAAGTTTGAACCAACACCCCTTCTTCTTTTCCTAAGATAACAGAATATTTGATAGCAGAATATTTTTAATCTGTGCATGAAAAAGGAAAAAGGTTTAGGCATGTATATTGAGGCAGCTTTACAACCTGTACTCGTGTTCCACAAGCACAACAAGCAAGACTGATCTAATAATAAACATGCATTTCTGCATCAGTATCAGTGGCCAAGCTCAAAAGAAAATGTGCTGACACGATTTCAGATTTAAATAACAGTTTATTTTAAGTGTGTAACAACATCCTTAAGAAGAAAAACACCCATTACAACAACTCATTATGAAGCCCACTGATTGACTTCTCGACATGCTGGAGTGGCCTGGAAGAGGGTAAACTGCTTTAAGATGGAGCGCTAGATGGATGGCTCATGAGTCCTTTCTTGTTACAGGTGGATTAAAGACAACAGAATGGTCCCCAATGACAAGGGATGTAGAGATCTCTTTTCGGGCCATGACAACAGTATTATGCCTTCTTCTTGTAGCTCTCCAGGTTGGCCAGGACCCATCCAGATGGAGCCAGAATTGCCAGGGAAAACAAAACAAGACTGAAGGTTGTCTCCTGCATAAACACATACACAAGTCAGATCAGATGCTTTCCAATAACTTGAATGAGCAAAGTATTTGTTCCTTTAAACCATCATTATCCAATGGACAGAGGTAGACGGATATGCACAGATGCACATTTCCGTGCTTTTTCTGTTTTAACACAACCACTTTAATGCAGGGCAACAAAATGCAGGGCAGTGGACCTCCGGGGTTGAGAAACACTGCTTTAAATGACACTACAGGTTGGGTACACTACTGTGCGACAGTTTTAGAGAACGTATAGAGAACATATTTAAAAAACTATTTAACTAAACACTGAGCATTTATTTGCTCCGAAAAATGTTAATGTTAAATACAAATAATGTTAATTACAGTAAGTAATAATTGTATGCATGTGAATGTGTTTAACCATTTCAAAAACCTCAATGTGTGGCAGCACAGTATTGGTTGTAGTTATAATTCAATACCTGCTTATGTAAAATTAAGTGTGCTGGTGATTAAACAAATCTACAGTATTTAATTAATCTTTTTGACAGCAGGGGCATTCACTTTTTAACGTATCTTGGTTTATCTGAATATATTCTAAAGATATATCATGTTTTTATGAGCAAAACCAGTTATACATGGCTGTAAACTATTTGATTAGGTGCCCAAGACTTTTGCTGAGTAGTGTATGTCAACAGTTAAACTAAAATCAACGTCAATCAGAAATAATAACGCATTCTTCCTCTGCAGAGGCGGAAAGTCAGGATCAGGATCACTTTAAATGTGATGGATCATAAAAATAATACAAATCCGCGTGTAGGAAATAAATCAGCCAATCCTTAAAATTGTCAAATACTTAAATTTAAATAATACTTTATATATAAATAAATGTACATTTTCTGTAGTCGGCAGTAATCTTGCGTAAATTCTGCAACAAACTAGGTCGTCATACTTTTGGAAAATTAAATGTGGATTAGTTGTACTTGTAGGTACAAGAAAGTATAAAGGTTATCAACCTTAACTTGAACCAGAAAGCATATATTAAAACATCAAACTCATCAAACATCTAAACTACCGACACTAACTGGGACCTGCTTACTGTAAATAACAGGATTTTGAAAAACGGGGTGTCGTGTATAATGAGTTGGTAGACAATGTTTTAAGGCAATCAAGGTATCAAACAAACGGTATGGTTTCAAGCTAATTCAACGGCATAAATATGACTAAGATTGTAAGATTGTTAGTTAGCTAAGTGACCTTTACATGGAGTGCAGCTAGGTGGCTAGGCTAACTTTAGGAAAATGGTAACGTTACAGCTAACACTCCTAGCTCAAGGGGACAAACGTGATTCATAGTTCTTTAGCTAATATTAAATATGTATGAGATTTATGTCTATCAAACACAAGGATAATGTTAACTTTGCCGCCGAGATACAAACGTCCCTGCTACACGCGTTTTCAGCTGAAGGTTAGTCTCCATTGCTGCCTGTCGAACTAACTGCAGGCCGAGCAGAAAGCGCTCAGGGTCACACTGATACTACCACCCTCCTCCACAACACTTACCGCCGCGCCCACGGCGTCCTTGGCCGGCTTTGAGGCGATATTTGATCGCTGGGTGATGTTTGAACCCCGCAGAGCCGGAGCTGTGCGAATTCGCGCGATTCCCCGAAGGATCCCAGACATTTTGCAGCTTCTGAAGCGAATGGAGTGACAACCAAGCTACACAGGAAAGAGCTTTGAGGAGGACGAGAAACGGCAAGTGCTTCTGGGAAATGCAGTATGGCATGGGTTTATGGGAGTTGTAGTCGTTCATAGACACTTAGACAGGAGAGCCGTTTTAGCTTTTAGTCTTTTAGTCTTTTAGTATATTTATACTTTAATGTACTACTGGCAAGATCATGTTTACTTGCTCAAATAGAATTTCTAATATTAAAAATATGGACTAAAAGCTAAAACGGCTCTCCTGTCTAAGTGTCTATGAACGACTACAACAATGAGTATTAGTACAAAGAATTTGATATACAAGTTTTGTATATCAAATTCTTTGTACTAATACTTATAACGCCAAATTTCAAGTTTTACCAGTAAGAATTATATTTTAGCATGTCACCAGGAATTCACGGCTTTTGTATAGCGCCATGCTCGGCCATATTGCCAATAGGGTTTTTTGTTTATTATTATTGATGCATCTTCATTTGATTCCGTGCTTTAGATTGTAGAAGGTAAGTATTGCCAGGGGAATAAGACAACAAGGTAATAGTATAACAGTATTTTACAAAAAGAAATACAATTCAAATATGAATGAATAGCAATGTTTCTTCAAACAAATTTACATTTTTGTTCATCATTTGTGTTCACCAATTTCCTTTTTTTATTTGTTTGTTTTTTTACAATACACATATTGAATTGAGGTGACATAGTTGTAAATAAGTTGTAATTTGGGATTCTATTTGTATATTTCATTTGATAAATAAAATATTGATCAAGAAAAAATGAACAGATTAATTAAATAGGCAGCCTTATTGCAGTCTGGATAATAAAACAAAATATGGTTTCTATTCTTAATGTTCATTTTATGTCCATTATCCTTCATTGCATAATTTCAAAAGCTATTAGGCTTAGTATGGCTACAGTTGCAGAACATATGTTCAGTGTGTTTACTGTTTTCACCACAAAATGTACATAAATCCTCCACTTGTAAGATGTATATTGAGACAATACTGTTGCATCTTACTGTTATAATTATGAATGATTTTATATATGATTTCTTTGATCTTACATAGCGCATATTCCTTAGATACAGTCCATATCTTGTTCCAATCAATAACAAATTTCGAAGCCCAGTGAGAATGCATTGCAAGTACACGTCTTGAAATATACAAGTCTCTAACACGTGTTAATTTCATTGATTGAAACTCTAATACGTTTATCAAAGGTTGATATTGTTTTATCTATTGCGAGACATACGCTCAGAAATAGCTTCTGTTACTCTAATTCTTTTGTGCTAATTTCAGTAGGACTTTTGGATTTAAGTAGAAAATCGGAGTGTGAATAGAATTGACCATTATCATTTAGCAATTGACTTACCAATAAATGCCCATGCACCAGTTTTTAAAGAATACACTTTTATCTGTGACAGATGTCGTTGTTATTCCAGATAAAGCACAGTTTAAGAGAGTAGCTGTGGTCTGTAGGTTCTCTGCTGTTTCCTTTGGCTTTTTCAGTCTGCTACCGCAGCACCATCTAGCGGCTGTGAATGAGAAAAATTCAGAACAGAATTTGTCAACACTCCCATATTGCTTGTTACTTTATGAAATGTAAATGTTTTTTTTTCCCTGACCATCTCTTGCCCTACTTACAGCTGTGATATTTTGGTAGATGACAACACCGTAATGTAAGTAATCTGTTTATGTTAGTAGGGTGTTTTTTATATGAATTTAGTTTGTATAAAGCTACACGATGTACGTTTTGGGGATTTGGAGACCTCTCTGGTGGATATGTGTAATTACTCACAAAGTGCAGAAGACCATTTTGTAGTGCTGGTTGTGTATCGGCCCCCTTACCCCAGTGGATGAATCTGGTGATTGAAAGAGAACTCACAGAGAATTTATTCAAAACGTGGTAAAGGACACGTCTTCTGAGGATGTGAGTAAATTATCTACAGTTGTCACCATATCTTCATTAGTGTAATGCTGATTTTACGTTTGAAACCTAAACATCAAGACGGACCTTCTTTTTGAGCCTGTTCATGTGACGTGTGACTTAGAGCTTCCTGGGCGTGTTGTCCTACCTTTGTATTCAAGCTCACAGTGGATCAGTTTCTTTCTGGAGTCTGTAAGTGTTGGGCACGTCTGTGGAATCTGCAGAATCTAAGCTAGATGGAGGGATCTTTTTCACATCTCTGGGATGTGAACATGAGGATGACCAGAATGAGCTCCACAGGACCTGTACACCTGATACAGCAAAGGAAAATGTGCGTTGAAACAGAAAAAAACAAGAAGTTCTGCAGGAAAGCCCTCAGATTTTTCACCAAACCAGGGAATGGAATAAACGGACAGAAGCAAAGAGTAGAGGATGACAGTGGACAGAATGATGGCGCTGAACCCAGTTCACAGGGAGCCCCTCCACACAGCCAGATGTCCACCAGTATCCACAAAAGTGCATCCATAGACAGACAGACAGTCTGACAGCAAATAATCGTAATAAAAGTGGCGTAGAAAAATGCAAGAAAACCATTTTCATGTCTGAGCTGCACAAGCTGGGTCCTGGACCGTCCCATCATGAAGACCTCCATGACTGCATCATCCTTTTCCCAGGGATGATGGATTACCTGAACAGGGCACCGATGCTCTTGAGCGGCTTTGAAGAACAGGGCAAAAGGAACTGTAACAAAAGTAGGACTGTCCCTCCTCGGAGATCTTCAGGGCAGCACCATCATGCTTCCTGAGAAGAAGAGCATTAAGAAGTTGCAAACTGGATAGAGAACCTCAGCGCTGCCATGAAAGAAACCACCACACGTCCCTTAACTCCATCAAAGCGGCACCTTGTGTTCTTCTGCTTCTTTCTTCTGGTGTTTCTCTCAGTTTCTGTGTTTTTGCCATTTGTGATCTGCTGCTTCAATAAAAGACTGATTGTGCAATACAAGAACTGTGACTGTACTTAATGGTTTCTATTGTACTTATCATATAGGTGCACTTTGTAGTTCTGCAATTACAAACTGTAGGACTTCTTTTGCTCTGCATACATTGTTAGCCCCCTTTTACCCTGTTCTTTAATAATCACAACCCCTACGGGCCCTGACAGAGCAGGTATTATTTGGGTGGTGGATCATTCTCAGCACTGCAGTGACACTGACACTGGCATGTTAGTGTGTGTTGTGCTGGTACGAGTGGATCAGACACAGCAGTGCTGCAGGAGTGTTTAAATACTGTCCACTCTGTTAGACACTCCTACCTTGTTGGTCCACCTTGTGAAGTCAGAGATGATAGCTCATCTCAGCTCAGCAAATAAATAGAAATGTATTTAGTTCAGTAAATAAACAGTTGTTTTGCAAAAAATGTGCAGAATTAATTGTAAATAAGTTAACAAATCCTCTACAGAGCACACACTTTTGCACAATTTCATACACAGTTACTGTTTATTTGCTGAATTTAACATTTTGGAACAAATATAACCTAAAATGTCGCCTTTGCAGAAGTTATGGCACGTTAAAATTTTCCCAATATGTTTCATTCAGGATGTGTTCATTTATTTTCACTTGGAAAATCAACAGAACTTGTTATTTGACCTGGGAGTTTAAACATTTGCATACAACTATATAAAAATTATTGCTTATGTGTTAATAATTCTCTCAGATATAAAATAAATTACACTAGCAAAAAAAAGTTAATTGAATGTCATTAACACGCACACACACACACACACACACACACACACACACACACACACATACATACATATATATATATACATATATATATATATGTATATACAGCTGAAGAAGCAGATTAATGATCAAGAAGAAAGTGAGGGAGTGTTGTTTAAGCTTTCACATAAAATGAGTACTGAATTTGTAGAAATGTTATTCCCTTAATATATTCTCATTTGTGAGACTAAAATAGCTAATAAAATATAACTTTTGTGCTGTCAAATGTCACTATGAGCATGTCACCTAGACTATGAAACATGTAGGCAAAACTACAGAATAAAATCACACTCTCTGATAGCACAAACTGAGACAGTACCAATCTGTAATCTGTGTATTTGACAAAAATATTAGGATCTACAGTTTACCTAATAGAGAGGAGACAGCAATGCCTAACTTTAATGCTTTTGTTTGACCTGTGATCTGTGTAGGTGAACAGATATAGAATTCAAGTCATAAAAGATCTGTGCTTAATACACTATGAAGAAACAGGTCTACTATGTCCACTTTGAACTAACAGCCATGGACGTCTTGTGTTAGTGAACCAAAAAAAAAACAGAATATGTCATTTAGTTAAGAAGAATCTTTATAATACTTCATTGGTGTGGTTTTGTAATATTGACAAACAAAAAAAATTCACATGTAAAAAGTTTAAAATAAAAAGTTAAAATGATTTTTCTGACCTGACATCTGGTGCTACTATTCATTTACTATCAATAAATTATTTCAACTACATTCTGGTCTAAAAAAACACTATGCTGATAATGCTGTCAATTAAGCCTTAGTTTTATGATGTAAAGTAGAAACTGTCCTGCGCCTTGCTCTCTCTCAGCCCTTTGATATTACCAGAAAACCAGTGCAAACCCTCTTTAACATCTCTGCTCTTCTCTACTGGATCTGGGTATAAGTTTAAATGGAGGCTATTGCAGCTGGACTGTGTGCTCCATGGGCAGGTCGCTCACAGTGGACTAAGGCACTGCAGTTTCCTTTAGTGGACTGTTGCTGGAGTCTTTTAAGTCCACTTCCTCTTTCTTAGAAGACTGTTTTCTCTTTCTGAATCCTCTGTATAACAGAAAAAGGAAAACATTAAGAATAACATTATGTAATATAACGGAATAACTAATGCAATATAATTCATTTTTTTTATCAAATACAGATGAACATTGTTACATAAAATGCAACACGTGATGTATGTGTATGGGGCTTCTAGCATATACAGTTAATGTAACAAAATAAATTTAAAACCTAACCATCTATGTTTTATGTGAAAATAGGTTTATATGTGTGTTTGTTTAATCAGTCGATGAAACCTTACAAATTGTTTACTGACTTGTTTTTGTTTAAGCAACTATTTCACTTTAGTATTAACATTTTGAATGAATTTTGTGTCTTCATTTTTAATGTTCTTAAGTTTATTTCTAAGTAATAAGTAAGATTCACAGTATCAAAGGCATGTTCAAGGTCTAAAAGTGCTGCTTCCACTTCTTTACCTTCTTCTAAACAACATTAGCTTCATTTTAAGGGCCTATAGATCCATTTACTGTGTGAAACAAGAGTCCATTGACAAAGTACATCAGCCATTACATTCACCTTCAGTGCAAATCAGCGACTGACTCCATAAGTGAGTTACACTATAGACATGCTCTCTTTCCCAGACTCACCTGTCCTCAGCATCCTGGATAGTGTCTGGGAGAGGAGCAGCTAGTGTCTCAGGGAGGAAGTAAGCAAAAATTCCACTCAGAATGGGAGCTCCTCCATAGATGAAACCCGGAAGCCATGCCACAGTCTCCCCCAGCAGAAGCACCAGGGGAGCCACCATAGCCCCCAGACGTGCCATCATCGACACCCATCCCATGCCATTCTGCCTGTGAGATTCAAAGGAATGCAATGTAAGCTGTGATTTGAAAGCTTTCTCTGAGCTTGTTTTAACCACATCTGGTCATAAACTCAGAGGAATGATGCAAACTGGGGCCCATGCTTTTCCTCATTCTCATAATGGCAGAACTTAATTATTAGTTTTGTGGTAGTTACTGAATAAATAATAGTTGTTTCTGAATAATAAGCTTTAAGATTAATATCTGAACAATAATCCTGCAGTTCAGGGGGTTAAGACATTTAAATTGTATGCTTAAGGTTACGTTCACATTTTTTGTACATATCAGATGTATTTAATTTAAGACAACATACGAAAGCTGATCAAATCTGACTTGAAAAGATCTGCACAACTGTGAAAACTTCAGATTTCAATTTGACAAACCAGATCAGATTTGTGCCAGTTCAACCTGAGAACATGTGAACATATCCTTTAATACAACAGCATAGAAGATGAAGATAATGATGACGACAATGATGATGTTGATGATGATGAAGAGAACAATTACCGGACCACTGTGGGGTAAAGTTCCCCTGAGTAAAGGTAGCAGCAGTTGAAGGAGGCAGCCAGGCAGCCCTTTCCAATCACTGCCAAACTGGTACGCAATGTTTGCAGTTCTGCACATGCACAACGAGAACAAGCATCAGAGCAAAGCACCACAGCGCACAGCCACATGCAGTGTCACGACAGCCCAAGAGCCTCCTCATGCGTATGGACATTACAGAACAAAGGAAGGGAGAGGAATTAGTGATAACATTAGTAGGACCAGACTGTTGTCCTCACCATAGGGCACCAGCAGATTGATGAGGATGGTAATGCCCGCTAATGTGAGTGCTCCACACTGGGATATTCTCCGTCCTATTATACTCATAGATACTGTGACAATGATTTTGGCTGGAATATCCACGGCTCCAAAGATCACCTGGATCAAATATATGTTCACCCCAAATTTCTGTAAGTCCATCGAAAGGCCATAGTAGGCAAAGCTTGTGGAGAACCTAGGAGAACACAACATAAATCCACAACAATTAGTAGTCTGCCAAAAAAAAATCACTGCCATGTTACAAACAGTAACACATACAGAATCTCTGAGATGTTTTCAACATTTTTCCCATATATATATATATATATATATATATATATATATATATATATATATTTCTATATATGGACTGTATGAACTGGGTAGTAAATAGTACATTTTGAAACCTGAACAATGTTTACACATTACTTTAGGTTTTTGACTTTATTTAAAATAAGGGTCCTTTAAAACTCATGTGTGTAAGTTATATCTATTCTGCCTGGCTACTCGGTGTTGTGCTTTGTTTGGAACACAGTTTGGGCTGAATTCTGTACTCCTAAGTCTGAACTGAAACCATCAGCAACATTGAACAAAAACTTAGCCAGGCCTTTTGATAAATCCTTTGAAAGACACACTAAACGGCACAATATTTGATAGCTTTCCTCACATTTTCTGCTCTAATAATTATGTTATAGGCTGTCTGCAGTAATAACATTCCTTATCACTCCAGTGTGAATGGGCGGGTTAATATGCTGTAGGATGAGTGGGAGATCATATGTAAATAGGTTTACTGTTGTGAGCTCAGAACTATAATGAATTCAAAATGAGATTTTGAATGAATTCAAGGTTAGAGTTTTTCATTTTCAGCAGTAAATAAGATATGTTTACGTAATTGATCAAACTCTTTTATCCAAAAAAGGAAAATTACCATTTCCGTGATATGATTCCTTTATGGAGCTAACCTGAATGTCTAGTGTGGTGAAATTAGTGAATAAATCTGTGTGCAGCAACTGACCAGACTGCACTGAGGCAGACAGTGATGCTTCTCATTGTGCGGTTCCGTAGCAGGTCCAGCGCACTGTGACTGGTCTGTGAGCAAGACATCTCCTTCTTCATGGACTGCTGCAGCATCTGCGCACACATACGCAAATTCACACACAGGCAGTTATGGGTTGGTTTGGAGGACTAAGAAACTGTCATGACCCTTTAGACTTTTACCATCATCACCTCTATATTGATTTTGTCTCCCTCATCACAACGGCCGTTCATGCGCGCCACAGCCTTGAGGTTTTTGACTGCCTGTTCAGGCTTCTTGTTCAGGACCAGCCACCGTGCAGACTCCAAGAACCACCTACATATATGTGAAGGTACATTTATTAGCAAAATAGACTCTTGGATGTTATTATGGAGGTAAAAACAGAACATACAGGTTCCTAAATGGTTCATGGATTGAGTGTATGGTTAACTGTTTATTGTTCTAGAAACTTTGCATTATGTGGAAGGTTATTTTGTGCTTTTGAAAAAGGTCTTCACACATTTTCCCACACTCCAAAATGTGGGAAAATCAAATAATGTTGAATATTCAGGCTGAAGGCCTACTTTAATAATCCCTCTCACTCTCTCTTAAAAAGAAACCAGGCTGAGGATAATGATATAAATACCTCATGTTTGTATAGGAATAGACCCAATAAGCGTAGCCAAAACATTAACAAAGACACATAGAATATTTTCTTATTTTATTATTGCCTCCAATTATTAAATCTGGAGGCGGTTATTGAACATGGTGAATGTCCAGGCTTAACTGCGATTTTTTTCTTTTGTCTCACAAAATAAGTATTTCAAGCACAGTCCTGCTCCAGTTGTTTTTCCCTTTCACTCATGCATGTGCGTTCCAGTGATTTCATAACTTTTTGTGTAACTGATTTTCTGCATATACAGACTGATGCAGTGTCCAAAATGGTCCCCTAATCCCTATCCCCTGCATTCAATAGTGTAGTAGTAAACAGTAATAGTATAATCACTATACCCTACATTCAAAAATCTGGATCACTGTAATGAGCTCTATTATAGGAAACAGAATTTGTCATGGTAGCAAACGATTTTGGACACTACATCATACGGGTTTGCTCATTACTTACAAATGCAGCTCCTCCCCTATCCTCTAGGGCACATAGGTTATACACTACTTGTTGCAGTGCACTGTGAGATTGTTTGAGTGCGCTGGATATTCCACACTATGTTTTCAGATACCACTACAAAATGGCAGAACACCAAAATTTAGCCAATAGTTCACACTATATAGCCAATAGTTTCAAAGACAGCTTAAGTGACGCTTGTTACATGAGGTTTCATAACCTGTTGTTAACATTAACAAACACATTTCATGGTAAGCTGCTTGCACTGTTTCACAAAAATAAGTTTATTATATATCTAGGCTATCAAATGTTAACTAAGTGCTCTAACTACCACATAGCCTGAGCTAATTAGCTTGGTAGCTAAGCTAGTTATCAGTAATATTTCTAGCATTAGCTCGATAATTAAGTATAATTAAGTAGCTGACTAACGTACTAGGCTTGATTAGCATAGTGCATTAACCATTTCAATATTTCAAAAATATTTCTAGTGTCAGTTTGCTGATTAGCTAGCAGAAAAACTCACAAGACTAATAAAGCCAAATTTAGATAAAAAGTATGCCTTGGGAGTTGACCACCTAGCTAATTAGCGAACTAGTGCCAGTCTAATGTTTACCAAGCCAAACGTAGCCTAGTTAACTGGTTAGCTGATTAGTGAGCAAGTGCTAGAATTATTGCATGCCTGTTGTGTAACCTTCTCACAATGAAATTTGGAATTTGGTATATTAGCCTGGTTAGCTACTACAGTATTTCCTTCCTATACCTGTGTAGGTTATGTTTTAGATTTGGAAGAACAAGTTTTTTAAAAAAAAAACTTTTGTGTAATTGTTCAGTGTGGCATCAAGCAAAAATGGTTCTTTAAAGAAACCTCCATTGAGATAATCCTTAAGAAACCAAAAGTGGTTCTTCTATGCCATCACTCCACTTTCTTTCGGTCCCACTTAATGTTTATGAGTGAGAGTGAAGACTTGCATTATCAAAGACCAGTGATACAAACCATGAGTAGAGGAAGGAGACATAGAAGGGCAAAGAAACAGCCAGAGTGAGCCAGCGCCAGTCTCTGATGTTGTATGCCACTAGGGCTAAAATGAGCTGGCCTGTAGTGTAGCAGTAGCCTGTGCCTGTGCCCACCACCGTCCGCACACGAGTAGGGATCCACTCCACAACTATATGAGATACAGAGGACATGGATGTCATCATATGTACAGTACCAGTTCATTTTTTGGACACACCTACTTGTAGAAGGGCTTTTCTTGTGTTTTCACTGTTTGACACATTCAAGAGTAAAAATGAAAACATTAGCACTATGAAAGAGCACATATGAAATGATGTAACAAGCAAAAAAATGCCAAACATGTCAAAAGTGTATTATTGTTTGGATTCTTCAAAATAGCCCTTTTTGCCTTGATGCAGCTTTACATACTCTTAGCCTTCAATAAAAAAGAAAAGTAAGGAAAAAAAGGGGGTGGCTGTTTGCCTCTAGTGGTTGGAGAGGTGAGCCAGCAGGCAGAGGGTCACAGGCTCAAATTCCAGGACTGACTGGTTATTCCTGGTTGTGTTGGAAATATATGTTTAAATTAAATTGTTTCATTAAGAAAAATATATAGTAAATTCAAGCTTTTGTGTGTTTCTCTGGCACAGTGCCTTTGTGGTCTGTTTTTATAAATTTTTTTGGTATGCTGAGTTTACTGAGTTTGATTGAACAACATAAATTAATCACTTTGCCGCCATAGCCATACATTACAGCCTCAGGCAAGATGTTTACAGAATTGATTTTTACATTTTCTCAGTTACAGAGAGAGAGTGGAAGTTCCAAACAGATTTCAGAATGATCATTATTCAGCCAGGGCTTGCTTTATTGAGTACACAGACATGATGGAATCTGTTTGTGACTCTACAAAACATGCTTATAGGGACTAAATCTTCATGTGTCTGTGGTGGGTACTCACTGAGGGAGAAGGAGTTGAGGACCAGGCCGGACAGAGCCATGCCACATAAGAAGCGGAACACGCAGAAAAGGGAGAAGGAGGTGGCAAAGGCCGCACATGTTCCTGACACTGCCATCATCAGGTGAGAGATAAGAAGCAAAACACGCCGGCCAAACCTGAGGCAGAGACACTGTTCAGCATTCTATGCTTTAAAACGTCACGTTGACATGGCACTTGGGCATATCTGTGGTATTGTTATTTTGTTTAGAATAAGAATTAGAATGACATACACTGTTAGAAATAAAGGTTCTGAGCAGGTACAATTTTCATTTATCAAGGTACAACAATGTAACTGTACCTCAAGGGTACCACGGTGGTTTTATGGTCCAACTGTGTACCTTAATTTCCCAGTGGAAAAATTTCCCAGTGGAAAAATTTGTGCCTTTTTATAACCTAATGTATCAAAACAGAACAATAAAATAAAAAGGCTGGAGACGAGACGGGGTGTGTGGAGTTAATACAACTTAGAAAATTTAATTTCAATGGCACTCCAATTGGCCACCTAGAGGGAACATATAGTATGGCAAGAGACACTGCACAACCAATCGTATTGTACATCCTTTGCATTTTCATTTATCAGAGGTGGTTAGTAACCAGTTACATTTACTCAATTTCATGTACTTAGATTCATTTTTAATATATATATATTTTTTATTTCTAATCAGTTCCGTTTAAGATGTTCACATTTAGTTCCTAATTCCATTTTTTATTGTTTTTTTTATTCTATTCTGTTGGCTCGGCACTTGCTGTGTTGCTCACACCCTTCATTTGAGCTTTATCTTATTATTTTAGGCTAAATTGTTCCCAAGAAGAGTAATAGTACTTACACGGTTCCTTTCTTTTAAAAAAAACTGATACCCTTTTTGCCTTTATTGGAATGCTACAGTATCCACATCTGTCCATTATTAACATTTATATGTTACTTTAAAGACATGTCCTTCCTTGATTTCCTCCTGTATGGCCTAAAGGTGGTCATTAAATCATCTTCACAATCATCTCACCTGTGAAGATTCTATCCTCTGTTTTGTTACTGACTTTGCCAGTAACTCTACTGGATATCTATAGACTGTTTTTGTACTTCAGTGAATTGTGCATGAGATTCTTGTCTTTTTGCACACAAAAGGCTTGTCTTTTACCACAAAAGGCTTGTCTTTTTCTTCCATGCCACTTTTGTTTTGTAATACTGTTGTTTATTTATAGCTGTCTGTGTCATGGAAAAATAGAATAAGACTACAGAAACTAGCACAAATACAGAAGGCAGTGTGGACCTGGTTTCTAAAGGCTAATTATGACAGCCTGGTGAAATTATACCATTAAAGGAGGTTTTCAACTGACAGTCATTTATATAAGAGAAATTCTTGGTCATTGAATGGTCATAAAGTTTTTAATCAAGTAGACACAGTAATCCCTACCTGTCAGAGAGTCCCCCGAAGATCACTGCCCCCAGAAGCACCCCTCCCATATAAATAGTTTGTCCCATCTGCTTCAGAGACCGCATATCACAAACTAAATCCCACTGTAAGAGAAAGACACAGAACACAGGAAGACAAGCACACAATGCTCTGATTACTTTTGCTTTTTAACAGGACCAATAGATGTGCTCTCATGAAGTAGAAGACACTGATGTCTCCCTGACCTTTTCTACCCTCTTTTTATCCCTTAATGAAAAGAATTGAACAGATATTATATATTATATACTCATTGATCTCCTTTATCTGAAACTACATCCATTTAGTTGAACTGGATTGACCTCAGTGTACACCAATGCACTTTAAAAACAAAAATGAAGACCTGTGAGTTTACTTAAAAAAAACTGCAGGTGAACATAACAGAAAATTTATTACAAACTGTTGCATTAAATGTTTCATTAGTTTTTTTACAGCGCACTAAGCACAAACCCTCTCTGTCCCCTACCTCCGTAATAATGGTCGAGGTCATTTCGGTCATATTGTATTTCCATCCGTCCACGCATCCCTGCATTTCGATTTCATTCTCTTCCTTCTCCCACTCCAGCTCCTCAGACCTGTTTGTGTGCAGTAGGTGCCACTGTGGGTGGGCGTAGCGTCTGCAGCGCTCAGGTCTGCCCTGCTGGTCCAGCGGTACGCTGATGAGCAGTGTGTCTTCCGGGCGCAGCGGGTGGCCAGAGAGGTTAGTATGGGCAGCACAGTGGTGAGGCGGCACAGCAGCTACAAAGTTCTGCATCAGATTGTGGCTGGCCATCATGAGGATGGGCAAGGAGAGCAGGGTGACATGCACAATCTGGAAACGGCCAGTGCTGCCAACCTGCTCCAACAGGTCTGCGA
This sequence comes from Colossoma macropomum, assembly GCF_904425465.1. Lineage (NCBI taxonomy): Eukaryota > Metazoa > Chordata > Actinopteri > Characiformes > Serrasalmidae > Colossoma > Colossoma macropomum. The sequence continues at coordinate 18,950,124 of NW_023494800.1, forward strand.
ATGCCATGGTCCACAAGCAGCACTGAAAGTCTGTTCTGCTGCTGCTTTCTGATGGACTGAGCCTAAAGTTTGGGGCTCTGCCTCAAGATTTGTTCTGAAGTATCTGTGAAAGCACAGAGATCAAGCTGATTTGAGCAAAAATTAAGCAAGGCAGAGGTTGAGTTGAAGGGTTTTTTAGCCTTGCTTCATTTAAAAGAATTTGACTTGAACACACAGTCTTTTTTTTTAGCTGAATTAACAAGAAATTTTTTAATTTTTTCTACAGTTTAGGCTTTGTAAATTTTTTGGATATATTACAACTGATGGATTTTTTATTGGACACAATTGCCTAGGTCTGACTATAAACCCTTCAACAGTAGTTTCTGTTGTATGAATAAAAATATTTGAAATCACACTTGGTTAACCATTCACAATATGAAAGCACATTGCAATTATTTTGCCTGGGCGTCTTACTGCCAATTAGTTTCCAGAACTGAGGGCACTCTCGTGCAAAACCTCCTGGGCTCAATCTGATCCTTTGTTGAATGCAAATTTCCAGCAGCAGTGCAAAAAAAAAGCCAAAAGCTTTATCACATTAAAGTAGGTCATGGCAAAACAGAAGAACGTATAAACCTGAGAGGCTCTTTTTTTTCCAGCAGATTGTACTGTGCTGCGTAATCAGCTCTGAAATTCCTCCAGTTTTTCTGAGGAAATGCTGCACACTTCAACACTGGATTAAAAACAGTGCTGCTAAACCTCTTCTGGTCATAGCAACCTTTTCCATGGCACAGAAATGGAGATTCGGTTAGTTGAGGCGCCGTGAAAAAACACAATGTGTGGCCAGTTGAATCCTCAGGCTATCTTCTGGTCTTCAGTAGCTGTGCCTCTGGTCAAGCTTCTTGAGAGCTACAACGTGAGACTCTGAGGGATGGGGATGGGGTTGAAATCCAAGTCACTACGTGTGTGCGTGTGTGTGAAAGAGAGAGAGACAGAGAGAGAAAGAGAGAGAGAGAAAGTGAGTGAGAGAGAGAGAGAGAGACAGAATGTTAGGGCATTTTGAACAAATACTGGTAAAACATAATTACTGACTAGGCTTGGTGACTGAGTGGGACAAAGGTAGCTGATTTTTCATACAGATACCATCGTTTGATAGGAATAGAAAGATAAGATGCTAGTAGAAGTTTAACTTGTGACCGTAAACCACTCACTCACCTGAGCACCCCCACCAACACCGAGGTTTACTGTCAAAGTCCACTGTCTCCCCCTCCCCATACACATTTTTTTACAGCTTTTATGAAGTCCAGGACACAAGACCCCTGATGCAATGACTCAGCAACAACTCACCAAGATCAGTCCAACACAAGCACAGAGGAAAGGGCTAATGACTGAGTTATATAAGACAGAATTAGAGAGCTAGAAGGACCAGAGGGAGGTCTAGACAGACGAGAGTGGCAAAAGGTGTGAGAAGCTCTACTATGTAACAAAGGAACCTAAAAAATAAGCAGCAATCGAAGAAACTTTAAGAGTCTTAGATCTCACCTGGAATTGTTCAAATAAAAGAAAAAGACCTTTTGTAACTGCAGGCTTATTATCAGATTATTAATCTTAAGGCACGTTTCAGCTACTATGAAATATTTGGTACCTGCTATGAAACTATATAAAATATGTAAATTGTGTAGTGATAAGGATAAGAAATTGAAGTGTTTTCCCACAAAAAGGCCCTTGCAATTTGAAGGGTCAAATGTAAAAAAAATAAATCATGTCACTTTCTCGTGTTAATGGGAGGTATACATATAGATAAAGATACACTTTTAGATTTCTGGAGGTAAAAAAAAAAAGATTAAAATTAAGACTATCTTGTCATATACAGGTACTTCATAACCATTTGTAACTGTAGTACTGCTCTGCTGCTGTAGGCTGAATAAGTGCATATATGTAAATGGGTTGATTCCTGTGTCATCACAAAAACAGTGAATTTTAAACCGGCTGGTTTTGCAATTTAATTTCCATACATGGACTGTATGAACTGGGTAGTAAATGGTATGCATTGAAACTTTAACAATGTTTACATATTACTTTACTTTACTCCTTTATTTTAAAGAAGTGAGAAAAATTCGTTTTTCATATTATGGGCCCTTTAAGACTCAGGTATGACCTTTATTCTGATTGGCTGCATGTGTTTTTCTTTTTTGTTTTTTTGTTTGAACACAGTCTGGGCTAAAATGTACAGACACCTCTTCAGTTTTCTGCTCCAATAGCTCTACTACAGACTGCAGTAACAACATTCTTTATCAGGTCCCTGTCAAAGGGCAGGCTAATCAGCTGTAGGATATGTCTGTAGTTGTGAGCTCAAAAAATCAAAAATGATTTTTTTGTTGTTTTTAGAAAAAACAACAAAACACAAAGACGCTGAGTTCAAAACAGGCTTATTTGCAGCTTATTTTCTATATATAGACTTCATATGTATATGCAGTGGTGCTTCAGCCTTGTGACCGGGAAGGTTGCCAGTTCAATCCCCTAAACCAACAGTACATCACTGAACTGCCCTTGAGCAAGGCACCCAAACTCCAACTGCTCCCCAGGCGCTGTGCATAGGGTTGCCACTACTCCGGGTAATTTGCTCACTGCAAATTGCAGTGAGCAAGGGTAACTTAACTAAAACTTTATCAGATTTTCACACAAGTCCTAATAGCAGATAAAGAAAAACAAATTAAACAAATGGGACAAAAATATTACGCTTGGTCATTTATTTATTGAGGAAAATGATTCAATATTATATATCTGTGAGTGACAAAAGTATGTGAACCTTTTCTTTCAGTATCTGGTGTGACCCCCACTAAACGTTTCCGGTAACTGTTGATTAGTCCTGCACATTGGCTTGGTGGAATTTTGGCCCATTCCTCCGTATATAGCAGCTTCAACTCTGTTATGTTGTTGTGTTTCCTCCCATGAACTGCTTCAGGTCCTTCCACAATATTTTTCTAGGATTAAGATCAGGACTTTGACTTGGCCATTCCAAAACATTAACTTTATTCTTCTTTAACCATTCTGTGTTAGAACGACTTGCGTGCTTAGGGTCGTTGTTCTGCTGCCTGACCCATGTTCTCTTGAGCTCACTGACAGCTGTCCTGACATTTTCCTTTAAAATTTGTAAAATTCAGAGTTCATTGTTCCATGATGACAAGCCGTCCTGGCCCAGGTGCAGGAAAAATGCCCAAACCATGATACTCCCACCACTGTGATTCACACATGGGATAAGGTTTTTATGCTGGAATGCAGTGTTTACCTTTCTCCAAACATACCGCTTCTCATTTAAACCAAAAAGATCTATTTTGGTCTTATCTGTCCACAAAACATTGTTCAATTAGCCTTCTGGCTTGTCCATGTGCTCTTTAGCAAACTGCAGATGGGCAGCAATGTTCTTTTTGGAGATTGCCACCCCATTGGTTGAAAACACCTGACGCTGGGGTGATTAATTTCACCCTCAAAATATCCTAAAGGTTCACATAGTTTTGCCACTCACAGATGATATTGGACCATTTTCCTCAATAAATAAATGACAATGAATAAGCCATATATGTATACCACAAACGGTATATATATTCTATGATATGGGCTCTTTAAAGAAATAAAGAACCAATTTACTTTGTTAGAAAACACTTATCAATACATCCCACTGATTATGATTGAGGAAGAAAAGGAAAAAGTGGATGCCAAGTCTCCCCCAATTAAAACACAGGTTGTATAATAAGCTACTGAAGCAGATGTACCATGGTTCTTTCTACCATGGGAAATTAGCAATACATCATCATGATTTATAGATAAAGACAAAGTGAGCAGAGTATATAGATCATAATAGTGTTTATAAAACAGAGCTCAACAGCCTTGTCTTAATTAAATAAGGTAAAAGTCAGAAAGAGTGCTTCTTTTTCTGTAAGTGGAATATTTTGAGATGATGTCCTCTGAGTGACCCTAGCTCACAGGTGGGCCAGCATTTGTTCTGTTTTGGCTTCCTGTCTGAAATTTCCTTTGCCCCAGTCAGGGGCTGCATGACATGCCAGAAGTAATACCTCTGGATCAGTGGGTTCTAGGAACATATTTTGACAGAGTACATCCTGCTGATTGTTCTGGCACCAAATGCTCAGTCTGAAAAATGACCTCTTTCTGGTCAAGGTACTGGTAAGGATTTAACATTTGCCACGCATTACAGCCTAGGTCATAGGCCTTGTTAAGTAACATAGGTGACAGGTAACCCATTACAAGACTGCATGTCTTAACAGTTTATTGTCAACTCATGCCAAGGTTTGGACCCTGGTCACATACACGCATAAGCGTGTGTCTTTACACGTATGTCTATGCAAGTAAATGTGCAAAAGATCAGGTTGGGACGAAGTGTTAATTATACATTTCCAAGGTTTGACCACAGGTTTCGTTCAGAAGTTTGATTATGTAATCTAAAAAAAATGCAATGGAGCCCATGTGTCTGTTTACTTCATTTATTATTAACAGTGTAGTGCTTTGAAAAAACATCACTGATAAAAACATAATTATTTTTTGTATTATTGAACTGTCTTTATTGAAGGCTGTTTAATTCACCTCAAAGAGTGAACAATTGAAGCGCTATTCCTTAACTAGTATATGGGACTTTACCAGTGTGTTTTCAGATTTTCTCCCATTACAAAAACATGTTCCAGTTGAAAAACAAAAAAATCTTTAGTTCATTACATATAACACCAGTTAATACAGACTCGCTCATACTTAGAAACCCTACCTAATGCTTTGCCTTAGAAGCTGCAGTTGCCTTGAACTCCCATCTGAAAGCCTATCATTTGAAGAACGAGCTACCAAACAATCAATAACTCTCAGGATGAATATCCAGCCAATCCTTTCTGAAGCAGTATATTTTTTTGAGAGTCCAGGCATCAATATGGAAGAGTGGCACAGCTAATTTGCATTGGATTTCACTCCAGATGTGTTTAAACCGTTCAAGACTTAAAAAGTATTCATAAAACATAGAAATCTCACCTACACAGTTACAGCAGAACACAGTGTGAAAACAGAATGCACTGTCATAGTAGAAAGTTGTCAGTGTAGAAGGTGTAACAAACGTGGAACACACGGTGATATGTGGCTGGGATAAGGCACATCAGTTGAACATTGATGAAAGTCTTTTAACTCATTGATCTCAGACAAGTAAGACTGTTTAATAACAGATAGACTATTAAAGATTGAAGATTGACAGACTGTGTTTGCATGTGCATGTGTGTGTGGTGGGAGCTGAGAGGTTAGGTGTGACCACAATGGAAAACAAATAAATAGACAGGTCATTCCAGGCATTCAATTCTGGGGCATATCTAGAGCTGCTTTGCTCTTAACTCTTCCTGTAGCATTGGGGTCAGGTTTGGGCTCGAGTGGCCTGTGTGGTTTATTTTGGGTCGTCAGGAGCTGCAATCTTCTCCAGACTAGGTTCTATGCCCCAAATCTCACGAGCATATTGAGCAATGGTGCGATCACTGGAGAACTTGCCGGAACCAGCGATGTTATAGATCACCTTCTTGGTCCATTCCTTGGGTTTCTGTTAGGAGAAATAGTTTAGAAATGAAAAGGAGATGAGTTCAAGCATGTGAATTTTGAAGCCAGCATTTGGGAGGCCACAAGAAGTGACATCACTCACCTTGTACAGAGCACTGACTTTCTCTTGGCATCTGATGTAGTCTTCATAGTCTGCAAACACTTTAAACCTGTCAGGGGTTTTTTTGACAGAGAAAGTGCAGACATGGGTCACATGTTTCCTTAATCCATCAACTTAAAAGAGCATATTGAAGATATTATGCAGATGAGCTCGCCTGAAGAACAGTAACCTGTGTTACATGCTGAGCATGTGTGTGAGAGCATGCGCACATATAATTTGCCACAGTGTCTGTACCTGTCATGGTGCATCAGCAAATTGACAATGTCCTTGAAGAGGTCAGGCTGCTTGGGACTGAAGAAGCCTCCTGCAATCTGGTCAATAGCTTGCTTTAGCTCTGGAATACGGTTGTAGTACTCGGAAGCATTATATCTGTGGAGAGGAGGACAGTATATTTTGGAATAATCTAAAAAATACTTTAAAAATAAAATGGTTAAAAATAAAATAAACCAAACATTCATTATCCTCATAGTAAACATACCATTTCACCATATCATTGCTATCATAAAAAACATTATCATTACACCATTTTTTTTAGTTTTTACACAGTTTGAAAATGGCAGAGGCCCTTTATATTGTGGAAACGTCATGAAAAATAGTTGTTTTTTTTTTACATTAAAAAGAATGTTTTTGTCAAAATACAAAATTTCCTCTAGACAACCATATACTACTAAGACACTGTATGTTCCACCAGCATCTGTATTCCTTTACCATGTGCATCAAACCCAATTTGATCACATTTGAGGAAAATTCCATTGATTTCTCAAAATTTCTACATAATTCACTTGAGATAAGTCAGTTGTTACAGTTGTGCTGATAGGCAGCAGGGGCTGTGCAAATATAAGCATTTTTATTGTAGTCCAGAATGACCAGTGAACCTCCTCTATGTTTTATATGTAATGTTAATAATGGTAATATAGTGGTCTATATAATGGTAATATAATGGTCTGAAAAATAAGTTTTCTTTGTGCACAATTTTGCCTCTCCACCATGAACATTTTAAATAATCAAGCAGTATATTTGTAACTAATTTCATGTAATAGCTTCCTCATAGGTAGCTTTTGGAGGCATTAAACTCTATAAATAGCTGGTTCTTATTGTCCTTATTATAAACAGCAATATTCTCCAGAGTGCCACATTTTTCCATCAAACCACTATCACTGACTTTGTTTACATCTTAATGATTTGATTATGCAGAAATATTGAAAAATCTGTTTAATTCTCTTTTAAGAATACTAAGCATGTTTGATATCTCCATGTAATACTTCTCTCACCCCTTCTTGTCCATGGCCTCAACATCTTCAACCCTCATGCCGAAGATGAAAATGTTGTCCTCTCCAGCCTCCTCTGCCATCTCCACGTTTGCTCCATCCATGGTGCCAATGGTCAGAGCACCGTTCAGCATGAATTTCATGTTGCCTGTTCCGGAAGCTTCTGTGCCAGCTGTGGAGATCTGCTCAGACAGGTCTGCAGCAGGGACAGCTGCAGTATAGGGAAATAAAGAGTATAGGGAAAAAAAAAGCAGGAATTACAGAGGTCTGATTGTCCTTAGAAATGGAACTGACAAAGAAAACACAACACTCTGTGCCTTAGATGTAATGGGGCACCTTTTTCAGCCAGGGTGACTCTGTAGTTCTCCAGGAAGATGACTTTAAGGCGATCACCCACCACTGGGTCATTGTTGACCACTTCACCAATAGCTGTGACTAGACGAATAATCATTTTAGCTGTGTGGTAGCCTGGGGCAGCCTGGAGCAGCAAGAACATAACATATCTGTGACAAACTGATCTAACAATAAAGTTTGTTTGATGTAATTCCATGAAGTGGATGTGATTCTTGCACTGGTATGGGCATCTTAACTGTATGCTGTAAAGTCAGCATACCTTTCCACCAATCATGATGGTTCTGGGAGTCCACTGCTTGTTGGGCTCCTTCTTGATGCCTGTAGGAACAATTTTAATTAGATTTCTGAGGATGAGTCATGGATGTGGGATTAGTAATGGATAGGTGTGAAGACAGATGTGAAGAAGCTGAAAAAAGAGGGAGCACTCACGGTTATAGAAAGTGATAATGTGCAGGCAGTTGAGCAGCTGTCTCTTGTACTCATGGATTCTCTTGACCTGTATGTCAAACATGGAGTTGGCATTGATCTTCACTTTGTAGTGCTCCTCCAAGTGTGTGGCAAACTTCAGTTTGTTCTCCTACAACAACAGTGAACATCAAGAATGAACGCCGTGTAGGTCAACTCTTGGCCTTTGGCAACAGTGCACCATGCTGTGATATGATATAAAAATCCTTAATTAAATATTTATTCACATCCTTGGTTTGAAGGCAACGGACATTGGAAACGTTATACCTGCTAAAGTTAGAATCAGGAGAAATGCACAGTGACTTTCTCACCTGTTTGATTTTGGCAACATCACGAATGAAAGCCTCATCATGTACAAAGTTCAGTAGTTTCTTCAGCTGGTCCAGGTCTCGGATGAAGTCCTCTCCAATTCTCTAACCACACAACCACACAGAGTGATAAGAGTGGACATAAGGAGAGTATAATTTTAGTACCTGTAATTTTAAGCGTGTAGGCTAGATGAGTTAAACCAGTGTTTCCTGGTATTAGTCCTAGAGTATCCCAACACTTCATGCATTTAAGAAGAAGTGCATTAAAGCAGGAAGAGTTCAGGGTCAGTACAGGGTCACTCCAAGGTCACTCCAAGATCAGTATTAGAGACCACTCAATTTTTAACTTCACTAAATTTAAAGCCAGCCTAAATTAAACACTAACCTCTGCAATGACTTCAGCCAGACCAGGGTTGCACATGACCAGCCAGCGGCGGGGAGTGATGCCATTGGTTTTATTCTGGAACTTGTGTGGGTCCATCTCATAGAAATCCTTGAACCTGTTAACACATTACATATTATGTATAAAGGAAGCTGTGAACAGGATCCCAGTAAGTGTGTGTGTATTTTGCACCTGATACATACACAGTAGCTTTGAGGATGTCCGAGTGAATGCGCGCTACACCATTGACTGCGTGGGCACCAACAATGCACATATGGGCCATGTTCACTCTCTTTATTCCTCCCTCCTCAATCAGTGACATGCGGCGCAGACGGTCTGTGTCACCAGGGAACAGGGAAGCCACACGCTGCATAGCCAAACACAGAAAACTCAAAATATATATGACTACATACATATAAGTTTGATAAACTGTAAAAAAATGGAGGCTGATTTGAAATGTTTGTGATACTTGGATTACTGAAGAACTTTTGTTCCAGTGATTTGGTTCATGTGGACTGCTAATTTGCTTTGCTTCATTTTAATGAAAAAATTATTTGACTTAAAACCAGTTAAACTGCTGATTATCGCATGAAGTACAGCACTGTATGAAAGTCAGAGACCACTCTTCACTTAATTTCCAGTCAGAATAGCCAAGTACAAGTTATTCATTTTTCAGTAGGTATTTTTAAGGAGATTATAAATAAGTGAAAAGGAGTTTTTCTTTTTAAAGATGGGACTCTTAACAGCCTTGAAAGATCTGGTAGACCACCAAAACTGTCTCCATCAGATAAGCAGTACTTAAAGCTTTGATCTTTGAGAGACAGTGGAAAATCAATCTCCGCTCTTGCTTCAGATCTAAAAAAAACCCAGGTGTTTCTGTCCATTCTTCCACTGTAAAATCATCAAATCATCACTATGGATCTGAAAGGATATGTAGCTGCTATGAATTCCTTCCTGAGAGGAAAATATGACCAGACTGCATCGTCACTGAGTGTGTTTGGATTTATTTGGATCATGAAAATTTTCTGTTAAATACGTTTTTTGCTTTACTTCCTGACCCTTAATAATTATAACACCAAGTTATTAGAGAATTAATAATTGGCACTTGATAGCCAATTTGCAGTGCTGTATACAACTTTAAATAATAACATATTTAGGGCATTCAGTTAATGATTCATTTATATTTGACATTTTTAAGTTAAATAATAACATGTTTAGGACATGTTAGTTAATGATTCATTTATAATTTATCGTTGACTATAGTTTACTATTTTATATATAGTTACTGAAGTATTAAGGTTAATAATAAGGCTGGAGTTTAAGGGGTTAAAAGCCACACATAAACTCTGCCCAAAGATTACTTTCAAGTCACATTACTACGCATTACTTTCAAGTCAATATTCAGTCCATATGGTGTGTGTGTGTGTGTGTGTGTGTGTGTGTGTGTGTGTGTGTGTGTCTGACCTCCAGGTGGCGGCGGTTGATCTCATAAATGATCTCGAGGTGACGGGGCAGCAGGTTCTGGAACAGGTCGATAGGCCAGCGCTCCAGAGCCTCAGGCAGCACTGTGTGGTTAGTATAAGCACAAGTCCTGACAGTGATATCCCAGGCCTAGAACCAGAAATAAAGGCTCTAATGAAACTCCTTCACTGCAAACCATCTTCTAATGCTATATTTTGACAGTATGCCAGATATATCAACACATGTTAAAGAAGAAATGGTGTTTGGAGCTCAGCGAAGAGCTCAGTGATGTTTCTCTCCTCTACACACTTAAAAGATGGTTCGTTAAGGGTTATTAAGTAAAGAAAATGGTTCTATTTTGAACCATGAGTTCTATATAGAACCATTTCATGCTTAAATGGCTCTTGCATGGTGAAGTTGTTCGTCAGAATGAGGGAGAATGTGTTGTATATGATTCTATATAGAACCTTTTGGTTTATACAGTATATAGCACTAAAAAATGTTGTTCTATTGTTACGATGTCAAGCTTATAAAATGTTTCTATATACAACTCATGGTTCCAAAGAGAACCATTGCCTTTTGTGGTAGTGCGTAGGGTTGAAAAGTCTAACACTGCCTTTCAATGTTATTGTTTTGGATAATAATTAATGCTTTGTGAAATAAGCTTAAAAAAACGGGAGACCACAATATCTCAAATCTCGATTTTTCTTACCTTCTCCCATGACAGCTTCTCTTCATCAAGCAGCACCCTCATCAGCTCAGGAATAGCAAGGGCAGGGTGGGTGTCATTCAGCTGGATGGCCACCTGAGGGCAGAAAAGAGACAAATATGGCTTAGTACTGTGAATGTTTTAAAGAATCAGCCACGATCTGTCCTGTAGAACTGATTATAGGTGTGTGTCTTCAGAACAGCTTAATATGTCTATATCAGCTGAGGTATGTGTATCAGCGTGATGATTTGATTAATAGGCCCACCTTTTCAGGGAGTTGGTTGAAGTCAGTGCGTGCAATCTCCCTGGAGCCAAACTTGGAGGCCTTGAAGCGGCGGATGATGTCCTGTAGCGTGGCAGCCACCACAAAATACTCCTGCTTCAGACGCAGCTCCTTCCCTTCAAAGAACTGCACAGAGGTGTATATGGATTTTAGAATGACAGTTCGATGCGTTTTCATCTTTAGTTTTGCACTGGACGTGCCTGAGTCACCACGCACTCATCTCAAACCACATCCAATTGTGTTAGGTTTCCCTGCTAAAAAACAGCATAGACCAGCATAGCTGGGCACCGGCAAAACCAGCATATGTTGGGTTTTAGATGCTGGTATGCTGGTCAGCAGCAATGGAAGCTGATATGCTGATCACCATCAAAACCAGCACATGTTGTCTTTTGATGCTGGTATATTGGTCAACCAGCATGACCATGGTGAGTTGACCAGCTAAACCAGAACCAGACCAGCACTAGGCCAGCATAGACTAGCATAGACCACCTTAGAGCAGCATGAAATGTTTGCTGGTCTGTGCTGTTTTCTTTCAGCAGGGTAATCTTTTAAAAACTTGCTTATGTGGTTTGTGATATTGTAGGACATACTGCATACTGGTAATACAACTGTTTTTAGCTATCTGGTATACTTTTGTCAACAACTCAACAATTGCTTTTGGTAAAAGTCCTTTACATAGTTAAGATGAATGGAGACAAAAAGGGTGATTTACTAACGTTGTCATTGGGGTACAGCACTCGGGAGATGTTCTCAGCCAAGTTCCTGTCCAAGACAGCCTGGATGTAGCCACCAACATTGACTGAGAAGATGACAAGAATGAGTTTGCTTCTGTGTCTTTCCGAGGCGGAGTATAGAGGAGTATATTTGTGTTTGTTTATGTATATTGTTTATTAAAGGTTTATGGTGCCTTTTACTTTTATGTTAAGAAAAATACCTGCAAATGTTTTATTAGCACAGTTATTTGCTAATACTATGCGTATACTTTGCAGTACTTGGTTTCATTTTCATCAAAATTCATCAGTTTCTTTTATGAAGAGTAGATGTTGCCTATATTACTGGTTTGACTTTTTTTTAAACTGTTGTTGAAACTCTCTTTAAAAATTAAAAATCTCTTTACCCTAAGGTGGGTTAAACACTTGAAAGGTTAGCTGTATGAGCCAATACACCTAACACCCTCTGATGTTTCTTCTTTAAAAACTGCTAAGCTTTGTGCTGAAGCACTACGCTTAAAATGAGCTTCTAACAGTAGGTTATCAACATGACATCACACAATTTGAATGTGAGCTATTTCAGGCTAGATTTGTTACAAGACTTGATTAATACATCTTTATTGCTTTTCTGCAGAATTTTGCTTGATACCCATACTCACAGTCAAACTAACCATATAGGCTATATAGGCTGCAGCATAAGCCCTTGTGAGTGCAGGGGGCCGCGCAGCAATGGGTTAAAAATAGTTTGAATCTTTAACATGTTAACTTTAACAGTATTTATGTTATCTAATGAGGGGTGGGGGGTGGAACAGGAGTGGGGTTGCTGTCAAATATTTGTATAGTATTAGGCTATATTTTTGATTATGCAGGGTTGCCAAATTTCATGCTTTTTTTTCTTTTCTCAGGCTATCGCAAAGTATGCTGTGCCACTTGTGATGCATCACATTTGGTCTAAAACTGGCTGCATAAGTGCTGCTCTAAGAATGAAGAATCACAGGCCTGCATGCTAAGTGTAATGTAATAATGGACAAGAATTATGCATGAAAAATTGATAATCTCACTTTAGTCTCACTCAAGCTACCTGGAAATCTCACTACAGTCACCTCACCAAGGTTGGCAACCCTGATATGTTGTCATCGTTTTTATATAGCAAATCTTTATCTAAGGGGGCCTCAAACCTTTTATATCTCAGGGCCACAAAATAGCTTAATCCAGCCCTGACAATACCCGGTGATAGTGTTATGCTATCTCTAATTCTCACAAATATTGTTGTTAATATTGATATATGTTTTCCCTAAAATAAAGATTAGTTTTTCATATGTTAAGTTATTTTACGCCAATAAAGAAAATGTATTCATTTGAATGGAAAAGCATCGGTGCAACTCACAGTCTTTCAGGTTGAACTCGCATGGGGCCTTGGCAGACCACAGCCTCATAGTGTTCACAACATTGTTTCTGTAGCCAGGTACGGGAGTGTCATATGGCAGGGCCAAGACAACCTGTAAACACAAACAAGTAAGCAAAGATCCACACTTATTCCAGCACATGACTTCTATCATCTTCAACACACATACACACTGTTAACTTTACCTGTGTGTCTACCCATTTCACTCCATCTGGGTGGTGCTCTGTCCTGCCATAGAAGTGCACGGGGCGCATGTATTCAGGACGGGCTTTCTCCCATGGGTTGCCATAGCGCAGCCAATCATCAGCTTCTTCCACCTGTTAGTTATTGATATGGTTAAGACCTCTAAACGTGTCATTGAAAAAAAATAAACATACATGTATGTATGTTTTTTTTCATGTTGTCCACAGGAAGGGAGATAAAAGGGAGATATCCCTTTTAGAAGGACGTATGGGGCTTACCTGCCAGCCATGAACAATTTTCTGGTTAAAGATACCAAACTCATACCGAATGCCATAGCCATAGGCAGCCAAACCAAGAGAAGCCATGGAATCCAGGAAGCAAGCTGGCAGTGACAGGGGAAGGAAAAACGTTGATCCAAAGAAAGGAATGACAGTGAATGAGAAAAAAATATATTTTAAAAAGGCAGTTTATTGCAGCTTTGGCCTCTATTTTCAAGATACAAATTAGGACATTATACAGTTATTGGTGCTTGTCCTGAACACAATCAATGCCCTTAAAAGTGGCCAATAATATATAACAGTTATGATTATTCATTCATTAATTCATTCAGCATTTAAACTGCATGATCCAGCTAGGGTTGCAGTAGCAGTAGGGAAAGCAGACAATCCCAGATGACCCTGTCCCCAGCAACATTCTCCAGCTCCCAGAACAACTTAGAGATATAATCCCTCCAGCAGGTCCTAGGATGGCCTCAGGGTCTCGCCCCAGTAGGCAGTGCCTGGTAAACCTCCAACAGGGGGGGGCCAGGGGGCATCCTAACAAGATGCTCCAACCACCTTAACTGACTCCACTCAATGTGGAGGAGTAGTGGCTCTACTTTGAGCTCCTCCTGGATGACCCAGCTCCTCACCTTATTAAGTAGAGTGTGGCCTGCCATTCTGCCAAAAAAGCTTGGTTCCTCACACTGGACCTTGTGGATCGTGGGTCAACACGGTCACCCCATGTTGCCTTTTCAGGCTGAGCCCAAGCTTTCGCCAAGGAACACTACACCTAGGCCTGGCTCAAGGGGTAACACTTTCTTGGGCAGGGTACACGGTTTCTTGTGTCCCTTGATCATGGGGGAATTTGGACCGTGTCAGTCTGGATCTTCACTCCAGACCTGTTTGCCTTCTACAAGGAGCATACTGCTATATAAGTTGTGATTGCATCTTTGTGTTTGCTTGAGTCCTTTGCATAGAACTGAGAAGAGAATGATAGATAGCATGTCAAAATGGAAAAGGCGAGAGAGAAGAGAGAGAGTGGCACATACCAGCTAGGCGGCCCAGGCCTCCATTCCCCAGTCCAGCATCCTCCTCAATGTCCTCCAGCTCCTCCATGTCCAAGCCCAGCTAGGGAACACAGGAACACTGATTTCAGTATGATCAACTAGCAAAACCTTCTGGATCATAGATTTGGTTTGATTCTCTAAAGTTTTAACTGTTTGAAAAGGCTAGATTTTGTGGATCAGGCACCTGGTACATAGCCTCATCACAAGCATTCTCCAAGGCCAGGTTCACCATAGTGTTCTGCAGAGTACGGCCCATGTAGAACTCCAGAGAGAGGTAGTACACACGCTAGAGAAGGAAAGAGACAAAACAGCATTTCTTATTAATAGGCTATTATTATGTTAGATTCCTGGCAAACCTGTTCCTACACTGAATGCACCATAACAATGAAACATCTGTGCCTTTTATACTGCAAAATAGACATGATCAGGCTTGAAATTAAGCTATTTTAATCAGAAGACTGATTAGTAATGGCTGTAAAAGTATTCTGACTTGTGTTATCTGTCACTTTTGTGTTAATACTTATAAAAATATTTGAACTCAACACTTCTATAGCCATCATAGCTGAAATTATTGCTGATGAAAGACTATAGGAGCCTTGCTGTGGTAAGATTAGCCTACTACACTCTTTAAAAAGATGGTTCTTCAAGGATTCTTTAGTAAAGGGACCGTGAGTTCTATATAGAACCGTTTCATGCTTAAATGGTTCTTTGCATGGTGGAATCATCTTTAGATTGATGGAGAATGTGTTGTAAATGGTTTTATATAGAACCTTTTTGAAAATTGTTCTATATAGCACCAAAAATGTTCTTCTATTGTTACAATATCAAGCTAGTAACAGAAGTAGTACCCTTTTAGGTTCAATATAGAACCATAAACAACACATTCTCCATCAATCTGAAGAACCATTTCACCAAGCAAAAAATCATTTGAGCATGAAATAGTTCTATATAGAACTCCTGGTCCTAAATAGAACCATTTCACTTACCAGAGAATCATTGAAGAACCATCTTTTTCAAGAGTGTAGAGAAATTAAACTGAACAACACAAACAGCAAAGAACATTCACATAAAGTTGAAGTTAAGCTTAGACAGGGTTAACTCTGGGTGGGGCATGAACGGGCAGGGGCTAAGCTGACATGGATGAATGGGTGGATATATGTAAACACATTGGTTTTAGTGACATCACAAAACAATGAATGCAGAACTTCAGTTTTTGCTGCTCAGTTTTCATATATGTATGTATATTCAGTATAGACTCCAGAGTGAGTACCTCCTGAAACTTTAATAATCACATACGACATCAAACTCTTATTTTAAAATTGCAAGTAGAATTAGGTTTTCAATGAGATGGGATGTTTAAGTGGTGCTGGGTTTGGAGCTCAGCCTAGCTGAGCACATAATTTCCAAGCAATTTGAAAGACTTTGAGAAAATCTGCAATGAAAAGTGATTAAAAAACTGCAGCCATAAAGCTGGACAATCATTCAAAAGCAGTTTTGTGGTAAGTGGGCTTCTTTCACTTTACTTTTCTTAACAGTACTTTAATTCAGTCA